>NC_058063.1:3946000-4262500 GCF_020085105.1 Siniperca chuatsi | reverse complement strand
GAGAGAGGGAGGGACAGTGAGATGGAGAAAGAGAAAAAAGAGCGCACAAGAGAGAGACAGAGTGTCTACATGTATCAGCAAGTTAAATGTAAGACTTTTTAACGCCACCACTTCATTAAATTTAAGGCCAATTTTGCGGTAAAAATAAACATCAAATGTGAAAATATAGTTGTCAGTTCTAAATTATAAATAAGTCAAAATGACAATAGCTGGTTGAGTTAAAAAACATTTGTCCAAATACATGTATTACACTGGAGAAAGAAAACCCACAGAAACCGGAGTGTTTGCAGGTTAGCTAACTAGCTAGCTCCTCCATGCCATCCAGAGAGACGCTACAGTGGTCACCAGGGGACAAAGTTTGCGAACACAAATAGCAAAAACCTAAAAGACTGTAACAGGATAACAGAGGCATTCGAATTCAACTCGCAAAAGATTAAATGTACAGGCATTTTGCACTTGGAATGAATTTTAGACCATGCTTGCAGCATTCAATAAATCAATATTTAACACTTTCCCAAACAGAATTTAAGACTATGTAATACTTTTTAAGGCATTTTTCAGAAACCCAAACCTAACATTATTTTAAATCTGTATTTCATTGTGGATCACTTACCTGAGTGCTACACTCAGGTAGTGTCTTCACACAGATTTCATGTACTGATAAATGCTGAAAGGGGTTGATGGTTATTATGCAGCTTATTTTGTCAAATCATATTGTTTCCTCACGGCCTGATAGCGAATATTCTGAGGCCCTGTACCGGTTCATGGCCCAGGGGTTGGGAACCTCTCCTTGAAACTGCTTGAACGTTTCTCTCGTGGTGTTGTGGTCTCTTTTTTCATTCTCTGCTGCCTTCGACTGTAGTCATGGGGAGCATGTATAAACACTTTTACCTTTAGACTTGGTTGGATGACACATGGTACCATGTAGTTCGTTTGAAGCATACTGAGACCTTTAGGATAATAACTTTAATGTCTTTGTCTTACCACATGTGGGTACGTCTTCTTCTGCTGACGAGGTCTGCTCATCTGTAGACGGCTTCTTCTTACCCAGCCCGATGATTTTAGTGATCTTCTTCCCTGCTCCCTTCCCCACCGTCCCTGTCTTCTGCTCTGACTTTGAGTTCTTCTTTCCTTTTCCTGAGAGACAGAGGCAGAGACTGAGTTTAAGTGAGGGGGGCATTAGTAAAACACTGTGTAATGTCCTTAATGTGCTCTACACTCATTATCTACACACAGGAAATTACTAAGAGAGATGTTACGTGTTTATTTATGTTGATTTTATTATGTTTAGATGCTTTTGCAAAACTGTAAGAAAGAGAAGAGAAAGAGCAACCTTAGACACAACTATAAACAACCATGAGTACAGAATCAGCTGCACTGGGTTTAATCAGAGCCTTGTGGGTTCAAAAGCTCTTTGTTGGTGAATTAGGCTCAGGATCCCCACTGGTCTGAGTGGGCTGATTTCAGCTGGCCTAGTTTCTATCCAAAGAGAGAAAGAAAGAGAGGAATGACTGTGCACATTCTGCTGGAAGGAGGGCTAAAGTCGAGTAAGCCAGGTCTTAAGAGGCTATGTCTGAGTCCCTACGTTATTCTGTCTGTCTGTCTAAATGAGGAAAATAGCTTCTGCTTGGCTCACTCGTTTAGATACTGTGGTCTGTGGTGTATTTAAATGTGTGTGTAGGGGAGAGAATCAATGTGAGAAAATGAAAGAAAGGAGAAAGACTTGATAGTGTGATGTCAAACACACAGTATAACAGGCCAAAAACGTTGACTTTTAACTTTCTCAACTGCCAGATATCGAGGCAAAGGAGATTGTGGAGAAGAACTGGAAAATATAAAGAATTCCCCTTCACTGATGTCATCATGCCGAGACAGCTAACACCGAGTGTCTGGAGTGATTCTAGATACACACATGGACACACACAGTAATACACTGTACATAATCATCAGAGCTGGTTTGCACACGCGATGCCTCTGCCTCGCACGAATCAGCACCTAGCTGTTGAAAACTAATGAACTGTAGTCCAAACTGATATGGTAATGACAGAAGCACTTTGTATTCAATTCTGTTTGGCACTCATAAGCATCTGTTTCAACATTTTTTCCGTATTGCGTTTTCCTCCCTGATATGATGTGACAACTACCATGGCGACTGCCTTAATTAAATAGGAAGCTGTCTGCACTCAATTTCAGTCGCAGGGTTTTTCTCGTAATACGAAAAGTATACAAACACATGTCACACACAATGCAGGCCTGAGGTGGAAAGCAGACACACAGATGTGAAAGTGAGTCGAAGCTTTTTGAAATGGAGGAATTCTTATTGTTTTTCCCTTCAGGAGATGAGGATGAGGAAAACTCTGATCAGGTAAATTTGATTCCAGTAAATCAGCTCTTTTTGTTACCAGCCATGGAAAGAATGTGGCTGATTAGGCTGAAAAGGGGGTTTCAGGACTGAATGAGAGAATGACTGAAGCACGAGGAGGTGAAGTAAGACCAAGGACTCAGTGTTCATTACGTTTATTTCACCGATAAATCTGTAGTGTTTACTGGATGACAATAGAAGGAAGCAGAGATAAATTCAAAAATAGGCACACACAGGAAAAGTCAGACTGAGCCCAGGCGTGGCTGAAAGTGTCCTGATTCAGATTTCCATCACGTGACACATCTGAAGTGTTACTGTTGGTGTAAAGATTAGAAACCCACACAAGGAGTCAGAGATACAGCTATGTCGATATGCAACCACAGATCTGAACCAGATTCTGTGTGATATCTGTCAACAATTTATCTTTATCTTTATATTTATTTATAAAAATATCTTTTCTACCAATGTTGCCTGAAATTTTTACATTGGATTCACAGTCTGCAGAATGTAGAGCTGTATCAGAAAATGTTCAGCTGGTGCCACAAATGATGCTATTAATTTATGAAGGCGATGTGGGGGCTGCCTGTAAAGTTACTGGCTAGCATTAGCTGCTAATGCTACTTGTAAAGCACACTGGCCCCTGACTACTCCCAGGTGAAGGTGATAACCGATGCCATGAGCTTTTGTATTTAGAAGGACATGCACGCATATAGCCCTGGTGAAATGACCAAATTTAAATTGACAACACTGCCTCTTGAAACAAGGTAAACAATTTCCAGTCAGCAGCATTTCACTGAAAAAATGTCCTTTTCTTTTGGGGGAATAGCCACATTTTTACTCAGTGTATCTCTGGCAGTAGACATAAAGTACTTTAAATAAAAATTGACGAAATCCTGTTGAATCAAGCATGCCTTAAGGACATAAAGACCTGGGTGACCTGCAACTTTCTGATGTTAAACTGTAAAACTGAAGTTATTGTACTTGGTCCCAAACACCTCTGAGACACATTATCTAAAGATAGAGTTGCTCTAGATAGCATTGCCCTTGCAGCACCGTAAGGAACCTTGGAGTTATCTTTGATCAGGATTTATCCTTTAATTCCCACATGAAACAAACTTCAAGGACTGCCTTTTTTCACCTACGTAACATTGCAAAAATCAGGCACATCCTGTCTCAAAATGATGCCGAAAAATTAGTGCATTCCTTATTATCAGGCTGCCCGAATAAGTCCCTTAAGACTCTCCAGTTGATCCAGAATGCTGCGGCACGTGTACTCACAAGAACTAGGAAAAGAGATCATATTTCTCCAATATTAGCTTCTCTGCACTGGCTCCCTGTAAAATCCAGAATAGAATTTAAAATCCTTCTCCTCACCTACAAAGCCCTTAATGGTCAGGAACCATCGTATCTTAAAGATCTCATAATACCTTATTACCCAACTAGAACACTGCGCTCCCAGAATGCAGGGTTACTTGTGGTTCCTAGAGTCTCCAAAAGTAGAGTGGGAGCCAGAGCCTTCAGTTATCAAGCTCCTCTTCTGTGGAATCAGGTCCCAGTTTGGGTTCGGGAGGCAAACACCATCTCCACATTTAAGAGTAGGCTTAAGACTTTCCTCTTTGATGAAGCTTATAGTTAGGGCTGGCTTGGGTGAGTCCTGAACATCCCTTAGTTATGCTGCTATAGGCCTAGACTGCCGGGAGATTTGTCATGATGCACTGAGCTCCTCTCTCCTCCTCTCCCTCTCCATCTGTATGCATTTTTATCCCATTACTGCATGTTACTAACTCGACATCTTCTCTGACATTCTACTGACATTATTTTTCCTATAGCTGTCATTCCTATTATTATTAATTTATTAATATTAATGTCACCACTACCATTACATTATTACTATTTAAAAAATTCTAGGTGGTATTTGCATTTTGCTTCCCTCCTTTCCTTGCCACTGTCGCCAAGTGCTTGCTCATGGTGGGATTTGTTGGGTCTCTGTAAATAATATTATAAAGAGTTCGGTCCAGACCTGCTCTATAGGAAAAGTGCAATGAGATAACTTCTGTTATGAATGGGCGCTATATAAATAAAATTTAATTGAAATAAATAAATTTAATTGAATTGAATCTGAGCTGAATCAATATTAAATTACAACCTTCAAATTCTGTTGAATCAGCTATAAATCACAGTGTATCATTTACAAATGTATGTGCATCTTTCTTGAATTGGATCATTGATCATGCGTTTTGATATGAATCAAATCATCTGAGATGAAGAAGCGCAACAAAGTCTTACTAAATAAAAAACTGCTAGGAGTCCATTTTTGCAGGTAACCATTAAGGGTGACCATGTTGGATCTTTGGATCCCAAGAATTGTGGAAAGTGAGTTGTACAGTACAGTATGTTACCATGACAATAAGTAAGCACTGCGTCTTTTACCTGAGAGTTTGGTGTCATCACAGCTCGGCTGAGCCAGCATTAGATTGGAGGATAATGTCCCTCAGTAATGGAAAGACTCTTAAAAAGAGTCTCTTTTTAGGAAATGTCATTATCCGAATCCCAAGACACATTTCTTTAATAAAAGTCACCCAAAAATAAGATTTGAGCAGCAATGAGAGGTTCACTCAGAGGTTGTGCAGTGTAAGCATGGCCAGAACCAACATACAGAAAGGAGATAACTCAGAAAGGTACTAGATCTAGTCCCAGCATCACTAAGTTTGTCTTTGAGCTAGGCACAAAACCTGTTATCACTTAATTCACTCAAAATGCTTAAAATGTCACATGAAATTTTTACTTTCTTTGCCCATCCAGGAGCACAAGTGTATGCTGGGAGGGTGAGAATGATAACTACATACTGAATGATGATTCTATAAATTTCTACATCTAACAGGCCAGAAAGGTTAAGACCTTTCATATGATTGCATATGATTACAAGTTCATCTGGAAGATCTTTGCTGATCCCATTTCTACATCCCCCATAGTTTCACAGCAGAAACATAAACACGACTTACACATCCAAGTCCATGAATCACAGCTCTGTGCTGACTCCATAAAAAGCCAACTGGATTGGAGCTTTGAAATTAACTGCTGATGGGAAATCTGTTTCAGACATAATGTTGGAAAAATTAACCAATCTTAAAAAGGAACAAAATAAGAGTGTTAAATTTTAGCTGACAATCCAAATAACTGAGCTGACAAGTCAAATTAAATTTCTCTCCCCAAGGAATTTTGCCTGCTGAGCAAACAAACGGTAAATAATCAGAGACTATTTCACCCGTATCTCTTTGTTTTGGCATCTCGTTCAGCAGGGGAAGACCATCTCTGTGTAAAACCCATGTTAAATAAATCTAAATGCTCACTCTTCATGCTTCATGCATTATTATTAAAGGCTGACCTTTTCAGAGCTTGCGGAGATTCCCCTCTGAATCATGAGACAGAAAGGCAGCCGTAATATCTCAGGATTTAGAACTGGGTCCAAGTTGAGAACAATTCTTTTTTGGTTTCAAGAAACAACAACATTGACTTTGTCCTACCCTTCATTTAACTTAACTATTAGTGTTGAGCTTTAGGGCAATGAATGGTATTTAAAACACTGCACTGTGTGATTGCAGTGTTTTATGATTCATTCTATGACAAAAGATGTATTCTAACCTAAACACCTAACCATTCACAGACAAAACAACCTCCACTCAAGGTCCACTTACTAGCTTTGTCTGGAGCTTTCAACTGTATCATACCGTCTTCGACAGTATTTGGTTATACTGGATGTATGGTTATTTGTCATGGAGATGGATCTGATGACATGCAAGGTAACGATCTGTTATGATTTTATTCAAAGCACTTTATCGCTTATGAAGATTTTAAGGGCAGGTCCACATTAAACCTGCACTTTGTAGACTGCCCAAATAGGGTTCCATATAGTGTGGGGCACACAGGTGCCCAATATTTTGTGAGATGTCCAGATTTGGCTCCTTGTGGGCTGCTAAAATTGGGCCCAATTTTCAGCGCACAGTGGCCCCACATGGGCCAATGAGCTTGATTGCTAGGTAAGCACAAATTTAACAAAAATAATCATCAGCAAATCAAGACTTCCATGACATTATTTGCACTGCTTATATTATCCAAAACAATTTTATTTCCAACATGGAAATAAAACATACTCTTTGTTCCAATATATACGCTGCTCATAAGGAGTAATAAATTCTGATCTATTTATCAGAATAAATATTTCTCTTTTTTCTCCCCTTTTTTGTTTCTGTTACTTTACAAATTTCAAGGTAATGCAGGCTGCTGGGGTATTCAAAAGGTTTTTCTCATAATTCTGGATTCTTCTAATAGATAAACTGTAGCAATTGAGATGTCTAAGATAGACAGGGATGTAGGATTTATAAAATCAGATGATTATGAATGGAGGTCAAGTTCCTACACACAACAACAGATGCTACAACATTACATTTTGAATATATGTGTTCAGTCAGAAATAACACGTTATCAGTTTCTTGGAGGGTAATATTTTAAGTGTGTATGATTTCATTTTGACAACACGGGTGGTTCACATCTCTATGATGGTCCAAACAATAATGTCACTCAAATAAATCAGGTTTAGGCTCTCAGTGTTCTCACACACAGTTCCAAGAAGAATTTATAGGAAGAATAGAGGAATAAATATATGGCTGTTACTGTCTCATTTAATGCCTTTGCTCATTTTACGTGAAGGTCTTTTTATTTCATAAGGGTGTCATTTCTCTGATGGTAGTAGAGGTGGTCTTAATTTCAGGCGAGGCAGACTGCCTCTGCTATGAAAACGCTGCAGGAAACCCTGCTACATCTTTTAACATCATTCCTTTACATGAAGTGTCAATGAAACAGTGTGCTTAGTATACTGACATCTTTCCTGTTGCTTCTTCATCCTTCATCCATGGTCGCTATCGTTGTACCATGGATGCACCATTGCATTTTAACTACCCAGTTCTTCTTCTTTTGATTCCAATTATCTAGAAATCATCACTTCCGATGCACCAGAGAGGGATTTTTCCAGGAAAGTCCTTCCAGACACTTTGTGTTTTCCACAAAACTGAATGAAATACTTTCATGAACTGGATGTAAAGGACTCACTTCTGTTAGCAACAGATGTTCATTCCCAAGAAAATGTTACAGATTATTTGGTTATTGCTGCTGTGGACTCTCACCTTGGTCCTTGCAGTCGCTATGTCCGTTCTCATGAGTCACCTCACCATCTGAGCTCGGTCTGTCACACGATGCCTTCTGGCAGGCAGGAAGACCAAACACAAGAAGAAGAATGGATGCACAAGAACAAAGTGAACAAAACTGTACTTTCCTGAAAAAAGACAGGTTGAGGCATTAACGCACAAACACAGCCGTCTAATTACACTGTACAATGTAAAAACCCTTAGAGCATCTGCAACATGTTATGGATGAATAATTAGGCTGGGCTTGTGTTTTCTGTGCCAAGTTGGGAGTGGTTTGTCATTAAAGAGCCTCTGATGTGGCTCATTTTCCACCACCAAACACACATGCATATATACAGGCACGCACATATACGCTGGGTACAGTTTGTCTCCAGCGTTAACTGCCATTTTTCCTTCAGCTCCCTGCATTTTCCCTCCTGTGCCAAATGGAATAAAGTGTTACTAGACAAACAGCTTTTACTACCCAAGACAAGAGGCCCTTATGGGATGGTGGTATATATGCAAATGGTTGTCTACGACAGAGATCAACCCAGGATTATTAGGCCCAATTAAGCCATCACTGACATGTACCAGAATGTTTTGTGTGCATTGCTTTTTGCTAATAAAAAAATAGCAGGAAAGGAAAAGGATTCAAGCAAGATATCTTGCCAACCTGGAGCCAGATCCACAATGGAACCAGCTATCTGAACCCAACCCTACTACAGAAATAATCATTTATGGGAAGGTACAACATCTGCTGATAAGAATACAGCGTGTGGTGTATGGGTGTGTTTACCTTTTCCAGTTCGGGTTTGTGCACCGGTGATCCAGATCCAGTTCCATCCAAGTCTATACTCCCATTAACGCACACCTCTCTCATCACCTGGACAACATAAGGAAATACAGCATTAGCTGATGAGGCTGCCGTTCACATTAAACAAGTGGAAAGTCCACACTCGCACACATCCTGATCACCGCTGAGGGACTTCAATCTGCACGCTGCCGTGTCTGACTGGGAAGTTAGGTCCTAACCGTGATCACAACACATGGCTGGATCCCTTATTTAAAAATCTGGAATATTTCTTCACACCATTGCCACACCATTGCCACATAATTAAGCAGCTCATTCCTTCAGCCTAGAAAGCATGCCTGGGGTAATGCGGGCCACATGTACGGTGAACTCCCTCCTCTCTCATATCCCATCACTGTACTGAATGGCAGCCAAGGGATCATAAGGCAACACAGCCCATGCAGTGGAGTAACTACAGGAGGTGGAGAGCGTGCATGCATGTGTGGTAGGAGATGGTGGAGGGGTGGGGGTGTCTGCTACACACATTAGACACCAGAGTTTTACTACGTCCATGGAATCCTTATGCAATAAGGTCCAGCAGGGGTGAATAAGATCTGCAGGGCTCTGGACGGGGCGCCAGTGTGCATTACCGTGACCTCGTTGGACTTCAGACCTGGCAACCCACCATCAGATCTGGCAATCCTAGGCATGTGGCGGTGACAGGGGTGTGTGTGATGAGCGGTGAGCAGTGGGAAATTAGTTTTCAGTCGAACCACTGTGTGCTCAAGTCGGCTAATTCCCTCTCTGACACACACACACACACACACACACTCCCCCTCAACTTCTCCACAAGCATTCTGAACCATCGCAGAACTCCTCAGCTCATTGGTTTTGGCTTGGAGGGAGCATAATTGGGTTTTGCAGGGGAAATGACAGACTGTGGCTCCATGGGTTTGGCACAGAGAGCGGCTCAGAGGCCGGAGAGCAGGACAGACAGCAACATCATGTCTATCTTCCACTGGAGAGCTACGTTGCCAGGCTGGGGTGCTACGTAGGCCTGATGATGTACTACAAATCAAACTCGAGGAGGTCGTGGGACTGTGTGTGGTAGTTTTGGGTGCTGAAACACCATTTTCAGTAAAGGAATATGCTGGTGATTGACAAATTGCTGCTGCATGCTTTAAGCATTGAAGTGGTTTTTATACATATTCATGTCCCCGGACCACACATTTCAGATTCTTCATGCTATAAAATTAGCTTGAAGCCTACATACACTGAACCATATCAAAGGGTGGTGAAAATATTAAAACTTGATGTATTCCAGTAACAGCAAATCTGTGTAGTTTAAAAATGGTAAATGGCAAATGGACTGCATTTATATAGTGCTTTAACACATGCCAACATTCACCCATTAAACACACACATTCATACACTAATGGCAGAGGCGGCCATGCAAGGTGCCAACTGCTCATCAGGAGCAGTCAGGGGTTCAGTGTCTTGCTCAAGGACACTTCGAAACTCTCGCCCCTATAAAAAGTATTTGATGCCTTTACCCACCTGAGATACATTTGGAAACACATCAAAAAACTGATTCAGTCTTTGTAATCAACCAATATTGAGAGCTTTACTCATGTGACAGCATATAATAGGGTTTTTGCTGGATTTGAGTTTGATCAGTTCCATTCCAATTATGAAAAATAATTTTCCATGCTCTGTGGGCTTAAACCATTTGCCTTTGGCTGCACTCACCATACACCATTCATCCATGAGAGCTGAGGGTCTTTTTCAAATGATTGTAATTTTCTTTTTCTTTATCTTTATTTGTTCCTTTCTTTATAAATTTAGGGAATGACATGAAACAAAGGTCCCCAGACAGATGCAAACCGGAGATGTTTTGGTCCGCGGTTGGCACCTTAACTGGTAGACCCAGGCCCATCAGGGCATCCCGTCCCTGAAATTTTACTACTTTATCAAAGACACTTTGCAAATGAGCAAGACCTACCAACATACAGTGCACCAAAGTCCATAAACCTGAATAACCAGGCTCCTACACTGCTCAGTGACATGGTGACACCTCTCAGGGTTTCTGGCTCAGTAACAATGTCTTTTTCTGTTTGGGGGATCAATATGTGGAACTCCTTACCCACAGAACTTAAAATTGATCATGAATGGGATCATTTTAAATTGAAACTGATTTTAAAGAGGGATCAGTGATGTAGTCATGAATGATCTGAGGCCCATCGAGGGAAAGGCATTGCAAATTAGCTTAAGCTATAAATGCCATGGTATGTGGCATTGGTTAATGCTAAACTTGTCCCTATAACAATAAACATTTAATAAGTAAATACCATGATGGGGACATACTCAGGACGGCCATGCACTGTCAAACAGTTTGCAGTGGACAACAGTGATGCACTAGGGGTTGGACTGTCGAGGTGGTGTCTGAAAGCACACTTAAACAGATAAGCTGTGAATACACAAACAGTGAACATACAACTTACTTTCCCCAAACTCAGTGCAGAAAAACAACAAGAAAAAAGAAGTTAGGAGGGAAGATATTACATCAGTCAGAGAGGGAAGAAAACCAGGTGATACTGTAGCAGGAGACAAAAGGGAGATGAGGTAAAAGAAGACGGAAAGGGGGGAAAAGGGAGAGAAATGCATACAATTTTTCAAAAAAAAGGACTGGGAAGGTTCAGGAGAATGAAGTAAGAACACAATATGGACATGTGTGTTCCATAAACACATCATTAGCGGACAATGTCTGGGAAAATCATTACTGTAACTAGCGGGCTTTGGAAACCCTCAGGTACTCTCCTAGTTTTCTCCTCCATCTTCTTTCTTCTCTTCCTTTTATTCCTTTCTTTCTCATTATTCCTCTTCCTTCCTGCTCTCACCTTGCTTCCTCTTCCTCTTCCCAGTCTTTATTTCCATTATCCAAATCGGTAATATGAAATTCAAGAATGACCATTATTGAAGTTTTATGTCTCTGGGTAGAAGATGAGTTCTAGAGAGGTGGACGAAAAATAGAAAAGCTGGAGAAAAAGAGGTCAAGAGGCAAAAGAAAAAGACTCTGGAGGGAACACAGAGCAGCCCGGGGAGTCGAACCCCAGCTCACTCTGCTGCTAATGACATGAATATAGCACATGGACTTTAAATCAGACCTGATCTGCAAAGAGGGGTGTGAGCGCAGAACTTCCAACTGGATGTGATGACTGCTGATTGCAGCAGCATGACGAAATACATGTGCATCGATTAAGCAAAACCACCAGAGTGACTGCAAAAGTGAAAAACTGACTGCCATATGTCATCAGTTCAATATGTTTCCAATATCCAGGCAGCTGACTAAATATGCAAAGACAAACAGTTTCTCCAAGCAACAATTAGTGCAGTCCTTACCAAAGTTTGGGTGGTGCGGAGATTTGTATATTTTCACGGGTCTGGTTGCGACTGCCTGCAGATACCTTGGCCCAGACGAGGTTAACTGCCTCAGCCAATCAATAAACAACGGCTAATTACCATGCAGAACGAGCAATTGAATGAAGAAGAAAAACCCAAACTGTCTTGATCTTTGTTTCCTTAAACAAGAAATAACTGAAACTTCAAGAAAAAGACACAAAGCAAACACTGCAAATAATAAGACTGGTGTTTCCATGTGGGGCAAAATTGCTCCACACTTCATTTTTAACAACATGGTGAGTAGTGAAAAAAAGTGCCCCTCTGAGTCCAAAAGCCTGTTGGTAAGACTGCAGCAAAGGGGAACTGAGTTGGCAGAGGCTGGCGGGCACAAATGATTACAAAAATACCATCTCACAAACGGACGAGGGGGATCTTAAAATATCGCACAATCCGTAGTCAAGGACAAACAAGGAATTCCAGGAGACGCGAAGGAGAGCAGAGGTGAGAAGGAAGAGGGGGCTGTGGGGTTTCTTTTAAATCCAAAGACCAGACGCAGCCCGTCTTTCCTCCTGTGATTGAAATAGAAAGAGGCCAGAGGTGCTGGCAACGCACTCACAACAAATGGACGCAGGGGGGTTGAAAAAGCAGAAAGTACCGGAGCCTATTTGACGTCTGCAGGGTAGGTTTGTTTTGCAGACTTGTCAAGTGGCCAGATGGAAAGATTAGAGAGTGAAAGAGAAGATGGGGGGGGGGATCAGAGGGAAATCAGCAGAACCACCTGTTCATAACAAACCCGTCATGCAATATCAGGAAAAGGCCCATCCTGAAGAACAAAGCCAAGTTATTTTTATACTGAGAGCTACACTCTTTATTACAGTGCATCTCATTTTTACCTCCCTGACAACAACACTTGAAATGAAACTTTCAGGCCGATCCCAAGAACTTCACCCCAATCTGAACTATGCTACATTGATCTATAGTGAGGACTGCTGACGCTGGTGTACAGCAGCCTCTGTGTTTGACAGCTCTCTACTTTAGGCTGTGGTTGAAGTCATTTTAGAACAGCTGACAGGGACTTAGGCCTCCTCACTGATCAGCAATCATGTCTTTGGTGACGTTATGCTTAAGACAGGCTGCTTTAGTAAAACAATGATACAAATGTAAAGAAAAGTTTGGGATTTTTAGAGACATGTTATTTTTAAATCTAAATATTATAAAATTTGAGTGGTAGACTAACAAAATGGTTAAGTGACACACAAGTACCACTACAGTTAAATTAGTGACTCTTGTAAATAAACTGCAGTCAGAACTGTCTATTCATCTAGTATTTTACAACAGCACTGGATGAGATTCAGCCGATTAGAACCAAGATTTCATTTTAATAATTCCCCCTGAGCTATTTAGCTATCGAAGTGTCCAACTATCAATTTGTAAGAGTGAAGAAATTATTCCAATAATCTGATCTAAGCTCCAGAACAAGCACGTAAGTAACTTGGTCATGTGCTCCAATATTCTTTAAGTTAAAGGGACAGTTCACCCCAAAATCAAAAACACGTATTTCTCCTCTCACCTGTAGAGCTGTTTATCCATCTAGAATGTTTTGGTGTGAGCTGCCGAGTTTTGGAGATATCGGCCGTAGAGATGTCTGCATTTTCTGAATATAATGGGACTAGATGGGACTCGGCTTGTGGAGCTCAAAGCGCCAAGAAAATACATCTGAAAAACTCAACAGCAGCGTCTGTTTCCAGAAATCATGACCCGGTTACTGAAGAGAATCCACAGATTTGTTGTGAGCGGTTTCATGTAGGAACTATCGGTAGAAAGAAAATAGTTCCTACACGAAACCGCTCATTATGCACCATTAACTAATTAACTAACCATTAATTAATAAATATTATAAAGAGTTTGGTCTAGACCTGCTCTATAGGAAAAGTGCAATGAGATAACTTCTGTTATGAATTGCCGCTATATAAATAAAATTGAATTGAATTGAACTGAATTAACCACAGAGTGGTGATAGCAGAACGTGAATTAGTTTGTTGCACATTTTTGCCACTTTAAGCAAGTGGCCTGTGAATGGAGATCGTTTTGTCAGTTGTTGTTTACGAGTTCCAGAATGAAATGTCTTTATCGTCCATTTGTTCTGTTTAGCAACATGGAACCACTTCTCTGTTGAGACTTTTTCTGCATTAATGCAATGCTACCTTAAGCCACTCCTCGGCCTGTTCTTTGCTCTGCACAGCCAGCACCAGGGCATCCGCCCCCTGGTGGACAATCTTCAGTTCGTGCTTCTTCTTCTTGCCGTCTTTGGGGATGTGAGTGATGCTGCACCCTGACAGGGTCAGCTCCATCTGGGGGGTGTGGTCTTTGGAGGACTTATAACACTGGAGGGAGAGAAAAGGGGAAGGTTAGAAGAACTTCACCATTCGTCACCACAAGTACAGTATATACATATATCTTACTGGGAGCCCTTTAAATTGTGCCTGGGTGTGTTAACATGTACATAAGTGTCCCTCACCAGCAGTTTGTTATCTTTGATGACACAGAGCAGTTTGGTCCACTGGCCAAAGCGCTTCTTGCGCAGCAGGAATGCACAGATCCGAGCGTCCTTCACCAGATCCATGGATGCCTCTTCAGATGGCCACTGGTGACGCATCTTCTGGCCCTTCCCATCCTCCTCTTCCTCGTCGTACGACTCATAGGAGCTGCTCATGGCGTCCGAGTCATAGTCTGAGAGGGAGTTGCACAAGTTGTTTTTCATATACTGCCTTTTATTTTCTATTCATTCAATTACAAGTAAACATGAAAACGTGAAAAAATCTATGAATTCAGTTTTTTTTCCAGAAGCATTTCACATTGACTACTGTCTGTATGTATGGCTATGAGTAAATTCATTATATCAATGATGTCACTCACTGGAGGTGATGTATTCAGGAGCCTTTCCAGGACTTAGAGGAACCGCTTCCTCATAGTAGCCTTCTGGTAGAGAGGAGCTAGGCAGAGGAGGAGGGCCGTTGTTCGGAGGCTGCAGAGAGAACAGACGCTTCCATTGATTAGTGAGAAGTCAGAGTATGAAGCACATCAACTGACGTCTACTATTTTCATCACTAAAACTTTAAATGACACTCGCAACTGCTTTAAGTGATTACAGTTTCATTGATTTCAACTCCGTTTAGCACTTTCACTCATTTCAGTTACACTTCAGCTGACACTTCAACAGCTTTCAATGCTTACATTTTAGCTAACACTTCAACTGCTTTAACTGTTTGAACTATTTCATTTTACAAGCAAATAATTAACATTTTAAGGAACCCATATATATTGTTTACTGAACCCATATATATTGTTTATTGATACTATTTACATACAGACCACAGCAATATAAACCTCAGATCATGTGCCTACAGGCTTGGTCGCTTGGTTACTAAGTTACAGGTTGCAAATTAAAGTGGGTCCTTACAATTATTAAAGCGCAAACAAGTATCAAACAAGCAGCAACATCCACCAAACATCTACCAAATCAGTCTTCCATCCTTCAATGCATCTTCCACTGATATGAGGTCTACATTTTCTGTATGCTACAAAGCAGATTTCAGGATTCACCACTAAGGTAGTTTCCCACAAAACCTTAGTTACGCAAAATATTATTAATCATTATTTTGCTACTTCAGTTAACTGAAGTGGTGCTCCACCTGGGATTTTAACCAAGTGATGGTGTGCTTTACCATTTTACTTTAGTATTGTGGTGTTTTTAACTTTATGTGGTTTTTAAGACAAGAAAGACACATTTAAATGTTTTTTCAGTCTAACAATTTTCACTCTTGATACACATATGTATCAAATGTTCCTAAAATAACTCCACACTTACAATTGATGAAATTCTTCTGTCAGCAACAAAGTATAAATTCTGAACATAAACATTTAAATTGAGAGAGGTATACACAAACAGAAGTAAAGATAAGATGAACTGATGATAGGAGGAGTTAGGAGTAAGAGTCGTCTCGTGAGCCTCGCTGGTCATCTGCAATTTATCAAATGTCAGGCGGTGAGACGAGAAGCAGTTTGCTGTAATGTGTGGCTTCTGTGGCGTGGGAGAGGAGCCACTTCACAGGGCCAAAGGGTATTTTGTTTTGTTGTTTGTTTATTAAGTTTAGTTTGATCAGAGCGGCACAGTAAAGGGAAGCCATGTATAATCTTATCAGGGCAGCACTCGTAATAAGTAAAATACAAGTGTTAATGCAAAACAGAGGCAACTTCTGTGCATAGACATTAGAGGCATTTTCACTGTTAAAGGCAGGATATGAAAAAAAGAATAGAGACTGAGAAAGAATGCTTGTGAGGAAGAAAATACAATAATTTAAAAGTATTTAAAAGTAGTGTGTGCCAGAGAAAACAAGTGAGTGGCCAAAAGAAGTGTTGGTTTAAGGAACCTAACCTGAAGTCTTGTTATGGCCATTTAATAATGACTGGAACAGAATTTAAAAAGATTTGATAACCAAAATAAAGAGGCAAGGCTGAGAAAAACTATTCATTTGTGACTAAAGACTCCACAGAACGGTGTTATTATTGCATCATGAATAATTAGGCCTTTAATGGATTTAAGATATTTCACGGTATTATATTACAGAGCTCACGACGCAGGGGGAAATGGTGGGAAGAAAAGAGACCTCCTTAGTTTGGGCGTGTTCTCTTTGGCACCACACAGTCCAACAAATCCAGTTGTTAGAGCGGGGGATCAACTGCACAGCCTGACGTGATTCGTCTTGGCCAGTGCTGTGCACCGTTTCTCTGACGTTTCAACTCTTAAAACTAACAGAACTGTGGCTATAAACATCAAATCTGATAATCTCACGAATGTCTCACTGGTTGGCATACATCAATGTAATAACCGCATTTCAACACTGTAGAAAAATGTTCATTGTAGAGTCATACATAGCTTTCAAGTCAAACCTTTTTTAAAACAAGTAAATGTAAATTGAATGAATGAGTAATTTTTAAACTTGCTTTATATGCACAAATTTGACTAGCTGTAGGTAGCTAGCAACATATGCTCATAGCTAAAACTCATCTCCTGAGATCTTTTTTTCCTCTCGTCTTTGTATGTTCATGAAGTGAAGACATAAAAGCCTTGAAATAAGCGGGAAGTTTTGCTCAAGTTGAAGCACTTTTAACTTCTTAGCGCGTCTTCCCATTAATTTAGTATTCAATCGTGGTGCCTTGAAAATTTGTTTTGCATTCAGTCTGAATACACTGGAAAGACTGAACATGTCAACATGTCTTCTGTGAAAAATACCTATATGTAGTGTTTGTCATTGATTTTGTGATTTAGTTTGTCCCTCAAAAGACAATGTGTGATGTCACCGATGACCATCCGTACTAGTGGAAAGGATTTTTTACAGATGTAAATTAACATTAAAAAATGCTTTTAAATCACGTATAAAATAAATTGGTACTTAATTTATTTTCTGACCTGTTTTATAGTGTATTGTATTTTTTTTTTTTGCTAGTACTTTCTCCTGTGTGCACTGACGTAAAGGCGAGCTGCTGTAACAAAGAGTTTCCCTTCGGGGAACAATAAAGTATTTCTGATTCTGATTCTGATGGACCATTGACAGCAATGTTTCTTGTGGAGCCTCATTCTAAGCAAGCCGGTACCAGACAACTTCAAAGTGCATAAAATGTTGTCAAACTGTAAAGACCTTATAAGGCCACACTCTAAGTCTCTCTGAAAGCCCTTTTCACAAGGACCATGACCAAGCTGCGATGGCTGCACACTTCTTTCCTCTTAAGGAAAAGCTCTGTGTCCTCTCTTTTTATTTTATTTACTGGTGGCAGTGCCGATTTTCCGCTGGTTATAAAGGGTAGAAACTCCATAACTGTTATGAAACTCTATGTGCTATGGGTCATTAGTTACAGCTGACCCAATCAGGCGTCAGCGCTGTAGTGATGTCAGCATCCATTGCTGTAGCAACGTGGAACATTCATAAAAGGGTTTGGCTGATGTGCAGCCTCAATGGCCAACGTCTTCAAAGTGCAGAAAGTATGTGTCACTGTGCCGTGACAGTGGACAGTCCGATATTACAGTCATTCTGCCATAATTATGGTGTTGCTGTGATGAAAGACAACTATTGAATTTAGTTTAAACAAGCATATCACAGAATAACAGAAGAATGCCAAGAAAAAGGTTACTCATTAGAGAAGAGTGCACGTTCTGATTGGTACATCCCTTTTGGCCAAAAAGCTTTACTGAATGTTAGAATTTAGTCATTTTGCTTAAAGTTATTTCATTATTCTTTGGATGAATGCTAGATTCACATTAGTATGTCTATAGGATAGTGTTGGGTGTGCAGCTGATAAATCCTTCATTTTTCATGTTAATTTGACATTTAGTCAGTATGAAAATGTGATTGAAAATAAGGGCTGAACGATTAATCAAAACATTATCGAAATCGTAATATGGCCAAGTGCAATATCCAAATCGCACAGGGTACAATGTGTCACAACATACCATTTTAAATGAAGCATTGTGGTGCTACAGAGATGCCCGGCCTACAAATCATATTCTCCAGGCGTAAGGGAACATGCTTGTTTGGTACAGACCCCAGCAAAAATCACATCGTCATCATTTTATATTTTTTTCAGTGAAAATGAAATGCAAAAATTACCATTCCCACTAAAATCGTGACTCATATCGAAATATCTGTCAAAATAATCGCGATATGATATTTTTGCATGGACCTTTGGTACACATGAGTGAGAAAATATTTTAAACTCAAAGCTCACTTATTAGCTTTTTTCCGGAACATGTGATCATGTCACACAGCCTTCTTCAGCAAATGGAATTTGCTCAGGTGTCATCACCTGATCTTTAAGAATTAGATAATATGATAACGAGTGGTCGTTTTGTACTTAGGTCATGTGAAGAAGTTCCATTTGTTGAAGAAGTCTGTGCGATACGGTTGAAAGCTCCATGAAAGAAAACTACTATGTGAACCTTGAGTTTAGAAAAGATTTTATCAGAAGTAGTCAGTGGTCTGTATTTGTATTGTGAACAACGCAGAAAGATGACCAAACTAGCTGACCATTCTAAAACTACCGTGAAGCTGAGTAAATAATCAGCCCGTCGAGAATATGTCTGATAAAACGTTGCAACCAGCCAGTGAAGTTTTACTTTTCTGCCTTCTTTTGCGTCAGATGGCCACACAGTGCTCAACAGTGCCCCAATGGGCGACCAGCCTGAAACACCATATCCATCTGACCTGTCACCATCTGAAAACCCCCACTTGTGTTATTACTCATTGTGCATTGGCCCATTTGTTAATATTTGAGCCAACTCTTAACTATTCAATAATAAGTGGGAGTCCAGTCCTAAAGCAGACTCATTCTGGAGATGAAAGATAAATGCTGTTAAACACCAGGCCTACGACACCATCTGCCCAACAGTCCATAAAAAAAAACTCCCTGACTTGACTTTTTCTCAAACTATTTTCTCCCACTTTCCCATTCATTTTCTTTCTCAAGCCAAATGCAATAGCCTTCCTTTCCTCCCTGTTTATCTGTGTTGTTGCACAAAAAAGATCCATCTCAACAAGCCATTTAGAATCCACCCTTAAACCTGTGATTTCTCGTCCGACGACTTTTAAGACTCAGTGTAATTAACTAACCACAAAATTGTCATTGAAGGAATTCTTGGTTCACTGTGAGTTACTTCTTCTTCTTTCTCTTGTCTCAGTCAATACCCCCCCTCCTTCTCCTCTTCATCCCGCCTGTTTCTCTTGTTTCATCTGTAAATCAAGTGGCGGGCCAGGCCTCTAGCGGAAACCTTATCACATCTCCACTGGGGGAAACAGCGGTTCGGTGAACTCATTTCTTGGCAGGGATATGCTGCCCTGCTAAACTCCAGCACCGCCAGCGTTCTCCTCCCTACCCCAACCCTTAAAAGAAAAAAAATCCCCCTGAGAGGAAGACAGAAGGAAAAAAATGGTCAAACAATAAGGCACAATAGCAGGTTTGAGAAGTGGATGTGAAAGTAGACTTGTTCGCATTGGTGGAGGAAGATTGTTGATATGAGGTTTGCAGCTTCATATCTCACATCACAATGACTTCCTTTTCAAGACTTTTAAGCAACAATAACATTAATAATCATGCATAAAACGATTGTTTGGATAAGCATTTTTCCCTGAGTGCAGCAGAATACATTACATTACACTCCAGAGAATGTGATCCCATTGCTCTGCTATGTAGTGACTCAAAGCTTCAATGCACTGGGGTGAGGAGAGTGTGTCTGCATACACTGCACACACACACACTTACACAGACATGCATGTAAACAGACAATCCAACATTTTCTTTGCTTTCATTCCTCGAAAAACAACAGCTTGGCCATATCACACAAGTGATCTGCAGATCAATTACGCTGCAACACACTGAAAGTAACCAGACTTCACTGCGGTCACAATGCATACCGCCCCTCTGCTGACCATAAACACACACTGCATAAACGCCAACACGTAAAGGTCCATATTCCTCTGCAGTCTAGCTCTGATCAGCTTCAAATGCTCCACAGATCTCCCAAACATCTGTTCGCTATCTTCATATGGCGGTATCCTATCCAGTACAGATCAACCAAGCTTCTATCTTCACAAACCAGTTTCCTTCATCCGCTTCAAATGAGATTAGATTAGATTAGATTAGATTAGATTAGGGGTGTAAGTGGTACGTGTATTCGTCCCGAACCGTTCGGTACAGGATGTTGGGTTCGGTATGCGACTTCCTCGGATCGGTAAGCCCTGTAACCCAAACTATTAAACTTCCCACAGCGTCTCAGCCTCTCACTGCAGATTCGGACCGTGCCAAATCAATAACTATTGCTATAGGAGTATTCATTGCTGCAGATGTGCGACCATACTCGGTCGTAGAGAATACAGAATTTAAGCATATGGCCAAAGTGCTTGAGCTCCGCTACAGTGTGCCTTCACGTGTGCATGTTAGTCAGTCTGTTGTGCTGCTCTGTATAAACCAGCACAAGCTGCAACTGATCGGGATTTATCAACAGTCTTATGATGGAGCATTACTGACATATTTATTTGTTATTTAGTTTTTGTTATTGACAATATGACAGTATTTGAGTGCATTAACTGTTACACTAAGAATCATGGCCAATGAGCCACTGTTTAAAGTTACATAACATTTAATATCATTTTTCAAAATAAATGACAAAAATAATTTTTTTTCCTGCTGTACTGAAAATGTACCGAACCATGACCCTAAAGATACCGAACCGTTTCAACCGAAACCTTAATTATCCTTGTGTGGAACCTTGGCCAAAATATGCAGACAATACTGAAGATGAGCCAACAACACAATGACTGCAAATGTCTTTGACCAAAAAATCTGAACTCAATGTCCACTTACTAGCTTTTACCTCAGGTATCCCCAATTGACTTCAAAGATATTCACAAATTCAAGGCCATTATTTCCAATACAGAGAGGAGATAAGCTCTCAGGCAGCAAATTTTTCACCTAGTTTAACAATTTTAAGTTCAACTAAATTGAACTTTGACCCAAAATATGCTAAACTCCTAACTGGAGAGAGCGGCTATGTCAATGGCCCTGCCGTAAAAGAACCAGTTGTGGTTATTGGATGGATGGAAGGATGTGAAAGTGTGCATTGTTACCTATTCATTTTACTACAAGCAGACATGGAACAGTTTATGTACTACTTGTATCTGCCTGCTTGTGTTTCCTTCAGAAATGTTCATGTTGTGAAGTCAAAGCAAAGAAAAACTTACCATCAAATAAAAAGTGTAAACAATGAAAAGAAAATTGCGAATAGCGACTCGTCCATATTATTTTCATACTTTATGGAACTCCTAACCCACTTAAAGCAATTACATTCAGCGTTTCAAGGAGGTTTTCATGTCCTGTCATGGTCTAAGTGCTGTTCCTGCCTGACAAGAATACATTTCTAGAGGAAGCACTGCTACAACCATGAGAAGAGCAGCATGTACAGGTCATGTGCATGGATGCATATCAGAAATGTCAGAATTCCAGTCATAATGTGTAATTAGGTAGTGGTAAAGGAGTCCTGACATTGGTTTGGATACTTTGAGTGGGAGGTTTGTCTGCTGCCCTGGCCTGAAACTCACATCCAAACATTTATGCCAAGTATCAATTTTTGCTCTGCGTAGGAGGACTGGACCTGAATAAATGTTTCTGCCATGGTGCCAATGGGACGCTGGAATGGATAAACTGACTGGACACAGGAAAGCCACTCCCTTAGGAGAGGCTTTGGAAAGGGAAAGCTGCATTTCCAATGATTCTTGGCAAATGATCCAATTTAGAAGCACATATGTTTCCAGCTGCTGTCAATCCTAAAAGAACACTGCTGAATGAAACCAGTTTGATAGGAATGTATTGGTGAATGACCACGTCACTAAGTGGACTTTAAATATGTAATGTATTATTAAAAATGTCCAGTTTTTTTGCAATGTTTGATTTGTTATATTGATGGTCAGCAAATGACATAGTAGAATGTAACTAAAAGACTACAAATTCCGCACAAAGGCTGCACCCTGTTATATGAGAGTTCTCCCTCTGGTGTCTGAGGCATTTTCTCAAGTTTACATGTCTTCTGAAATTTACCATTTAAAAGGCACTTGCATAACATGATACCCATGTGTTTTATATCAAAATGTGCAGAAAAACCTCAACTCTCTGTATAATGCGGCAACACTTATCCTAGAGCATTGTGTAAAGAGATAATTTGGCCCTAAAGATGAAAAGTTGAAGTCCGATTTTTGAAATTCTTCAACTCTCGTGTGAAAACATACCATTACTCATGTGGACAAATTGTTTTGGTGCTTGAAATGGGTTTACCAAAGTCTTAGGTTCACAAAAGGAGTGGAGTATATGAATAAAATAGTAGATAAATGACATTTTGTAATATCGTATTTTGAGTACAAGTGTTGTCGGTGACTACTTTCACCAAATGTTAGAGGGACTGAGATAAAATGGGACTGAATAATGACTTCATACAACATATCGAACTTCATGGGATGTCTGCAAAATAAAAATTAGCTTTACAGTTTTTTTCTCAAACCACACATTTACTATGTATATAAAAATCCACACAGAAATAACACACTATTTACAATTTTGACATAATGTGCATGTTTCAACTGTCATGCCATGCTGCAAAACAGTTTCTGTCCAGCTGCATGCAGAAGGCAACATCACACTCCCTGCATTTCCACGGTGTGTCCTTTCGCTTGCCTTGGCTTTGCTATGTTCACATCTCTTGTGACCCGTGGTGGCTTTCGTGCAGGGTCCTGCTGCATGGACATCAGCAATAGGTACAGGAAGGTGACCTGCAGGTGCCCGGGTAGGAGCTGTGCGGAGAGGCTTGCCACAGAGTCAGCTCCTCCATGAAAGCTCTGTGTGTCATGGGGTTTGTTTTCTGGGCCAGACAGAGATCCTTGTGGAGAATGAAGCTGTTGGTGGTGGCAGTGTCCAGAAAATGGTAGAACAGGTTTCTGTACCAACGCATGGTTTTGTGTTGTGCAGAGTAATACTGAATGAGCTGGTCTGATCGACCAACTCCACCCATGTGTTGATTGTACTCTGTAACTGGTGTAGGACAGGGGATTGATATCTTTGTCCAAGAGCCATCTCATTGTTTCACCCTCCTCTGCACAGTTTTACAGAGTGTGCTGTGTGAATTGTGGAGCAGACTGATACTTCCCTCATGTCCATCCACTTCACATAGATGAGGGGGCCATCCCAGATCCATTTTATGGAGCCTCTTTCTGACTTCCTTGTGAGGGCATTCAGTTCTGTCCTAGGGCAGTCCTTGCGGTTCTCCCTGTAGGTCCCACAGGCAGCAAATCTTTGCTCATGGAGAGCCCTGAAAAGCTTGGGACTTGAATAAAAATTGTCCATGTTAATGTGGTAGCCTGTGCCAAGGTAACCTGGTTGCACCAGGGCCATCAAAACATCGTAGGACAGGCCATGTCCAGAGGGGATGTCGCTTTTCCCAGTGTAAATGGAAAATTCCACTGTGTAGCCATTCCTCGAGTCAGCCAAGACAAACAGCTTGAATCCCCACTTTGTGGGGTTTGCCTTCATGTACTGCATCTTCCCAGTTTTAGCCTCAGGAGGCGACCATTCTTTCATCCACAGCCACGTCTCGGTGGGGATGATAAAATGTCTTGCACGTATTCTTGATGGTGTCCAACAAGGGTTTTAGTCGGAAGAGTTTGTCATGGATGGCTGTGTCCTTTTTTCTGTGTTATGGACATCCTAAGATGAAGGTTCCAAGATATTGCTCTGTATCTGTCCCGTGGCATGATCTATGATGGAAATGACAAAGGTGATACTGCCTCCAGTAATCTGCGATGCTGTCAAGTTTCACCATGGCCATGTACAGAAGCAGCCCAATGTACTAATGTAAATCCCCCGTGTCCAAGTCTGTCCATTTGTACTTTTTTCCCTGTGCTATTTGTTCAGCAGCCTGCTTGTTTGTGTTTTGACACAGTGTTTGTACGGTTTGTACAGTAAAGTTTAAAGAGGTTGAGGGGTGTATATGTGGAGGTGGAGGTGGAGCTGAGCTGCTCTGGTGTCTGAGCTGGTTGAAACCTGGAGACAGGAGGAGCGGTGTCCAGGTCTTTGTCTGTCTTCCAAGTCAGTCGTGGCTGTGGGGAAGGTGCTTGTGGTCGGGGGACACGAGACCTCTTTGCTGGATGGAAGTGAAAAAAGCTTGTATTGTAGAAAGTCCTCCTGCATGTTTCCTGAGTCCACGACTAATCTTCTGACTCCTTGTGTTCAGGTTCACTCCTCAAACCAATACCCGCCTGCGATCTACTCACCACGGGTTCATCTCTGCTCCACTTCAGCCAGCTGTCCTCGCCCAGTCTACCTGTGCTCACAGACTGTCTGCCTCAGCTTGGGAATCATCACTGCTTCACAGAGCTTCCCTCCACATGCCTGGTTACTCTTTCAGCTTGTTCTTACAATAAACCAAAGACTAACCACTTTAACTCTCTGTTTTCAAGTTGTGTTTTTGGGTCCAGAATCTCTGTGTTATAACACTCATTAAAAGATTTGGCAATATCACTGGTTACAAATTCAATAATCACAAATTCTCCATCATGCTGTTTAATTCAGATGAGAGCGATAACCCACCCAATCATGTTCCTCACTTCAAAACGGTTAACATTTTTACTTACTTAGGAATACAAATTACTCACAGGTTAGAAGAAGTGGTACAAGCCCTTCTGTATTTACCTTATGAAGGGAGGGCTACAATGCCCAGATTTGTTGTGGTATTACTAGGCAACTCAAGTTAGAACTATCAGGTTTTATTAATCTACAGAAAACGCACCAGCATGGAATGGCATTGAGTCTTGCTCTGCAAAGCTCCAGCTGCCAGCATACATATACTCTGATAATCCTAAAAACCTTAAAAAGAGAACATCAAAAGCTATGGTGAGACACATGATGGCTGTATGGTATGAGGTACAAAAACACTTCCTGCTTTCTCTCGTTATAGTACAATTTAGGGTAATAATTATTTTGTGCCAGGTAGGGCTGATGGGGGTTTTAAACTTTGGGCTGATAAGGGAGTAAGACAAATTAATGACACTTTTGGTCCTGAGGATGAGAATATTAAAACATTTGGGGAACTTGTAGTCAAGTACAATGTCCCCCATAAAGACTTAAAAAAATATTTACAGCTCATGAGCTTTATAAGCTCTAATCAAAAACAATCCTTGGTCATCCCTGCTTTATCCTTGTTGGAAAAAGTTTTAATTAAAAATCCCTTTGGAAGTCAGAAGTATCGGAATCGGAAGTAGTAACTCGTTGAGTGCTAGATCACTAGAATTCTCAGAATCTAAACTGAAAGCATGGTAGCTGTGGAACCAAAATTTTTTGTCCTTGGCATCTCTCTGGAGGGACATATAAAATGCAGAGAACAGATCTTTGTAGACTAAAATCTATAGCATTAACATGGAAAAGTATTGGGCAGGGAAATGTCTCTGTGTTTCCCTTTGGAAAAAATTACATACACACTCACACACGCCCATTTATAAATTATCTTAGGGACGAGGATATATTATATATATATGGATATTTGTAAGTATGCATACATTTATTTTATTTATTTATATTTTTTATAAGATGTTGAAAACTCAATAAACATATTGTTGAAAAAAGAAGACTGCCATGTTTCTATGTTGTAGAACACTGAGGATATCACTGAAAGAAAATTGGGAATTTATAGTTCACACAGCTCGATTAGAGTAATAATGTTCACCAATATATTTTGGTCAATACCCGTGCATTTCTACAGGAACACAAATATACATGTTTAATGCTTTGGTACAAAACTGTACATGGACGTCCCTTAAGTTACTAAAAAGACTGTCGGGGGGATATTTGGAACCAATGTACATTGTGGTAAAGAAATTAAGTTTCTGACAGTGAAAGGCAAAATGGTTTGCTCATATTGTAAGTTCTACAGATTGTCTGAATCCAAGGACACATTGTTGTTGAAAAAAACTATGTAAAATATTGTCCAGACCTTCAGTTCCCCCAAGGTAAGAATTATCGGTGAAAGACCTTTTAAGGGTTTGCTTAAAGCTTTTGCTATGGCCTACACTCTTTTTCAGCACCACCCTGCTTCACAGTTATACACATTCACATCTGGGAGCTGCACAGTGCAAACCCAGTCTTTTACTGTTGGTTTCTGGTCGCTTCTCTACTTGTACAACTGGAGGTTAAGTGCCATGCTCAAGGTCACCTGGATGGTAGTTATTTGAGGGAGGGGGGGAATGTTACTCCTTCACTTTTCTTGACCAGATTTTTGCAGCTGGTCCCAGCTGCTCCTCTCATTTCCAAGCTACTGCCACACATATTTATTCAAGCACATGTGTTTTCAGTCTTGTCGCTTGTCAATGCTCAGATGAACCAAGGACTGAACAAATGTTTCAGATCAGCTGCTGCAGTATCAGCACACCTACAAACCTTTGAAATGTTTTCAAGTAGTATCCAAGAGTATGATCATTGTCAAACCTTCAGAAACCTGCAGTAACACAGGGATAGAAAAGACAGATGGGACAAAATATGGACAGATATCCATGTGTACACACCCTGCTTCCCCCTATACGTTCTTCAAAGCTTAGGCTACGAGGTCAAGCTAACTCATGCCAGACTGACAAAGGGCAAAAGGCTGTGGTGCTAGCTACCCATCAGCCTCAGAGTGGACCCAGCCTTTGTCCTGGGATAACCTTGAGACAACTAGCTTGTAAAAGATGGAGTAATGGTGACATTTTACAGCTTTTACTGGTTCTCCAATTGAAAACTGGAAAATGTTGTGGGAACAGTATATAAACTATTCAGAACATGCAAGTTTTCATGGTATATTCTGGCCACTTTTTTATTTCATTCATTTAAAATGAATGTATTAGTTCATGTTAGTCTTCACCCTAACTAGACTGAGAGGCTAACACACACACATACTGAACACACATATACTAAACGTCTGTAAAAATTCCCACTCTGCAGGACTCAAGGCCTCGTCAAAGTTCAAGACCTGCCAAGCTCTGCGATACACATCTAAGTGTTCCACCTCTCTGTTTATACATGAACCACCCATGCTAGTGTTACCTCCGACAAAACAAAATCTTTCTCACAACTCCCATTTTAAACTCCATTCTTCACTTCCCCTCCATCACTTTCCCTCCTTCCTGCCTCCGGCTGGCTCGTTAAGTGTGTATTTTGCGGGACAGGTGCATTCACCAGAGTGCTGTTACTGACGGATGTGCCAGCTTGCTGGCTGTACTGAAAAAATAACTGGAGAGTGAGATTGGGTTGGGTGTTTCCTGCATTTCTCTCACCTCACAAAGAGGTGTAAATGTAGGTCAGCAGGAGCTGGTAGGAGCCGGTAGGAGCTGGTGGTCCACCGCTTTGGAAAAGCTTTGGAAGGGTGGGGTGGCCCTGCTTTCACTGGAAGGGAGCCCTGTGTTATAAAGTAGGTCCATAACTGGAATGGAACCAGTCTATTGGACTAGAACTGAGTGAAAGTCACACTGAGGGATTCATGCACCAATGCAGAAACACAACACACACACACACACACACACTGTACATATATTTAGTTACCTCGACAGGAAGCAGAGGATGCCATCCTACAGCAGAACTTAATGGAAATGTGACATTACAGAACTCACATTTGTTCCTGACTAAACATTGTGTTAAATAATAAAATTATCCCTTAAATGTGGATATTAATTAAAGACTGTCACCAAGATATGTACTAAGTGGGACATTTTACAGTTGGAAAATAAACTTGTCAGTGCTTTCTGAAAGAAAAACTACAGAATTATGACACTGTTTCCGAATGACCTCAAATGTATCTTCAGCATTTACATACTGAGGCTATGCTGATCTATTGGTCAGTCTCTAATTGTGTAGAACTTGTCCTCGGAAAGGACACCCACATAGTAGGACAGAGTTTTCCCATACTTCTCTCATTTCAACTCTATGCAAGATTACTTCCCACCAAGAGTCACAACTACAGTAGTAAGCTGTGCCAATACAGCACTCCCATATTTCAGTGCTTAACTGTCAAGTTGGAAAATAGGATACTTTTGCATTATGTTGCATAAGAAATGATTTAAAGATAAGGTACAAGAGCATAGAGCAGGTCTAGACCGTACTCTTCACGATATTATTTACAGAGACCCAACAAATCCCACCAACTTCAGAGAGAGAGAGAGAGAGAGAGAGAGAGAGAGAGAATATACCCACAAACTAATTATCTATGGTAAGTTCATCTCAAATATTATACTATAGAAATATTACTGTTACTATCTACAAAAGATAGTATTTTGGTATGAAAAACCGCATTCTTAATAGCAATTTTTTAAGTATCCTGTATCATAAATACATGTCTGGCATTTGTAACAAACCAAACTGCTTTAAAACGGTTAAAACCCAGCGAGTTATGATGATTTTAACAGTGGATAGATCTCCTGCCTTGATTGACTTACATGCATTAGGAGGTGAGACTTCCCCAAACCAATATGGCGGCCGTGTTGACGCATTGCTGCAATGAACAGCAGCGGCCAATGAGGTATCTACATATATATAACTATGGTAGATTGTGGTGTGTTACGCTAGTAGCAGCTAATGTAGCCTGCAGCAGAGATGAGCAGCAGGCTGCAGAGGTCTGGTGAGCTCACCTCTGTCTAACTCCACACCAACAGATTTCTTTCATTTTCAAACTTGTAGTCTTCAGCCCCGACCTTGAGGACATTTATCAGACTTCACACAGCTCCTTCTGGACACACTACAGGCTTTATACTACTTTTAAAACATATGCAGTAGAACTCCCTATGAACTGGAAACACACTTTGATGTGTGTCATAGATTCTTATTTAAGGTTTCAAAATGGGTGCTTGATTGACATGTTGCTAGGCAATCACACTCAACCAAGGTGGCTACTGGTGGTTAATTTCTCCTCAGCTCCAACCAGACCCAGCCCTTTTACCCATATTTGGATTTTCTGAGATTCAGATCATTCTGGGTGGCATCACAGACATCTATTTGATCTACAGTCTGTTGCTTGAATGATCAATGGCGATTTTCATAGTAGCAGCCCAACTAGCAGTGAGAGATGACTACAGATATGTTCTTCTCAAGAGTGGGAAAAGGTTCAAAAGAGTCCAGCTTTCTCTGGACACACGGCTCGCTCACTGCTCTTAAGGAGAAAGTTTGGACTTCCTTCAGGTTTAGAATGTTTCACCGTCACTATCTTGTCTTTGGTACTTGTTTTTGAATGGTTTATTTAGCTAGTTACATCACCACCTTTGCATGCAGCATTTGTCTAGACAACGATTGTTTCAGACATACAATGAATGGACATTTCCAATTAACGGTATTGGTGATGGGCAAAAAAACTGTCACCAAAAAAGTCCATTCATTTTGTCTATCAACCACCCCTAGATTTTATTTGGTTCAACAGTAAACTGTATTAGTTCTCTGCCAGACAGCAGAAATAGCTTCAATTTTCCCCCAGTGCTTTATTAAGTCCTGGCATTGTAAAAAAAAAAAAAAAGCCTTCAAAAAGCACTTGAGTGGGGGAAAAAAGTTGTGAAATAAGTTTTCCATTCATGGCCCAGTTTCTCAGCGGGGACTTTTTCCAGAGTGTTTTAAGTAGGCTGAAACAGTGCTGGCCCTCAGGATTAACCATGCTGTGGCCATGTGTCACTTAGTAAAGTCCCACTGCTCACTGCAGTTAAGACTTAATCAATCTCCAATTTGCCACTTGTTTGGTTACCCCAGTGACAAAGTGCAACGCCTTTCAATATGATCTGTTAAACAACCTCATTTCCTGTCTCAAGTTAATGACACAAGTGTGCTGATGTCACTGAATGCTTTGCTGTGGTTGACCAAGCCACAAAGTAGGGGAACCCCACTGAGGAATTAAGTAAAATATGAAAACAGATTCATCAGCACCAAATGGAGACCAAAACATGCCATGCGACAAACTCCCAAAGGCAAATCATTTCTGGAGACGTACAAAAGCAGGAATGATTCAACTGAAATGGTGTGATAGGGAGCCAACTCCTGCTGCGCATGCAATCCGTAGCTTGACACAGCACAGTGACACATTTACTACAGTGTGTTTCCCCTTCAGGCTAGAAAACATTTGGTTTGGCAAAATACAGGAGGCCTACATTTATTCCAAACACAAAGCTGCTGGTCTACGGCCACCAACATGACAATGACTTGCAGTGGGTAAGAAATGCTCAGAGAAGATGGTGTGTTCAAAGAAGAAAGATCACTCCACTAGTGGTCGACCGATATGGGTTTTAGCTGGTGTATTGAAGCACAGACAAACTGACACACACATGTGCAGACAGAGAGAGACACACACACAAGTGCAGAAACGTTATGTTAGCTAATACTGTAGCAAGAAGCCCATAACGTTCGGCCACCAAAACGTTGTTGGCAGGCTGATAATTTCAAAGCTAGCTTTTGGACTCCTGTTAAGGTAAGCCCACTTGTTGAATCGAGGCTATCTCTAGCCCATTAGCAAATGCAACCGACGTTGGGTTGCATTTGCAACGTTGGGTATCTTATAACTATCAAATCAATCGCTTGCGAAAGCAGACTGTTGACTTGACATGAGACGAGAGGTTCATCAATCCTGTCTTCATCCTCTGCCTCAGCTGACAGCAGGTGCTGCTGGCTTTGCCCACTTGAGAGTCGTTCTGCTAGCTGGCTACTAATGTTACTCTACTGCTGGCAGACTTTGCACTGGCATGATCATGTATATGAGCTCCATTGATGAAGAAAATATGTTTAGGTTATGTAACATGGTTAACAACGGCAGACCACAGGCTCACCAACAATAAAAGGCTTCACAGTTACACTTGCTTACCGTCCCACAACCATCCCAAACCTGATAAATGTTTTATGACCCCGGCTCGTCGGGAGGAGTGGGGGCTGGGGACGCCCATACAATGGTTTTTGGTTGTCTGATTCAAAATGAGAGGGGGAGGAAATGAATTCCAACTGGGACCCAGACTGCTATGGATAACCAACCAAGCTAGTGTGTACAGTCTATCCATCACATGAACACACTTCTGTACGCTTGTTGACTTGGGTAGCGAGGGAGGGTCTGTCTGGGGAAGACGAGGGAGGAGAGTAGGACGGGGTGGGGGGGTGGCACTGCTGTCCAACATCAACACAGATGGAAATCATTTGTGTCTCAACAAGAGGACTGGTCCACATTCTCATTCAGCAGAGCTGCCGCGGAGCCTCACACAGCCCACACGATGCAACTGATGATGTGACTAGAATACTGACTTAAATGTAACTGTTGCAGAAAGCATTAGCGCTAAAACAATTAGCAAAAATTCCAAACATTCAGGTTGCAGCCTCTTGTAAGGCTTTGCTTCTTTTCTCTGGTTTACATCATTGTTAATGGAATATTTAGTGGGTTTTGGAAGACGTCACGTTGGGCTCACAGAACGTGTAATAGCAGTTTTCACTGTGTTTTGACATTTTATAGACAATTAACAATTAATAAATTCATTCAAGTATAATGGCCTAGTCATGTGTTGATGAATGGTTTTTAATCTATTGAAAATTTTGTTTAACTTTGGTTTAACTTCCTCAGCTTTGTATATTCTTTCACAAACTTGAGTCCAAGAATTTCGGTTTGCACAGAAGTTAAGTGATGAATGGCAAATACCCGGTTCAGTCTCATTCCACCACAGATCAAAGTGGCAATCTTGAAACGAACTAGCTTGTACAAAGTGTAATCCCACCATGTTGTAAGGCAAAAGTGTTTTTTGGTCTTCCAAATGGCCACACTCGAAGGCGAGCAGAAATCATGTCTTCATAGGCAGGGACACGACCAGATGAATGAAAACACACACTTTTCTACCGTCTCTCCTCAAAGGCATCTATTGTGTTGCACTCGGTTGTTCACACGTCTCACTATGTTAACTATGTTTTCATCTGGTGACAACAGGAAGTATGAAAACTACAGAAAAAGACAAATTGCCAACCATTTCAGCTGTTGATAAATACTGTTTCTGGCGGATGTTCAGTGACGCAGCTCCATTCTCCATCTGGATGTCGATTTGTTTTCTTCAATGCAACTTATGGAAACAAACATATTTTTATTTTGTTCAAACTACTTGACAGCTGGATGGAAACCGTTCATGTGACAGAGGCAGTAAGCTCGCTGATGGCAATATTAGTGTAGCATAAATCTTGAATATGAAAAGAGACAAGAGAAAGAGAGAGATTCTTCTAGTCCTACAAGACTTCAGTGGGATTTTGTCACACTTAGCGGCCGTTTCTAATTAGAGCCAGACCTTGTTTTTTGTGTGCTTAAATACGTGTGTCTGTGTGTGTGTGTGTTAGAGTGTGGCATGTAACACATTGTAAAATGGTGCAGTGATCCTCTTCCTTAGATCACTCAAGTGATTTATGAGGTGAGGTGTGTGGAGAGGATCAAACTGACTTGAAAAGATCCTTCTTCTCTCTCTGTGAGTGTATACAGTATGTGTTTATGAGCAAACCCACCAGTTTTGGTAATTTATACTCTTGCACACACACACACACACACACAGCTCTAGACCCATGATCGGAGTGTCATGGTTATGTGTGTTAAGCTTCCTGACCCTAGTGTTCTGTTTCTTGGATTTATGCTCTTCTCCTGGTGTACCTTCATTTATGGACTTTTGGATTTTGGTTTTTGCTGGCTCCCTGTTGGACTTGTTTGCCTTTTCTTGACTGCTTACCTGGTCGTGACTTGTCTGCGTTTGGGTCCTCTCCCTGTTTCCCGGCTTGATATTTAAACGTGACACGGAGCAGGAGGGCCTTTGTGTATAACAACACCAGGAGGAACACCACCATCATTATTTAAATCCATTAATATATCTTTTACCAGTGCTAAAAGCTTTAAAAAGTCACATTTAAAAAAGTGTTAAATATAGGCATTGGAATAATAATAATAACGGCTGCCCGTGTGATACTTTTAATCCTACGGTTTGTTTTTAATCAAGACATTTTTCTTTTTTGATGTCTTCTATGTATTAGACTTCAATTTTGTTTTGCAGGGACTTTTTAATGATTGTTAATACCCCCGCCATCAAAGCAAACTGTTCTGCTTTGAACCACCCTGTGGCCTCCCCTTGGCCCCCCTCCAAGAGGAGGCCACAGGGCGTGACAGCTTGATAAAAACTAAAATGGCTGTCTATTTGATTAGTGGATATCCTGCAGGGTCTCCTGATCCCTAATGACATTAGTGTGTGTGTGTGTGTGTGTGTGTGTGTGTGTATGAGAGCGAATTATTAGTCAGCCCTTGCTCACACTCTTAGCAGGCTAAGTGATAAAATGACACAGTTAATAAAAAGACATCAGATATCTAAGTTCTGAACTGGACTATATATGAACCTGGGAAATAGACTATTTCTTCCCCATTGGGAAACTGATCCATGTGTTAGCAATGCATGCTAGCAGACTACGGCCTAAACTGTGAAGTGAATTTAGCATGTCTGCACTGCTAGCAAGAACAAATTTAAGCAACACATCACTGCATGCATTACTTTACAATGGTTTTAGAACAGCTAACACAGCTGAAATGGTTTGATTTAGCTGGCACTTTGGTTAAAAACACCGTACCAATTTAAATGTGGTAGCAATATCACAACTTCTAGTCCTCCTTTGCTAACACAGCAGGAATAAAGTATTGTAAAATGTTTCTGCCTGGACAGTAGCTACACAACTGGTAAGTTACACAGAGTCGTCTGAGCACAGAGTGCCCTACTTCTGTGTTCATATCCACCTATTTTGCTTGGGTAGTGATTGTTAATGCAATAGCTGATGTTAGATATCCTGCACAAGAGCTTGTCAGGAGGTAAAGGGATGTGTGTGACAAACTGCACAACAATTCCACACTGAGTAAACGCATCATGGAGGTCCGTATAATTTGATTACCTCTTCTTTTGTGTTTAATACACAAGCAGAACACTGCGTAAATGACGTCAATTCTATGCATTTTATTTTTATGTTTGAGTAATTTACGATTAGTGCAATAACACTGTCACAACACTAAACATTTATAATTGCATTGTAAATCCACAAGACTACTCTAAACTAATTATTCCTTATATAACAGTGAGTAATCAAAATGGCCGCCACGGGCTTTGGGGTTGACAGAGCATTGATGTAGCTTCTAAAGCCGCAGGCTCTCAGTCTTGCAGAGTGTTGGTTTGGCTCGGCGCTGAGCCTTGACGGTTCACGGACAGACCATGGCCAGGGCCGTCTCTTCCTCCTCCATACTCTTCCATACTTCCACCAGATCTCTCTTGTCTATTTATTGCACTTACTCACTAACAGTAACTCGTGACTGATGCTTTCTAAAATATTCTTTTCTCCAAATTAACTACATTTGACACATTAAACCTGACCAAACAGGGTTTGAGTGTTTCCTTTGCACTAAATCTTGTTCTTCTTTGTTTCTTTAACTCCCTGCCCTGTTTACTCCTTTCTCTTGCAGTCTCCTCCCCCCTTTCTCCCTTTTACCCATCTATCTTTGTGTCCATTCCCGCAGGCTGAAATTTATACAACTGAAAGGAGTGGAGAGAGGGAGCAGAACAGATTTTTTCTCTCTGGCTGGACAGCTTATCCAGAGGTCAGTGTAGAAATGCGATGAATGGTAATTTCAGAGCAGAGAGACGGCAACAGAGAGACAGGGAACTGGAAGAAAATAAGACAATAGCTGGGTTTCCATGCACGTATATATTTATGAGAATTGTACATTCCTGCTTTTTTATCAGCACATCCTGCTCATACAGTATAGTTACTTGATTTTTTAAAAATATATATAGGCTATATTTCCACTTGGTATGTTTTAGTCTTGTAATTGTTGGCATCACTATTGAAATGTCCCAAGCCGGTCCTAAGTCTCGGTATCGGACAGATCCGGGCATATTTCTGATGGTGGCCAGTGCTATCCTGTATGCTGTTGCATGCTGGGGCAGCAGGCTGAGGGTAGCGGACGCTAACAGGCTCAACAAACTGATCCGTAAGGCCGGTGACATTGTGGGGGTGGAGCTGGACTCTCTGGCGGTGGTGTCAGAGAGGAGGATGCTGGCCAAACTACATGCCATCTTGGACAGTGTCTCCCACCCGCTCCATGACGTGCTGGTCAAACAAAGGAGTACCTTCAGCGGAAGACTCATCCCCCCACAATGCACCACAGAGCGCCACAGGAAGTCATTCCTGCCTGTGGCCATCAGACTCTTTAACTCCTCCCTCTAAGTGTCAGTCTGTATGACCCTAAGTCATTATACTGGACATTGATCATTAACATCTCTGCAATACTTGACGTAATTGTGCAATATTCTGTGTTAATACTGCTGTGCAATATACTATTTTCAGTTTAAAATTCCCTATTTATTGATATTTATTCATACTTCTATTACTGCTGTGCAATATCCTCCGTCTCATTATAATCTTAATAAGCTACACTTAACTTGACAGTTCATGCACCTTATACCGTATTATTATCATCAACCAGTAAACCCACTTTGTACTTCACACGTATTTTAATTTTATACTTATACCCACTTGGTACTTAATTTCTGACCTGTTTTATAGTGGATTATATTTTTTGCTTAGTCCTTCTATTCCTGTGTGCACTGATGTGACAGTGAGCAGCTGTAACAAAAGAGTTTCCCCTCGGGGATCAATAAAGTATTTCTGATTCTGATTCAGATTCTGATATTTGAATTCATCCGTATCGGCTAATAAAAAAGCCTGCTAGTGTTGCAGCACTGCTCTCCTTAATAACAGCTGGGCATTTAGCTGCATATTCGAGTGTGTGTGTGAATGTGAAAACTTATTTGATTGAAAATTTGCTACACTCCGACGGTAACCAATCTGTTATCCAAAAGTCCAAAAGACTACAAACGTTGCTGTAAAGACAGGAACAGAGGAGAGAGACAAAAACTGGAGACATCACTCCTCCTCTCTGGTCTACTTTTCCGGGAAAACGTCGGCTGTGATTTACAGACACACACTGGGGTCACCGGAGGAGGCTGTGGACTGGTTCTAATTACAAACTGCACTGTAAGGCCTTGTGCCTCGGTGTGAGTGAGAGAGGATGTAGAACAAGGTGTTGTGGCTTATTGTTATGGTGAGAAGGCTTTGAGAGCCATCACTGCCACCTGCTTTCCATCAGAGGCATCTGCTCCCACACACACACACACACACACACACTGCCTGTTATTCCTCACACTGGGTCTCTTTACACTTGCATGCCTCTCATATCACTCCCACTATATCACTTGAACACACACACACACACACACACACACAATTGCAATAGTAGAGAAGTTGCTGTCGTCAGTGACGGTCAGGGTGATGCAAGGCGCTGTGTGAGACAGGAAAACATATTGAAGCCATGACTCGCCTTCCTACTGCTTAACAAGAGGCTGTAAAACACATCGCACATGACTTCCACGTCCCACTGTATTACTAAATCTGACATTTCTGTGACTAAAAAAGCTCTTGGTGTGTTTTAATTTGACCTATTAGCAGATGTCTTATACATACTACTGGGTATTGAACCTAAACACTTTTTTTGGTATTGACCAAAATGTGCCCGCATCACCAAGTATCAAAAACATAGTACCGAACGCTAGCATGAAATGCTTGCTAAGATTTGTACTTTTCTTTGAACACACATTTTCTGATTTAAATCATAATTCACCTGATTTTACATGACCTTATTTAGGCAAAGCTCTTGTTCAGCTGCTTTTGTTTGGACTAGGGATGCACCGGTCTGGTCCGGCCCGATACTGACCTTATTAAGCAGATCAGGTATTGGCCAGACATGACCAATCCACATTGAAAAATACTTTAATATTTTCTTCATGGATTTGCTGCAGTGAGCTAACTTTGATTCATTAAGCTACTGATGCTACTCATCACTTCTGCAGGAGCATGTAATTAAACTACAGCTACAGCCTTATGTTGAATTACAAGAGAACGATCCTGATGAGTTTCATGCAAACGTTAGAGATTCTAAACTTGGGAAAAAGAGAGCACTGGTACCAGATCGGTACGCTATGCTGAGTTTATGCTACCCAGCCATTCTTTATTCCCTTCTGTCTTTCTTTCCTGATTTTCCACAGCTTTCAGTCTTCATTTCACAGTCATCATCTCCATGACCATGAGTTGCGGTTGAAAGCTCCAGAAAGTAAGCTAGTTAGCAGAACTTGAGTCAAGATTATTTTGTCAAACTACTAATTTCGCCCATAATACAGGGTGGCTAAGAAGTTTCTACTCTATCCTTTATAATTGCTACATCCAATGTTTTCTAAACTAAGCCATGAGAATATGTCACACCCAGAGCCATGACCTGCAACTGAATCGCATTACATTGTTCAAATCAGAATTTGTCAGTGTTGCCATGACAATAAGTACACTTTATGTCGTTCACCTGAGAGTTGAGCCAGAGTTAGAAAGGAGGAGACAAGACACAGTCATTGTGTCTCTTGCTCTTAATACGATACATCCTACAAAACAACAAATACTATATAAGAGGACATTTGAACCTGAGTGTGAAAGATTGTGGCGTTAACACAGTTTCAAGATGTTCCCAATTCCCGATAGGACTAAGTGTTGCCTGTGTAGACTGTAAGGTCATAGGTCATGGCGTCAGGATAGAAGTCTTACCAGCCAGGGGTGAGGGATCTCAGGGAGGGGCATCTGAGGCGGGGCTGGCAGACCACTGTGGATCTCTGACTTGAATGAAGGCTCTAGGAAGGTGGAGCAAGTGACAGAAAATTAGAGAATGCTCTTTACTATGCTGTACATAAACAGCGGGCATGAGGAGGAGGAACTTTCAGTAGCTGCAACTGGAAAAAACCCTCCAATTTGGGCTCCACTTTGACTCCTCGACACCAAAAAGGGAACTGCTCTCTTCACCATCAGGAGGTTCTTTTTGCTTTCCATCATGCTGTTGATCAGCCCTTAACTGAACTGACTAAAGGTTCAAAGAGTGAGCACAAAGCAACAGTACCAAACTTTCAAATATAAGCTGCCACTCAAATAATGGCCAGGTCACAATCTCTGTATATAAAAGTCTGTCTGCCTGTAAATTAATCATTTTATCAATTTGAAGTTTAATTTTCCATTTGTGTGCGAATAAGGCATGACAAATTCCGTTCCATGCAGTATCCAATTATAATTTTCTTGTTAGAAAACGTATTGTCAAAATTAAAATGAAAATAAGAACTTTTGACAAAATATTTTCATTTCCATAATACAGAAAATCGAAGTGAACATAAAATTGACTTTTAATTTTCAAATAGGTAGAGGTTGAGCAACCTAAACTAGGAAATGAAATTACAAACTGACCTTTTGCATTTGAATTAAGACATAATTTGAACTTAAATTAAGTTTTACTTTGATTAATTGATTTAATTTTAATATTGGCTGCCACCTACTTCCATATTTTTATTACATAAATTCATATTCATAATGACTGGTGATTGGAATTGTTTTTATGACATTATTTACAGTATGACACAAGAAATTCTAGATGCATAGAAACCACCAACTACAGCAAAAAATCTTCAAGAGATCGAGTACGAGTACAATTACAACAGTTTGTGTTTACAAACTGGTTTAATGAATTTACTGGTTTACTTCTGGTGGGATCTAGTAGTGAAGTAGTTTTTAGAGCTGCAACTATGATTATTTTCATTATTGATGAATCTGCTGATTGTTTTCTTGATTAACTGATTCATCTTTTTGTCTATCAAATTCCTTGTTTTAGCTGACTATCATATAATATATTTGTATTACTATCACATATGACAAAGAAGAGTAGCAAATCATCACATTTCAGAAGCTAAAACAAGACAATGTTTGATTTTTTACTTAAAGTGATAATCGATAATCAAAATAGTTGCCGATTAATTTGCTGCCAATCAACTAAATCAATGAATCAACTAATCGTTGCAGCACTAGTACTTTAGTTTTTAGATAGAGTATCTTCTCTAAAATTTGGCCTCCACCTCAAAACAGTGGAGGTCAGTGAAATTTCATTTGTGGTGCTTACAGCATTAGGAACTTTAAAGATGAAAACATTTCAACTGCAAGATCTCTTTCCACAAATAATCCTGGTGATTCGGGAAAATCCACAAACCACGCTGTGAACAGTTTCCAAATGGAACTGTGTTTTTCTAGCTGCAGTTATCTAAGTTTTATCTACACTGTGACAGTGAGATCCTATCTATCCAAACTGCTTCCCTCTCTGGATGTGAGAGTTCTGAACGTACCGATAAGCCAAGAGCTGGAAAATATCACTGCACACAGGTTATGTCAGGTATGTAATTATGCCAACTCCAGATAACTCCAAAGTGTTTCTGCAGAGTTTTATGCTGCAGTGTGGCCTGTAATCTCACCTTTATCTGAGAGCACTCTGTGGAGGATGTTGGAGAGGTGCAACTTCCTCTCTCGAACCCCGGCGCTCAGATACTCCCTGTCCAGCAGGTCCAGGAACAGACGAAGCTCACACACCAGCTCCTCCATCGCTGCAGCACAAACACACACACAATATATATTCAGGGATGCCATTAATATTTCAGACACTGAAGACATGTATTACATCTGTTACAATATACACAACAGCAATCGATAACTTGTGAACAAGATCATTTTTTATCTTTAGCCTTGAGGAGGATATCAAGTCCTCCCAAGTCAAAAGGCTCTAGTCCAACTGAAGTCACTAAAGTCGAGTTGCGAGTCTCATTTGATTAGGTTAAGTCCAAAGTCATTGACTTCATGTGTACGGTAGGTCCAAGTTGTAGCAGGAAGTCAGGTTTCCGGCAGACAGTTTGGGTTATAATGTTAGCGCTAGCCTCAGTTTTCTCTGCCACAGACGTTTGGCATACTTAGGAGATCCCCTATCTCCATAGTTAACTTGGTGAGTACAATGATATTATTTCAAATAGAAATTATTTTGAAAATTAGACCCAAGTTGTAATAAACCAGAATTATCCTTTAAACCTAAATCACCCTGCTGCCGTCTGGCAAGAGATACACAAGTATCTGCTGCCGTGCCACCAGACTACAGAGCAGCTTCTTCCCTCAGGCCGTGAGACTGCTGAATTCATCCTCAGCGCTCCACCATCAGTAACTGACATGGAACTTTATGTTATTCTGGTTTTGCACATTACCATACCACTACCTTTTGAATAATATATGTATAGAAGTAACTGTATATATTGTTTTTGTTGTTATTTTTATTCTATTCTAATTTGTAACTATGTTCTGTGTGAGTGTAGCGTGAAGGGGGCTACAACTTTAATGTCATTATGCAGCCCTGTGTTGTAGAATGACAAATAAATGTAGCTTGCACCTTGAAATCTGTTAACAACCAGAATGAAACAAGAGCACCAGGACAAGGTGCTACAATATTAAGATCATCAAACCTCTAGTGAACTACACACAGAAATAGACCGCAGCATTGCTCATTAATCAAGCCTAATGTACTGAATGTTTTAGTTCAAGTCCTTTTGCACTGTGATCCAACATTAAACCGACACTGAACAAAAGCAAAACACAGTTATATAACGGATAAGTGGGCAGCCAGGTAGAGATGGAAAACAGAGCGTTCAGTCAGTCAATCAATCATCCAGCCAGGCACAGACCTGGCAACCCACTGACGGACACACTGCTGCAGAATTATAGCTGCTGGTGGAGTATACACCAGGGCCTCCCCACACAGAGCAAAACAACAGGAGAGCAAGGAGGGGAGTGTGTGTGTGCAGTATTTGACTGTGCTTATAACCATACACCTTCACATACTCCGATCTGAGAGCTTGCTGTGATATGGATGGCATCACATTGAGTTCATAAGCGTGACCGGGAGCTGCCACGCTCTGCACAGCAACGCAAAGGCACTCAGATAACAAGCACCTCTCTCAAACTGAGGGTCCTTACTGTCAACATCCGATCGTATCGAAGGTGACGACATCATACTGGAAAGCAGCTGCAGATTGAAGAGGGCAAGTGGAGTTAATCATCAAACGTTTATTTTGATTCATTTACCCCGACCCTGAGCAGCCTTTAGTGCCTTGCTCAAGAATGCCTTTGAAGGTAGTTGTTGAGGCAGGTTGAAAACCTGTCCAAGCTGGCTTCTCAGTGTTGATGTGGTATTTAATGTGGTATTTTTAAGAGAGGTCAGAGGTCAGGGAAATAATCTAGAGCTGGTTCAGTGTCTTGATCAAGGACACTTCAGCAGGGGGATGCTTGCTCAAACATAAGGGCGTCAACTCAGGCCAACATATTTCTGTATAAAAGATAATACTAGGTTGGATGTTGTTACATTATACTTGAGCCATGATAAATTGTATTAAAATCGTGAATTTTGATTTATACCTCTGTGGAATCTCTACGATTCCGGGTTGGGTACCAAACTTCGATAGCTTTATGGCACCGACCGAATTGCTTCGATACCATCAAGTAACAAAAAATGCCTTGTGATTTGGTACCACATTTTGATAAATCTCATGAGTAAGTCTCATCAGCGTCAGTGCGCCATGCTTGTGCCAAGAGCTAATAATGCTGGTGATTGGCTGTCTAATGTTACGTGTCATAGCTGCTTCTCTGCACAGATAACTAAGTGAATTTTGTGCATGCTGGTTGATAGTTAGCCAGTGCAGCTAAACTGTATCTGCTCGTTGGTAGGGCTGTGCGTTATGACCAAAATCTCATATCCTGATATAGGTCATTTTATATCCAGATAACGTTACAGCAAAGTATACATTGAAGTGTCAGTCATGATGCTCTTTTTATCAAGAATTGTGCAGCCCTAATATGTATTCACAAGTTGAGGTTCATTCTTTACAGACAGCAAAGTTCCACAGAAGATGAAGCCCTCACTCCCTGCCAAGCCAGCCGTGATATGTTCATAGCCTTATCATATTAGATCAGCTCAGTCAACATTTGGGCTAGAAGCACAGCAGGTGTACTGATATGACCCAAGCAGTCTGAAACTAACCAGCCCTCCACATGGTGGACTCAGGTTAGGGATTAGAATGTAGCAAGAAGACTTTTCTGCAGGGACTAGATGTTCTTGTTACTGTATGCCAGGTATCTGTGATGATGCAACAAACCTCTTATAGCTCCTTCAAAACATGTCCGAATACCTGATCTGATCATAATTCACTCTGCCTATCGCACAGGTATCTACGATTAACCAACAACAGGTGAGACTGCTGGTAGCTGGCACATGATGGAGAAGATTCGCATCTCACTGTTATGACCATGAATTCTCCCAGAGACATTTCTGTAGGTTTCCAATGCAACCATAATTCATTTTCACAACAGCGCTGAGGCTGGATTCCCCAGCCAGGAGAGAGAAGGTATTGTGGAGAAAAAAAGAGAGACAGAGAGAGTGATAGAGAGAGTAAAGAGAAGCAGATATGGAAACACATGGAGAAATCCAATCAATGCACAGCAACAAAATGTTAAAGTCAATATTTATACAACATTGGATTTTTCCTTGTGGATGTGTTGCTGCAAATTCATGAGTTGAGCTTGAAGGAAAATCCTGATTTACTAAAACTGGTGTTGTTTGTTTTACTGTGTGTACCACAGAAGGACACTACACAGCCAAACTTACGTGGCCTTTTGGCCTGGGGCTGTTTTTCATGGTATGGCCAATTAAGGGAAACTGCTACAGTGTACGATGACATTTTTGACAATAGTGTTCTTCCAGCTTGTGTCAACACTTTGTGTTTGGCCCTGTCTTCTCTCAACATGCCCTCGTGCACAGGGCAGCTCCATAAACAGATGCTTTTCCCAGTTTGCTGTGGACGAACTCGAGGGGCCTGCACAGAGCCCTGACCTCAACCCCATCTAACATCTTTGGGACGAACTGGAATGACTGTGAGCCAGACCTTGTCACCCAACATCAGTGTTGGACCTCACTAAAACTGAGGTAATACTAATGAATGGGAGCAAATCCCTACAGCCAGATTTCAAAATCTAGTGGAAAGCCTTTGAGGAAGAATGGGGGCCGTTATAACAGCAGATGAATGCGTCCAAAGACTTTGTTTGGGTGTTCACGTACTGTTAGCCACGCAGCATAGTTGCTGAGATCTGGGAACGCTACAGCAGTGAGTACATGTCATTTTATATTGCAGTAACAAAACAAAACTGAAATGATTAGTTCGATTAACTGATCAGTCGATTGAATCGATGAATCATTTTCAAGCAAAAACATTTACTGGTTTTAGCTTCTCAAAGTGAGGATTTGCTGCTTGGTCAAATCAAGCAATCTGAAGACGTAACTTGGGCTCCATGAAGTTTTCATGGGTGTTTTTTGACATTTAATAGACTAAAAGATTAACGGAGAAAATAGTCATTACTTGCAGCCCTGTAACAACACACTGTATATGGTTATATAGTAAACTGAGAAACTGTCTATGGATAAAATAACCAGACAGGCATGTTTGTTGTTGGCTGATCCAGCAAACTGAATACCTATCAAATAAAGGAACGCTGTCACATTGATGCAAAACCTCTGACGACTTACAAATGTATATCGTCTCACGGTATATAGCTGCTTATAGTACCTGGGAATGATGGCCAAAAATACAAAATAAGACCAAAGTTGTAATAAGCCAGAATGATCCTTTAAAGAGACATTAAACACTATTGCCTCTAATAGCAACAACGATAAGAGAAGACGGTGTAGTCCCTCATTCGTCCAGGAGTGTTCTATCGTAGAAAAGGTTTCAGTCGTAGTCGTCTGGACACTGTTTTCAGAATCAAGACGTTTCGGCTCCCATCCGTAAGTCATTCTCAATTGTGAAAAAATTGGACCGGGAACCGTTCCCGTTCCAATTTTTTCACAATTGGACGGGAACCGTTCGGTCCAATTTTTTCACAATTGGACGGGAACCGCGTTCGTTCCAATTTTTTCACAATTGGACGGGAACCGTTCCCGGTCCAATTTTTTCACAATTGAGAATGTCTTCCGGATGGGAGCCGAAACGTCTAGATTCTGAAAACAGTGTCCAGACGACTACGACTGAAACCTTTTCTACAACGATGAGAACTCACGGCATCACATCCACAAGGCTTTGGAAGCATCTTTAAACTTCACTTCACATCATCAATCATGTCAACAAATGTGTCAGTCTGTATTTAAAGAGAGCAAAGCAGAGGAGCACCAACATCCCCGCTGTAAAGCTACTCACTCACCCACACCCTGGATCACTTTCACCATGCCTGTTTTTCTATTTACTGCTCCATTTACTGTTTCCCAGAGCTTTGTGCAACCTGTGCAATACTTCACCTCTACTGGGGTGGTCAGAAAACTAACCCTGCATGTGCATGTGTGTGTGCCATTAAAACCTAAAGAAAGCGCTCTAGATCACCAAAGACGGTGACGGAAAGTGAAGTGGCACGGAGCGAGAAGGACCACCCTCAAACAAGGCCCGAGGGCGAGCAGAAAAATACCTCATCGTGCAAACAAACCACCCACGCCCTTTCTTCAAAAGCTCACTTCTGTCTCTCTCCCTTTGTCTGTCATTCACCTCCCCCTTCACTTCCATTTTCTTTATTCTTTCCCTCACTTTGTCAATCCTTCACTCCAATTCCATTGTACAGGAAAATGTACATGTTTTGTGCATTTGTTGCATACTTTGGATGGAGCAAATACATATTTTCGAATACAAAACACATTTTGGTCAATTGTCTGATATTTGCAACCACATGTCACACTTAAACGTTCCATTATATTTACATGAGATGTATTGCATTTGCCTCTATCCACAATTGCTGTGTCTTCACTAGGTTTGCATGACAAATGATAGGAGCTCTTTCCAAAAACACAATTAATCCCCCCCCCCCACACACACACCCACACACACACAAATACAAACCCACTAAAAACACCTAGACATGTCAGAGGGATGTTTTCACTGTGAGATAGTCACACTTCCCGGAGCTCAGAACAAAGGGGGTTTTCCTGGGTGAGGTGTGTGTGTGTGTGTGTGTGTGTGTGTGTGTGTGTGTGTGTGTGTGTGTGTGTGTGTTTATGCGAGGCAACGGGGTCATGTTTGGGTCTCAGAGAGAACTTGAGACTCTGAGGCTCCGTTGTTGTTGTCGGTGCAAAAATGCTTAGCCAGGTTAGAGGGAGGAGGGTTTTCTGCCCTCTTCCCAGAATACAGCTGTTGTGATTGACAGCACACTGACAGATGCTATCCCACTCTGTGTGTGTGTGTGTTTCAGGTGTCTGTTTCTTGTTACCAACAGCGTCTTCAACACTTCGGGGATGTGTTTAGTCTGGGTATTTGACAAGCTTTCAGGTCAGGCTCTGCCTCCACAAACACACATTCACACACAAGACTGTGTGTCATGATTTTGCCTAAGCATCAAATATCAGTGGTTATTCAGTCACACACACACATCATTAAAGTAAATCCAGTGTCTCTCATTGAGTTTACACATTGGTTATTCCCTTGAGAAATGTGTCCTGCTAATTACAAACCATCCTCATCATAAAGGCATGCCCCTCTTGTCAATAATCACAGGCTCTTAGTCAGTTTACTAAGATAAGTGAGGGTTTACAAACATCATGCAGTCTTGGCCAAAACTACAAACTCACAATGCCAAAAGTGAATTAGGGTCAATTCTCATATTCTTAATGAAAAAAAATGTTTCTGGCAGCGTGTTGAGAAAATTTCACCTTTTTTCCAATGCACTTTTGCTTGTTTCAATATCTCCACACAGGACACATTGAGGCAAATCACTGCATTATAGGGCTGTCATTCTTAGAGCTGGAGTGGCGCATTTTGTGTCAAAAATCACACCCATTTTTCACAGTGTTATAACTGGAACACACAGAGATCACACTCATACTGATGGAATCCGCGCAATTTATTCTTTCCAGCCATTTCTCTAATGTCCATCAAGGATACATGTCCATAAATACCCTTTCCAATCTTCTTTACCTACTTATTTAAATGGCGCTTCTTAACATCTTGCCTCATAATCATCCTATTTAGAAAACTCAAACCATATGCTATACATTCAAAATAGAAATAAAAATAAATGACTAAGGTTTAGAATGGCCCATCAACGTGCTTCTTATTCCCCTGCAAGATTGACACTCTCCTCTCCATCCAAACTGCACTAGAACATGTATATGACCAATGACGTGCCAAATAAGCAAATAGCATTTCTGAGTAGCCTCACTTATTCCAAAACTAACAATATATGGCATGCCGAGCTGAGACATCAAGTGACACTGCCATAAGCACACAGAGAGGAAAACCTGTGCAAAAACATTTAAAAGTCAATAGAAACAAGATTCAGCACTCAACTAAATGACCTGTTCAGGTGGTTATTTTCGGAATATAATTAGAGAACCGATTTGTTACAGTAAAGCTACAGTATGTTCCGATCTGAAGACAGATCAGCAGATAGCATGTCACCTCTACTGCACGCCATGCCAGATCAAATTAAAAACTGACATTAAATCTGTTTGGGAAACATCTGCTGTTTACAGCAGCATAGGATGTCCAGGTACCAATACTTCTTCCATCTGTAAGCTGTAGCACCTGGTGTGCTTCTCTGCTGCAGGTGACAGATCCCTCCCCCAGGCATAGCAGACGGCTGACGCAGCCAACAGATGCATGAGAAGCCCAAACCATTTAATGAGCCAACCACCCAATCATCTTCGGTGAGCACTTTCTGTGGTTATGGGAAACTCAACTGCATTGTGATTTGAGTCTTACAGTAAGATGGTGGTTTTTGTTAATTAAGGTTGGTTTATGGTCTGGCATCGTCATGGTTACTGCCTCCAGTGAGCCACCAAACACACACACACACACACACACACACACAAAGGTTTATCGGTTAAGCTCTCACATACAGTAGTATTTGTTAAATTATGGTCTGCCTGAACTTCCACCAAAGCTGATGAATATCAGCAGAAAAAGACCCAGAGTCACAACTTCCTCACTATTTAGTGGGGGAAATCCAGTCTTTATTCCAGCTAAAATCATATATAGCTGAAACAATTAGTTTATTAATCGTTAAGTCAATCCACAGATAATTAATCAGCAACAATTGTTTATTATCAATTAGTTGTTTCAGTTGTGGAGCAAAAAAGCCAAATATTTACTAGTTTCAGCTGCTCAAATGTCAGGATTTGCTGCTTTTCTAGGTTTTATATCATTGTAGCTATGCTGACTATCTTTGCTGATGAAAATCATGTGATATGCAATTCTTTGACAAATCCATCTGCTGATGAAGATCATGATATGATATGATTGAAAGCTCCAGAACAGCTACTAAATCGACATTATTTGAGACAGTTTTCTCAACTGAACATCTTTGGTTTTGGACTTTTGGTCTAACAAAAAGAGACTTTTGAAAACGTTAAGCTGGCTTCTCAGAACTTGAGAGTTCGTGACATTTCATCAAATTAACAGTTAATTGTAAATGAACTGATGAATTACAAGATCAGGAAATCAAATCAACAGATCCATCCTGCTTTTCAAGACTGAACAACTCGCATGAAAACAATGCTTAGTCTCCCCATGGTTTTGATAACATTTGTCTAAAATTGCTAAAAAATAGCTCTACCTTGAGCTGGAAATATTTTTCCATTTTAGTTTTCACAACATTTCAAATATTGACCTGACAAGTGAATGTCAAATAGCTTATATTACTTGCTCATTTGCATTTTCATGATGACTTAAAAGCATCTAAGGCACTTTTTTCTCTCACTGTCTACATATTGCATTCCTATAAAGGAGAAAAAAGCTCCATGTGCTGGTACATTTGGTCTGCACTGCTGGTGAAAAGCTGTGAAAGTTATGCAATATTACCAGTCAGAAATGTTTCATAAAGGGTTTGTAAAGCCTCGACTTGGACGAACACCAAGAGAGAGGGCGAGTTATGAACAGATCAGAGGACGGCGATGCTGCATTAGTTTATGATGAAAGACAAGCTGTCTCGCTCTCTCCCCTTTTCTCAGGTCTGTAATTATGAGGTTTGTGTGTTTTCTTCGTTCCATTGGACATGCCAAGCCAACATCACAGAGCGAGGCTGATTGCTATCGAACAGTACAGGTGGTTTACCGTACAAGCAGATGTTTCCCTGACCGCAAATACACATCTGCAAAACCCTGATCTGAAGAAAGGGGGTTAGAGATGGAGGGATAGGGCAGGCTGACGGAGGTTTACAGAAGACATGAGAGGAGAGGAAGAAATAGGGTGGGAGAAAGAGGGCCAATAGCAGGCAGCACAGTGTTTGAGGAGAGCGATGATGCTCCCTTTGGTATCTCTTTAAAAAATATAATTAGAGGGTGCTCAGCTAAAAAACCACAGGCCAAGGAAAGGGAGATGGGGTAAAGGGAGGAAGGGAAGTAGAAGAAGATAGAATTGTATCTTTTGGTGGGAATAGAGGACATGTGGTTTCCTTGATTGGACTGGGAATGGTAGCTGGCTGGGTGTGAGAAATGAGTGTCACATTGTACAGAACGTTTTCATTAGTGAGGTTATGGAAGTTGCAAACCTACTAAGCCGTGATGGGATCATTCATTTATCCACAGATGACACTCCCAACCCACTCCAGATATATGCAGGGCACTGGAGTTATCACAAACTGTGGATGCATTGATCGGATAGGTATCAAGCCCACTACTGAACTCACAGAGCGGACCGGGTATCCACCAATCCACACTAAAAATACAGTTTCTTCGTTAATGTCGTCGTAAAATTCATTGTTTCCGCTTTCAGTTTTTATCAGCACCACAAAACTCCAGAAAATGTTAGCTAAAAATGAATACGATCCCAATGAGTTCCACGCAGTGTGGTACACAGATTTTAAATTTGGGGCAAAGAAAGCACCAGTATTGGGTCAGGAATAGGTTTCTGCAGATACCCTGAGTTGAGGTATCAGGAGGAATCGGGAGACATAAAGTCAGATTGGTGCATCTCTTATATGAATCTGTTCAGCCACACTGAGATTACACTTCATCTGAAACATGCTGGCATTGTGTGAGTCCCATACAGTGAGCTTTCTCTTCTATTTTATTTGATTATTTTCTCCCATCTGTGATGCACTTTGAGTCAACTAAAGGAATCAACAATTTTGATTTGCTGCTTTACTGTTTTTTTTGGTGCTATTGTCAATACAGGTTAGGTTTTGGACTATTGGCCAAATAGAACCAACATTTTGAGCGTGTTCCCTTGGACTCTTGGAACTTATGATGATTGGCCAAATCCATGAAGTAGTCTTTCAGAAAGAGCTGCATAAATAAAGTTTTCTTAGCAGTCCAAACTTACTAAGATAGCGATAGATTAGACATACAGCTTTGGTAGTGCAACACCAGTTTTGTTTCCATTCACACACAAAGACAAAATGGTTTCATTGTGAATCCAAACTGAGTATGTAAGATAGGAATAAAAATAATGTATCATGCATGATCATTTTTTCCAATGGAAAGTAGCTAAAGCCTGCTCAAAAAGTTGTTCCGAGATTTACTCGGCAAACGGAAAATCGACCCACATTTCGGCCCCTGAGAGCAATGCATCTAACCCCTGCCTATGCAAGCCTATACACCCATGGGAACGTCTGAGATCTGCAGGGATGAGTCAATCTTAGCACAGACACAATGGGACTGGCTTAACACTCTGTCTTCTGGTTCTATGCCAGTAGCATCTTATCTTTAGATGCTCAAAGAGTCCTGACTGTGACTGACAGCTCCAAGCCTTGTCATCCATCAGCCCCCATTATATCCCGCCTACAGTGCCAGACCGCCGTGCACCCCCAGCACTAGACACACCCATATGGGCATCTGTGTGAGTATAAGCGTGTGTGGCTAAATGACAGTGGCTAGACAGGCAAATCCAAACACAAGTCAGAAAACAGCACATAACACACAAATTCACGTCAACACATGGACATTACACATGCAAACATTTTCTGTGCTCACAAGTGCGTCCATTTGTCCAAACCCATTCCTCAGCCCTTCCTTTGTTGATGTTGTTGTCTCTACAGGAGGACCTCCCTTAATCTGACAGACCTCTTGCTGTGTGACCCCCCCCCACCTACATTAGCTACACCATACCCCAATGCAGCTTTGGTCTTGTAATCCTAAAAGCTTTGTCCAAGACAGATAGCCAGCCTAACAAGCTAACAGGCTCATCCTATTACAACAATAAGCCTATTAAAGACGCCTGGTGCGGCTCATCAGAAATGATCCTCTCTTAATGGACCCAAATGACCAAGGTAACCATCAATGCCAAGACTAAATCGGACTATTTCAACTGTTTTACATTTTGAGGCAGGAGTCCAGACGTAACTGCTTGGTTGGTGATGTTAAATCAGAAGGCTGGTTGCCATATATAAATAGCCGTATGAAACTGTGCTATTTGGCATGCAGCAGGGTCTTCTGAATTGTGCTCAAGCTTGGCACAAGATCCCCATCCTTCTCCCCGTCTTTTTCCAGATGGATATTGACACAGGGGGAAGGCCGGGAGGGCTATGATTAGTCGTCCCAAAATTAAAGTCTCTGTTCCCGCATGCCAGCTTACTGACAGGATGGCTTTGCTATTAAGGAGGGAGGGAAGAGAGAGATTACAAACTAATTTCTCCTCATCTCTCCTCTCCAACCACCCCCCACCCCGCCGCATGTACCCATTCTGGCCCCATCACACACACCCCAATTAATTGCTCGTCAACTCAGGGTTTCCGTGAGGAAAGCGGCAATCATAAATGGTAATAAACACTTAAACACTTGTACATTTTTGCCCCCAAAACACGGCACCCTGTAAGTGGGAAAGCTCTTGAGCAAGGACTTGCTGAAAGGGACCCTTGACTGGCCAAGGTAGCTTGCTGTGTTACCATCATCAGCTCAAGTCAACGGGGAGAGAAAAGCAAGTCAGGGTCCAATAAACCAGTACATCAACTTAGGGCTCAAACACACCAGCTTTTATAACAGCAAAAGTTTGGACCGCAACTAGTTCACTTCAAATGAAAGTAAATTTCTCATGTTTGTTTGGGGAACTTTGACACTGTTGACCAACTGCAAACCATCTTGGTGGTATGAGACTGACAAGAAGAGTATCTGCACACTTTTAAAGTACAAATTTAATGACTTTTAAGACCTTTTTAATACCTCTAAAAGGAAAAAATAATACCATTACCGCGGCAAAAGAAATCGACAAACTAGACTACAGTATACACCGTTATTGAGTTTTATTGAATTTGAATCACTGGAATATTCAGTGCACATTAGCTAACATAACCTTCTCATTAAGGAAAATAAAACTGTATGGCGATAGTCTGATGAATGGTAGCGGGGCCTGAAGGCTTTGCCAGCGTGGCAGTGGTGGCAGACGTATTCAGAGCCTTTACTTACTAAGTAAAAGTACTAATACCACCCTGTGAAAATACTCCACTACAAGTAAAAGTTGTAAGTATTATCACCTAAATGTACTTAAAGTATCACAGAGTCGTCCCTGTGCAGTAAAACGCTCCTGTCAGTGTTTTATTATATCTGATGTTTCTGGATTCATATTCCTGCTGCATTCATGTGTGTGTTGCATTTTACTGCTGCAGATGTTTAAGGCTGAGCTCATTTTAACTGCTTTATATACTGTTGGGTAGTTTCATCTGCAGCAATGCATCATGGTCTATAAGATCATCACGTGCTTGCAGCGTCCCCGTCCTGCGAGAACCACGTATCTCTAAAAAGTCTTCCTGAGCTCAGAGAAACAGCCTGTTTTCAGCTCTGTGACGATGCGTTCTCCAGCTGATCCGAGGGGGGGTTAAAGAGTTTATTCAGCTTCCTCACAAACATTCACAATCACCACATTTGGAGATGCGTGGTTTTCATTGGACAGGAAGGGGGTGAAAAACTGTCATCTACAAAAATAGTAAATAAAGCTGTCAGACAAATGTAATGGAGTAAAAAGTACAATATTTAAGAAGAAGTAGAAAGTAGTAGAAAGCGGCATACAAAGAAAAGGCAAGAAGAGTACAAGTACGTCGAATTTGTACTTAAGTACAATACTTAACAATTCACCACTGCAGAGCGGAAATCATCTCCAGTACGTAACGTTACAGCCAAACTACCAGTAGCAGCAGACGACTCGATGGGCACAGTACTTTTCCGAGTGCTAGCACAGCGCCTGTGCGCTTGTACTCTGCCCACAAGTAGTCACAAAGTCACCAAGCTCCCAGCTAGGCTTGGGCGGTATCTATTTTTCATAACTTCATACCTGACTGACATTTCACCGGGGTATACGGTATATGTGTAAAAAAAAAAAACGTAAAAGCTGAGCTGCTGGTGTTAGAAGTCATTGTAGCATTGCCAGAGTGTTTCTATTTTAACCGCCGCAGCTTTTCTAGCCTTTACAGCACTGGTTTAGCGGCCCAGAATCATCTCACATGACATTACTCAGCCAATCAAATCTGTGCATTGCGACTCAGTGAGTGAGATACACGCAGCCTGTGTGACACAGGGGAGACTAGATGAAAGACAGTCGAAGAAACGAGCGAGTCAGCGTGCTCTAAAAAGAGAAAAGTAGACAGCGAAAAGAGAGCTTTTAATCCAGAATGGACAGACTCTTACATGTTCATTCTTCCCACGTGCAGACCGTGGCAATTATTACAAGTGGCCATGTAAAGCGCTACTAACATTACAAGACAAAGCACAGAGCATCTTTTGAGCAAACATACCCACTCAAATCCGAACAGAGCGCACAGAAAAGAAACGATCTGAGAGCCAATCTGATCGATCCAGCAGAAAGAAGAGCGTCTGTGTTTTTGACAGTATTGAAAATCATACCTTTGGGATTTCTAAATACCCTGGTATATCGTAATACCTACTCCCAGCATCACATATTTTGCAATTTCCCTGTGCCACTTTCTGATGTGACTGCACCTCTGATCACATATGATGGACAAGGTACCAACATTCTGATTGGATCAGCACATACCATTATCAGCAGTACCTGATGGGTTTAAATGTGTCCCATAAATGTTTCTGTTCAAGCTTTTTCTAGCCTTTAAAGAACACATTTATGGGCACACAGGGGATATTATTAGGCACTGAAATGGTTAAAGGTAAAACTACATAGGCTGCCTAAAACTACCACCAGTATAAACCATAAGAAGACTAATGGCTTTCCCCCTAAAATGTATACTCACTATTCTTATCAATGTACCTAAAATATTTTAGCCAAAACTAGGTGAGTTTACCATCTATTACATACCTGCTGCATATTAACCAAACTCACATTGGTTAAACCCTCGTCCAAATCTAAAACTAAAACATGATCTGCTACATTCTTGTGTGCCGCTGAGATGTGATTACAACCTCTCTACACAATGGATGTCTGTCAGAACCTCACCAAATGCCGGGCAGAGACGCACCGCCGGGCTACCTGATACCCTGCAGCTGCTAGCAGAGGTCCTGTTATTCTAGGACTCCATTCATTGCTACAAGCAGGAGACATTAGAGATATGGAGCATTTGTGTTGTCATTCCAGGATCGTGTTAGGAAACCTCTGGCTGCAGAGTGGAGTTACCCCAGTGTTGACCTGGACTGTGGCACTGGCAGCTTTAGTTGAGCTGGGAAATCTGATAGAAAATAAACTAAGGGGATGAAAAGCAATGCTTTTAATATCTTTTATTAATAGAGCTGTTCAGGTGGACGGATTTGATTTACAGAGAAAATGTGTATATCGAGATATATATCATATCGCAGCATAGCCTAAAAATATCGAGATATTATTTAGAAGCCATATCGACCAGCCCTAATTTGTTGCAGTGAAATTCCAAGCTGAAATCTGTCTTGAATACTATCTAACAAAGCCTCTACTCTTCAGTGTGGCCTGCAGTGTTGGGTAATGTTACTTTTAAAAGTAACTTGTTACATTACAATATTACTGCCAAGTAACTCACTATGTTACAGCGTTACGTACTGAGAAAAGGCATTGGTTAGAGTACTGTTGCGTTACTAAAAATGAAAAGCCCTTTGTGATTCCTTGCACATGTTGGTTATATTGTCCAGAGGGTGGAAGCCTACTGTAGGTCTACCTCTGAATGCACTGACTCTACCGTCATTGCGTAGTCTATTGCATAGTAAACATGTATCAAGAGGGTACTGGGGATCAATGCATATACAAGTTCATACAACATGGGTTTTTTTTTTTTTGGGGGGTTACTTAGTTACTTACGTCCATGACTAAAGGCTGTCCTCTCTGCCACCTCGCTAGCTGAGCTACTCCTGAGCACTGACACAACCGCAGGACTGGATACCTTCCACTAGTAGACACAGCCCCCCCTCCAAGAAGCAGGAGAGAAACACAAGGATTTTCTCTCTTTTTTTGTGGCAACAAAGGGAACTGGGAAATACGGTCAAATTTGAACAGTAACGGATTGAATTTATTATTTGAATATTTGAATTGCAAAACTAACGCGTTACGTTACTAGTTACAACACAAACGTAATCTGAGTACTCTTAACGCGTTACTTTGTAGCGTGTTACCCCCAACACCGATGGCCTGCAAGTTTATGTAGCTCTCCTGCTAATCCTATAATCTCTCCACCATGGTAGGTAGCAGCGAATGAGCAGCCTGAACTAAGCCTAAAAAGTTTCAATTTAATCAACTGAAGTGCTACATGGAATGCACAGTCTTAACTCCTTAAGACAAAAGTCCCAAAAGGTCTTGCTTCACATTTATGAGGCATGTATTTTTGCATAAAGCCACATTAAATTGCCAGATGATTTCATGGAGTTTGGCATGAGGTCCATACTACATAGACACTTGACAAGCGACCACAATGGTAATGACGCGGGCAGGAGCCGACTGTCTCCACATTCTCTCCTCCTTGACCCCCTCCCATTGTCAGAGAAACTCGCCTACCTTTTAGAACCATTGCTCATTTCAATCCTTCTTTTCCAGCTGAAATTCTCCACTGGCTTTTCAGATTTCAGAACAAAAAGTGTGTCCTATGAACGGAGTGTTGACAAGACATCATCCGGGAGTCGCGTGGATCTAATAGGATATTTTCAGCGCGTGTGGGTGTGCGCGCGTGCGTACATGCAAGAATACCAAACCAAAGCCGTTAGGACTAATAGCCTAGCAAACGAGGTGAGAATATAAGGTACACATGGTCACTGCGAACTCTGCATGCTAGCAGCTCATTAAAAACCAGACTTTCGTATGTTTATTATGGGTATTAAGGCGATGCTATGTGAGATAAAGCATAATAAAGTCACTGTAAACTCCTGACGCGCTTTAATTTCCTATGGGAATATTCCTGTGAATAAAAAAACGGTACAGTGATTTCCGCGGTCAGAAAAAAGCCTCAGGTTGAGCACTCACCCCTGTTGGAAGTGAACAGAACCGGGTCGCTCCTCATCGTGAAGTCAAACTCATCTAATCCGCCCAACGACACACAGGAGCAGGCGCGTGCCCAGCGGCTCCCCGGCAGCAGTAAAATCCACACAGAGACTTTAGGCCGCTTGTGCCTTCAGTTTCAACCTCCACTTATTCCTTTTCCACCGAGCTGGCCACTGAAACGTCTCTCTTTTCCTTTCAAACTTTTTCTCCGGATCTTTCTACTCCTCCTCCTTCCTTTCCCTTCTTTCCTCCCCCCCTCTTCTTCTCCAAATGACACGCTCTCTCCCACAAACTGCCTGCATGGATACTTATGATGCATTTAAAGACCATCGGAAATAAAGCAATTCCCTGCCCGGATTATGGATTTATCACTTTATCGCGGGCCGAAGTATTGGATTAAAAATAGATTTTTTTCTTTGAAATTTTACATTTTTACGTTTTATTACAATATCAAGAAGTAGCCTACGCTGTAAAAAATTATGTAGTTTGTAGTGAAGACAGTGTAATATATATTTAATATCTACTGATAACACTAATAGACTTTTCTTATGTGAATTTATATTAAAATAATAATAGCAGGCTAATAGCAAAAAACTAAAATATTAACTGTGAAAAAAAATCTGATATTGTCTAGTTTGCATTTCTTGTTCTTCATTATTTTCAATACTGACAAAGAAAATACAAGGTCCACTTTGTTACAGGCTGTATCCAGCTAAGGCACATGAATGCACAAGTCTCAATGGGAGACTTACCTGAGTGCACATGAAGGCAGCATTTTCCCCCTCATGAGAAAATGCCTTTCAAAATCTCAGAGCTGGGACTTCCCAACTCCAGTGATCTTGCTGGTTACAGTAACTTTTATTTCTCTATTCAATCCAGTCACGGCAGGACACAAATTCAGGGTAAAAAGAGTTTCTCAGTAGATCAGCACTTCCAGTATACCCCTCAGACCCATAATTTATAGTAACAGTCTTAAACGCTGGCTTTTTAGCTATAGGAGTCCTCCTTACTTGATGCTCGAGAGAATATTGTGACCTGTGAGCTCCTTACTATTAATTGCTTGTGATTTCAGTGATCTACACGTTGAAGTTTAGTTTACTCCTTGGATGTTACTCTGGAGAAAAGTGTGTAAATGCAAATTATTCTGCTTCTGTAAACCTCCTGCACTGTTGTGAGAGTTTGGTCTATCACGATGAATTCTAACTCTGTAACCTCAAACCTTCAGATTGGTCTTAACCAGCTAGTTACACTTTGCCACATACGAGAGAGAAAAAGAAACAATAAAAGAGAGTAAGAGGCTAGTTTTCCTAATTACACTCCATTACCATAAGCTGCTGATTCCCCCCATCCCCAGGGGCAAGAGCCAGTCTGAGTTCAATATCCCATCTGCCACCAGGGGAGGAGGAGGAGGAGGAGGAGGAGGAGGAGGAGGAGGAGGAGGAGGAGGAGGAGGAGGAGGAGGTCAGACTGAGGCTACCCAATGCTGTGTTTTTAATTTTTTCTTCAGGACTGCACTTTTTCAGCGAGGAACATGAGACTGAGGGAGGGAACAGTGTGGAGAGAAAGAATAATGTCCCGGCTCACCTTTCAGTTCTAGCAGTTCAAGGAGAACCACAGAAAGGCAGAGGTTGTTAAAGAGTGTTTCCCTAAAGGATAATCACCAGAATGTTCCTGTAACTGACCTAGTCCTGTAGGGAATGTGTGTGTGTGTGTGTGTGTGTGTGTGTGGTGCTCAGTACTGAAAAGAGTATATTGCAACTTACAACTTATTTTAGTTTAAGACAATTTGTTTAGCTTGTAAGGTATTAATTATACATTTTCAGTGGTATGTTGCGGAGTCCCACTGCATCATCCTCATGTAAAAGTCCCATCGAGGACCAGTCAGTGTATGTTAAGTATGAATCCAACAGCAGCTTCCACTGACCATTTCTTCATATTCCATCCTCTAGGTAGAAAAATGTGCTCAGTACCCTGAAAATACAGAGATTGTGAAAATTCATTAAAATAACACGCAGGGTGTTACCATCACTCTGTAGCTCTTTTTTTCCCCCAATCTGGAGCGTGTAAAGTGGAAGTGAGCATGTTGTGGACAGTGGCTCTGCACACAATAATCACATGGATCCTTACCCATTAAAACAAGAGGTTAGGAGACACACTGCTTATGTATTACTAGATTCATAATCATGTAGGAGAAAAATGTGTTGTTTTTTTGTAATTTTCCATTTATACAGATGTAAAACATGCAATGCCTAATGCAAACTACACTACAGTATGCATTGGTGGCCCCGAAATGGATGCAAAACTTCTTCTTAGTGCTTTGGCAAACTAACATTTGTGACAGTGACAGAAAAACAGCAGACGACTGTTGTCTTGGAGAAGCAGAGGCAAAAGTTGCATTATGTTTACTGGATATGATCAATCTGTATTTATTAACAGGCTGTGTACCACAATCCTTTAAAATAGCTGTAATTAAACTGCTTATTAAAAAGCCCACTCTTGATCCTGGGGTTTTAGCTAACTATAGACCTATCTAATCTTCCCTTTCTCACCAAGCAGTCACCAATCAGTTGTGTGACTTTCTAATTAATAGTTTATTTGAGGATTTTCAGTCAGGATTTAGAGTGCATCATAGCACAGAGACAGCACTGGTGAAAATGACAAATTACCTTTTAATTGCATTGGACAATGGACTTGTCCTATCCTATTGAATCCTATCTATCAGATCGATCTCAGTTTGTACATGTTAACGCTGAGTTCTCCGTGCACGCCAAAGTTAGTCACGGAGTTCCACAAGGTTCTGTGCTTGGACCGATTCTATTGACCTTATATATGCTTCCTCTAGGCAATATTATTAGGAAACACGCCATAAACTTTCATTTTTATGCGGATGATACCCAATTATATCTATCGATCAAGCCAGATGAACTTCAAGCATGCCTTGGCCTCCAGCACCACTGTAAGGAACCTCAGAGTTATCTTTGATCAGGATTTATCCTTTAACTCCCACATGAAGCAAACTTCAAGGACTGCCTTCTTTCACCTACGCAACATTGCAAAAATCAGGCACATCCTATTTCAAAATGATGCCGAAAAACTAGTCCATGCATTTGTTACTTCTAGGTTGGACTATTGCAATTCCTTTTTATCAGCCCGAATAAGTCCCTTAAGACTCTCCAGTTGATCCAGAATGCTGCGGCACGTGTACTGACAAGAACTAGGAAAAGAGATCATATTTCTCCAAAATTAGCTTCTCTGCACTGGCTCCCTGTAAAATCCAGAATAGAATTTAAAATCCTTCTCCTCACCTTCAAAGCCCTTAATGGTCAGGCACCATCGTATCTTAAAGATCTCATAATACCTTATTACCCAACTAGAACACTGCGCTCCCAGAATGCAGGGTTACTTGTGGTTCCTAGAGTCTCCAAAAGTAGAATGGGAGCCAGAGCCTTCAGTTATCAAACTCCTCTTCTGTGGAATCAGGTCCCAGTTTGGGTTCGGGAGGCAGACACCATCTCCACATTTAAGAGTAGGCTTAAGACTTTCCTCTTTGATGAAGCTTATAGTTAGGGCTGGCTTGGGTGAGTCCTGAAACATTCCTTAGTTATGCTGCTATAGGCCTAGACTGCCGGGAGATTTCCCATGATGCCCCTCTTTCCTCTCTCCTCCTCTCCCTCTGTATGCATTTTTATCCCATTACTGCATGGTACTAACTCGACATCTTCTCTCCCCCGTAGTTTTGTGCTTTCTCGCTTCTCTCCTCTCTCCTTCTGTCGCTTTCAGCAGGTATTTCTACCTCCGGAGCTGCAGAGTCTGGATCTGTGGTTGTGGGCCACCTGCTGCCCCCCTGTTCCTGCTCGACAGCTGCTACTACAGTTGTTGTTATTGGCTCTGTTACCATTATTGTCATTATTATTCCTATAGCTGGCATTCATATTATTATTAATTTATTAATATTAATGTTACCACTACCATTACATTATTACTATTTAAAAAATTCTAGGTGGTATTTGCTTTGTGCTTCCCTCCTTTTCTTGCCACTGTCACCAAGTGCTTGCTCATGGTGGGATTTGTTGGGTCTCTGTAAATAATATTATAAAGAGTCCGGTCCAGACCTGCTCTATAAGAAAAGTGCAATGAGATAACTTGTTATGAATTGGCGCTATATAAATAAAATTGAATTGAATTGAGACTGCTGCTCGTATCCCACCTCCCAACAGTTAACACCAGTTCATTTTACCAATGACCACAATCTATCTCAAACCGTAACCAAGTGCTTTTCTTTGCCTGAACTTAACCAGACTTTATTCAGAGTGATGGCAGAACAGACATCTTTTTTGGAGCAGTCATATGCATTTTGGAAGGCACTGACAAACATCATTCAACCAATTAGGGGCACCAAATCAGAAAATGCTCAAATGATTTGTGGCAAACGACCTGTTTTATTGTTTAGGTTGGAGAACTTTTTGGAAATTCCACCCCTGCTAACATTTAATGAAATTGTCATAAACAGTGGCTAGGCACCCAGAAACTAATTCATTCACACAGTTCTTTATTGAATTTTACTGAATGTTTCAAAAAGAAGTGCAAACAGAAAACCACAAACAAATCTGGCGGTCCATGACCAGGACCTAATTGTGAGGCTCAGGCCCGTCAGTGTCTCTTGATAGAGCATCTGCTCACTGCTGTTAGGAGACAAGACTTCTCTTGTAAGTTTGGATTCATTGCTTCCTGTGTGAACAAGGTTTCCCACCAATGTCCATTACAGGCATGAACATTTCATTTTGGCATCTTACTTAGTGAGTGGCACAGCAACTCAGTGGTTTGCCCTGTTGTCTCCAATCCGCTGTCCGGATGGGTCCTTTGCATGCTCTCCCTGTGTGTGTGGGTTTCCTCCAGGTGCTCTAGTTTCCTCCCACAACTGGTGGTCATTTCTATGTGTGAATAGGAGTATCAGTGGGGTGTGTTAGCCTTGTGATAGACTGCTGACCTGTACAATGTTTAGGCTGTGATAGGCTTAACCCTCTCACACTCCACACTGCACAGGATAAGCAAGTACAGGAAATGGGTGGGATGTTAAAGCTGCATTAATTGATATTTTTGTCCACATGGAGTCAGTTAACAAGCTGAAAACACAACACTGACATTGTTATGTCACACGTTATGGATAACAATTTCTTCTTCTTTTCCTTTCGGCTGTTCCCTTTCAGGGGTCACCACAGCGAATCATGTGCCTCCATCTAATCCATCTTTCCTTTCATTCTTGCTGGTAATCTTTTATCACATAACACACCTGATAGTTTTCTCCACCCGTTCCAACCTGCTTGCACTCGCCTCTTCACCTCTTTTCCACAGTCTCCATTGCTCTGAACCGTTGACCCTAAGTACTTAAAGTCCTGCACCTTCTTCACCTCTGCTCCCTGTAACCTCACCGTTCCACCTGGGTCCCTCTCATTGACGCACATGTACTCTGTCTTACTGCGGCTAAGCTTCATTCCTCTGTTTTCCATAGCAGACCTCCATCTCTTTAGATTTTCCTCCACCTGCTCCCTGCTCTCACTACAAATCACAATGTCATCTGCAAACATCATAGTCAATGGAGATTCCTGTCTAACCTCATCTGTCAGCCTGTCCATCACCAGAGCAAACAAGAAGAGGCTCAGAGCCGATCCTTGATGCAAACCCACCTCCACCTTGAACTCCTCTGTCACACCTACAGCACACCTCACCACGGTCTTACAGCTCTCATACATGTCCTGCACCACTCTAACATACTTCTCTGCCACTCCAGACTTCCTCATACAATACCACAGCTCCTCTCTCGGCACCCTGTCATACGCTTTCTCTAAATCTATGAAGACACAATGCAACTCCCTATGACCTTCTCTGTACTTCTCCATCAGCATCCTCAAAGCAAATACTGCATCTGTTGTACTCTTTCTAGGCATGAAACCATATTGCTGCTCACAAATGCTCACCTCTGCCCTTAGCCTAGCTTCCACTACTCTTTCCCACAACTTCATTGTATGGCTCATCAGCTTTATTCCTCTGTAGTTGACACAGCTCTGCACATCTCCCTTGTTAAGGATATGGATAACAATTTAGCGAACAATTTACATATCCAGCAGACACAGAGCAACATTAGCATTCATTTGGAGTCACGTCTCTGTCCACTTGACGAAGTACAACTTTCAGTCCCCTTTTAGCTCTATTTTGGTATCCACCAAGTCCTGAGCAAAATATCTGGCTCTTTAAATGCTCCATTATGTTCACCAGCTGGTCTCTAACCCTGTCTGTCTGCTGTTTGCTGCGAAGCAGCTCGTGTACAGTGGCTTTATCAAAGCTTTCTTGCTGAAAAGAACTGCCTGCTGCTGCTGGAAACAAGGTTGATGAGAGAGGAGTTTGCACATATCCGTAAAAGCAAAACACAGAGCTAAACAGGCTACAAAGCTCCTTAGAGCTGAGGGGAACGGCAGAGTTGGGTTATAATTCTCTGTGGGTTTGACAATACAAGTACCAGCTTTCACATTATACGCATAGTCATTAATTCCATTGTTGATATGAAAATATTCTTTGGTGCAGCTTTAATTTAGCACTTTTAAATAATCTTCGCTGTAGCTCACAGTATGGCAGCCAGTGGCTTTGCATGTTATTTCTTCAGCAGCAAAGTGCCTTGAGTTCAGCACAACAGGCAGCAAAGGGCCACACACACACACACAAAGATTGTGGTCGGAGACAACTGCTTCAGACAGGCCTGTCAAAACAAACGGCAGGCTAATCTGAACCCAAAACCCCTCCAGATTTTATCTCCATTAAAACTCACTTTGCCGAACTGAAAATAACAAGGCCAGACAAACACCACTGAGCTTAAAACACAAGAGGCAGGTTGGGTTTGGGGTGTTTTTATGGGCAGAACAAGGTGGCATTCCTCACAGCTTGGTTCATTGTGCTGCACTGTGAGGCAATATGCAGGCCAGATGACCCTGAAGTCAGTTAATTGTAGTATAGAAGTCCAGTGGGAGCATTTCTGTATGAGCTATGAGACTCTTATCAGGGTGAGATATGATGATGGAGAGGGAGTGTGTGGTGAGCATGTGTGTGTTGAAATGATGAGCGATGAAAGGATGGATGGATGACAGTGAAAAAGCATGTGTTGTAACTCTCAGTATATTCTTCATTCAAGTCTGTATTCAAGTGTGTAAGTACATGTCACACATACACTTTTTTATGCTGTTGTGTGTGTGTGTGTGTGTGTGTGTGTGTGTGTGTGTGTGTGTGTGTGTGTGAGCTTGGCTCTGTTGCATAAAAGTCAACAGTGACATCAGTGTTTGGCCCTTCTGACTGAGATTAAATCTAATAGAGGTTGAGATACTGTAATAACTTGGACCCTTCCCTGCCCCGGTCAGCCATCAGCCTGTCATGTTATTCAGACACCCCACTGAGCAGACACACACACACACACACACACACACACACACACACACACTGTCGAGGCCCAACTAAAGCTGGCTATGAAACATCCATGGTTTTAATTTGAATTAACAACACCCTTCCCCTTGTGAGATGTTTTTGCTTTTTCGTGTTCTTAGTTATCCATGTTCACACATTGTGGGTTATACTTCAAAATATCCAATATGCTTTAATACATTTTATATCCTGTCCATGACAACCTCTGCACAGGGGCATTGTCGTCTTGGCCATAGCTACCACTGAGGACACCGAGGTCATGTCCTTGCTAATATTTCCAGAAATTTGGAGGGTTTATAATGACTTGAAAAGGAGTTTACACTGGAATTTAGTATTCTCCACCAGAACTACACACCTGGCACCAGACCAAAATGTAGGGAGATAACATTTACAGAAAATATAGTTGAACACTTAAATAAATAAATATAATGTGGAATTGTGTGTTTTTATTTTTAAATACTCTGAAACTTCTACAGAGTTTGGCTGGTGGCTTATCAAAAATGTCTTTAGTGGGGGGAATTTGGACTTGTGACTTCAGTGTCTCTACAGTGTTAAACTGTTGCCGAAGAGTTGTAAGCAAACTATTGTCTAAAACATAATTGTATGCATTAAGATTAAGATTGAAGCAAAGGGGCCGAGCACAAACCATGAAAAACTATGTACAAAACCTGCCGCCCAGGTGGACTCATCCAGGATGGTTCTGACCAGATCCATACGTAACTACCAGCTGTTGACCATGCCAGTTGTTTTGTAAGTTTTAGCCCATTAAGTGCAAATCACTTATAATTTACATCACAACTAAGCAATGTGTGAACCATCCTATGGTGTTTTGTAAATTTGAATGTATTTTGTCATTTTGTCAGCTCCTCCATGCAGCCACTGGTTTCCATTCATTCGTGTTTGATATGAAAATCAATTCGTAGATACAGTTACATTATTGTTGCATAGCAATGCAACACTGAAAAAAAACTGATACATGAATGAATGGAAACCAGTGGCTGCCTCGTACTGCAGGGAAATACATCATAAAATCTACAAAAGTATAGCTTGCATTCATAAATGGAAGCATGTTGTATACATGAGTTTGTAATGAAGGAGCCAAAACTTGCAAACACACCATTAACCTCAAATCTATGGGCTTTAATAAAAATGCTAATAAATGTGAGATTTCAAACCATCCAACCAAAACTGAAATCCAAAATTACTATCATCCCAAAATATGACATGATATAAGAGTTACAACGTGAAATGCAAAGAAATGTGATTTGCAAATAAAATCCCAGCGTCAGTGAGACTGAATTGCATGTCTTTTGGTTAGCTTTTCTTATTTTTTGTTTGCAACTCATAATTTTCCTTTTCAGCTGCTCTTCTGTTGGTCCAGTAAAGTCAGTAATATCCTGCCAGGAACTCTGGGAAGTGACCACAGAACTCCGGTGCTATCAGCATTCGGACAGATGTAGACGGTATGTCCACAAGTCACTACTTCAAATTCCAGCAAACCAACAGAACTTCTACTTGATTTGAATACTTTGGTGCTCTTTTCAGTTCTGGTATTATATTTGGACCATAACATGTTTAGATTCCATCATCATCTATACTGAGCCCCCCCTGTGTGACACAAGGCTTGACCAAAACCTTACTGATCCAAGTCATCCCAGTAACCAACACAGAGTCACATGGTAGGACTTGGAATAAATAACAGTTTCTCAACCCATCCCCCTTTCCAGTTTGCCTTATTAAATTAAGACACATAGTCTGGTTTTGAGACAAGGCGAGCCTTGTCCCAGTCGCATGGAGAGCCACTGGTGGATTGCGGTGCTGTCAGGGGCTGATGGGTAACAAGAGACACAGGGTCACACCAAACTCTGACAAATACTACTACTGGGACTGACTGAATGACTCTGTGTATGTCAGTTCTCACATGAGAGTGGGTGATATGGCCAAGAGTTTAGTAAATGACATTTTCCACAACAGGGAGCAATAACCCTGTATGGCTTCTTGATCATTAACAAGAGATAGAACTGTCTAAGGACGAGTGCACATTGGATGACAAGCTGGCCAGATCAAGAAAGCTTCTCAGAGTCTGCACGAAAGCAGGGTCAATAGGGACGGGCCCCTTGCTGTGAGAGGCTATACACACTCCTGTGCTCCTGACCTCATCTGGGAAATCCTCATAATTATCAAACATGCTTGATACAGTCCTGCAGTGCTTAAGGAGCCAAACTGTCATTATGGACAACGTCAAGACAGAAATGACTGCGGATAATGTGAGATGTCTAGTGATCACCGCGCTTTGAATTCAACGCAGACACTAACTTTGGAGTTGTAACAAACAAACTAAAGACTGAAAATGAGGAAAGCATAACATCTTTTTACTAAAACAAGCCTGCTTTAATTGCCCTTCATCTCCGTCCTGTATACTGTCTCGGGAAGTGGAAAGAAAGAAACCTAAACAGAAACAGAGGAACAACAGCAAGACTGGAGTTGTTTCAAAAGAAACAACTCCCTTTGAATTGCATTTGATTTGTCTGAAAGGTGCTATACAAATAAAGTGTGATGGACTGATTGATAACCGCTGACATTAGAGGCCCAACAAAAAAGTATGACTACTCCCTTTTGAAAAAAGTTGAGAATACATTTTTTGTGTGTAACAAGCCAAAAACTACCGTAACTGCCCTTCCCATGTGTCCTGTTTGTGAAAGCAGAGAGAAAGCAGAAATAATGCCAGGAGACTCAACAGACATATTCAGTTTGAACAAATGTGTGTGCATATATCAAAGAGTATTTGTCTCAAGGCCCAGAGAACCCAAAGCAATGCATTGTGGGATATCTAATATCCCAACAGCACTACCACCATTGCCTCAGCAGTGTCAGTGGGCTAACAGGTCACCAAAGTGGACTGACTCCCGGACCAAGGCCATCGGTGTGTGTGTGCGCGCTAGCCAGCCTGTTTTGGTTCGGCATGTTTCCCTATTCCCAGAAAAAGGCTGGTATTCAAGGCACGCCTGTCAAAACAGCAGCCAACCTGCACACATGAAGACATGTTCCCCACTCACACACACACACACACACACACACACATACCTCTCTGTCAAGCAAAACAGGGTGGAGAGACTCATGAGGGAGGGCGGTTCTGGATTTGATTGTGTACATTCATGAGAATATGACTACACAGATATGTGTGTGTGACTTCTTGATGTTATACAAACAGCGTATTCTAGTGTGAGGAGGTTCTGAAGTGTTGATACTGAGTGATACTGTAGCTTTCTTGCAAAGTGTGTCTGTCTAGATGCTGCAAAGGTAAGCCACTGTGCTACAAATAGAATATATACTCTACTGTGGTTTACTGTCAATAAGATATTGCAAATGTGTCATTTTTGTCTGCTGATGAAATCATAAGGAAGCATTGTGTGTCTTTGGGCTTCAGGTAAAGTGTTTGAACACAATGAATACTGCACTTTCTCCATCAGGCTGGGTCTGTGGGTGAGGACTGGAGGAATGCTTCTGGAACCCAGACCTCCTGCTGGCTATGTGACAACAGGCTGCAGTGTATCAACACCACCATCAAACACGCCGTGTTGCTTTCCCACCACATCCAGTAGCAATCACAATCGCTTAGTAACATGTGCTTAGTTTTATATCTGACTTGTGCCTGTTTTCCATATGGTATAGGATCAGCAAACACAATCCAATAATACCAATTAGCAGGATAAGGAAATACCCCTCCACTGGGTGGGTGTCATTTAATGTACTCTGCACCCATGTGGTATAAATATGTAGGTTCCGTCTGATTCTCCTCTGAGGGCAAAATATTAAAGCGGACATTGAAATTTAGATTTTTTGCCGCTGGTTTTGTTTGCAGAATGTGCATTTGCATGTGACCATACATATGTATGATTTTTGAGTATGCATTTGCATGGAAGTACCAATACAATGTCCAGATGTTTTACATTAAGTTAGTGGCATACAACCCACAGGCTACAGTTAAATACTTTTGTACGGTTCAGAAACGCTTGGAAACAACTCAAAGCTCAGAGAGAGACACGAAAATCAGTCTCAACTGGGCTTCAAATCACTGGGATAGCAGTGTAAACGGTGTTAGTTCACACACACACACACACACACACACACACTCACACTGCAGGCACCGCGCGGGAAGTGTATGAGGGATGCTGACGTCAAGCTATTATAAATCTCAAGTCACAGTGCGTCACAGTTGAGAAGTGAGCTAGCTCCAATGTCCAGGTCTGGAAGTCCCATCATCATTATCATCATCCTCACCAGAGTCAGTGAGCTGTGTGTGTGTGTGTGTTGTGAGTGTGCTTATGACTGCAGCCAGGGCTATATGTCCATATGGCCATGCATGATTGTGTGTGCATAGCCGTATATCACTTGTGTGTATGTCCACTGTTCCTGTGCACTGCAGTATTAACACTGCCCAATGTAAGAGTTTTACTTGTTTGAGAGAGCTTTTATTTTGAAAGCAAAGACCATTCATTTTATGATGTTTCATCGCAGAAAAAACACTACCGTAGTAATACCTTACGTTAGTTCCTGCAAATCATTTAACTGACAAGAAACTAGTGACTTTTTCCCTTGAAAAGAAATTGAAAACTGGTCGAATGGCTTGTGACTTTGACATCTTTGACCATTTGTCTGTCACGGCTGGTAATAAATTGTGATTTCTCCACATTATGAACCTGCCTTAAAGGGGTACTCTGATTTAGTATTGCACTCTCACGTAGTTGGGGGACTTGCAAGTGACACATTAAAATAAATAATGATCAAAGTGGCCGAGTTATCTACTTTTTTTAAATCAGTGTCTGTGTCTAGCTCCAGAATCACTGGATCCTACATTTCCCATGATGCAACTCAAGAGCATCTATATTCAGACTTTCCCTGCCTGGTAAACGCCCATGGCTTTCAAAGATAAAGATGGTTTTCTGTTTTAAATGTTTTCTCCAAGCTGAAGCGGAAATAACCAGGGCTCCAGACTAACTTTTTACATTGGTGGCACTGGTGCGCCTAACTTTTTCATGTAGGTGCACCCAATAATACATTTTAAGCGTTACCTTTTTTTGTCAGTTCCCATACACATTGGTAATTTCTTAACACATGTAAATGATTGTAAACAGGAATAAAGGTGCAGATAAATGTTTTTTTAATGGACTTAAATTTAGTAAACGGCAGCTCATCTTTGGCTATATTAGGAGCATTTTATTATCATTTCAGACTCCTCCTGCTTCGGTGTGCTGCTGCCTGGCACTGAAACGCTGCCGGAAGGGGGGCTGCTCTGCCGGCCACGCACCTGTCACGGCACAGGACGTGTGTTTCCTCTGTCTCTCTCTCTCTCTATATATGAAGATATACATGGAAATTGGGGAAGTGGATTATGCTGCAGGAAGGGTTTGAGAAGCATTATTCTTTTTCCCACCAGCTTTCCGCCAGCACTCCCTCTGGTGGCTACTACTCATTGCTTCCATTGGTTAGGTTGGTTAAGGTTAGGTTAGGTTAAAAACAAATACAGTGTTTGAGAAGTTTCTATGGACATGATGATACTTTTTTATGCCTTGAAAACTCTGTTGGAACTGACATGAATCCTTTTGACATGTAGGTCAACAGGGGATCAAAGGTTTTAAAGACAGCATCCGTGCATTGCCGATGTCTGAGATTTGGAGTCAGAGTTTTTCTCTGTGAAAAGGAGGGTGTTGCATAATTTGATACTTCTGTCTCTGTCAGAGTCCAGCAGCATATGGATCGATCCAAACTGAACAAGATGCTGGCAGACCGGTGAGGAAAATTAGGTCAAGAATGGAACCAGGTCCTTTTACAGTGTGGAAGTTCCTCAAACACATCCAGCAGTTTGGGCTATACTGTATGTGTGTGTGTGTGTGTGTGTGTTTAATCATTCTGTTTACTTCTAGACCCTTCTCACTTCCATGTCTCTTTCTGACCTGTTGATCTCTATCTGTGTATGAGCATGTTTGTAAAGTATCTGCAAGGAAAGTGGTTGTTGGAGTGCTGGTCAGGCTAAAACTGATTGATTAGACCATTTTGAATCAGTTAAGTCATTTATCAAGTAAAACTAGTTCTAGTTTCTAAAATATAAAGATCTGCTGCTTTTCTGTTTTATATCAGTATATAACTAACGTTTGAAATATTTAATTAATAAATGTATATATAGTTTTTGAAATAAAACTAGGTAACCTAGGTCCTAGGTAACTGCTAGTAAATGTAGTTGGGGTTTTGCCACAAGCCCCCACGGTCATGCTGTCTCTGAACCATGGGCTTGGTGTAAAAATGAACAGATGGAAGCAATGTCCACAAAGTTGTTTTGTCCATGAGGTCCAGTTCCAGCTGGAAATGTTGACTTGTACCAGTAAATTGAGAAATCTGAAGTGTAGCCATCGCTTCAGTCAGCCAAAACAAAGTTTTACACCCCATTTGTTTGGTTTCCTCTCAGTCAGTTCCTGGCCTTTGGAGTTGTCATCTTCTGCATCTATTCAAGCACTTTAACTGAGGTTAGAAGAAAGTCCTTTGGGCTTGAGCCTGTGGAGGTGGGTGAAGTGTTATGCCGCTTGTGCCATCACCCATTTATTTCCTTCAAGTAACCAACTATCTATCTCTGATTATAGACTGTATGGTACTGTGGCATTTATCAGGAATAAAAGTTCCAAAAGTTCTATGGAAGAAACATAGCAGAGAAATGAGCAAACTCCATCTGCTGATGAAGACAGTGTGATTCGGTTAAAAGCTCTGGAAAAAGATAGCAAGTAGACCATGAGTTGGGATAGTTTTGTTAAACTGCTATTTCCAAGGTCAGGAATAAAGTTTCATGCTTAGGAATATTATTTTGTTTTGCCATTTCTAGTGCAGCTCTAAGACTCTGCATGTGGTTGCAATGAGAAAGCTTTGTTTGGTTGGACTGTATCAGTAACTATGATCACAGATAAAAAGTCAAATATATAAAGTAATATATAATATATAATAAAAAGAGCAGTCCACAGATTTAGCATTGCACTTCAGTAACATTGTCAGACACACAATGTAAAGTTAGCAAAAGTATCAACATCGAGAGATATCGTCTTTCTTATTCCACACATTCTTCTTCCTTGTTCAAAACCTGCCGCTTTCATTAACCACAATGCAACCACTGACAGTTCGGTCGTAGATGTGGTGTGTTACGCTAGTAGCAGCTAATGTAGCCTGCAGCAGAGATGAGCAGCAGGCTGCAGAGGTCTGGTGAGCTCACCTCTGTCTAACTCCACACCAACAGATTTCTTTCATTTTCAAACTTGTAGTCTTCAGCCCCGACCTTGAGGACATTTATCAGACTTCACACAGCTCCTTCTGGACACACTACAGGCTTTATACTACTTTTAAAACATATGCAGTAGAACTCCCTAGGAACTGGAAACAGAGTTCCCCTTTAAGGCCGGTCACACCTGCACTTAAAGCAGCAAAATCTGTTCATTTCAACAGAATTGGAATTCAACTTTGGTGAACTTTGACATTGAATTTCCGCCATTGACCAATAGCAAGCCGTCCTGACAGTGCTGACCATTGAGGGAATGGAGAGCGTCATAGTCCAAAATGGAGGACATTATCGTACTTATGAGCTATAAGTGTGTATGTGCTGCTTTCTGAGACTTATGTAGCTATAAACTATATGTTGCTCCACCCTCTGCTGGAGTATAATGCTCCACAAAAGAGACATGTGTTAACCGTTCCTGCTTCAGCTTCCAGAAGTAAGAAGTAGATGCTAACTTCGCTTCACTAGCCTTCCCTTTACTCAGTAATTGGCAAGCAAGACATGGGAACTTTAGCATCTATTCACTTATAACCTGTAGCCTAACCTGTACTAACCATCGTCACTGTCCCACCCACTCGCTACATGCTAGGAGCCACGCCACTCTTATAACACATGGTTTGCAGACAGTCATGAGACAGGAGTCAATGGTACAAATATGTCTCTTGAATAAACTGTGTGAAGTCATTGTCCTGTTAGTGACCGAGCCACCTAACCCAGAGAGCCTTTTCCCCCTCTGAGAGGGAATAGAGAAAGAAAATAGAAAGAATCTTGAATAGCTATTGACTAGTGCTAGCATGTTACCGGCTTGCTAGTATATTAACGATTAGCCCCCATGCTACAGTAGTGCACGACTAGCCCAGCAATGTAGTCCCTACGTTACCAAACCTTTAGTACGAACTGTGCTACTCTGGTGTGATCAGACAACCCAACACCACGACAGTGGGACACTGGATGCATCACTAGGCCAGTTCAGTGTTGTCTTAGCATTCACAGCACAGCTGTCACAGAAGTCCTTCACACATTAGTAATGTCTGATTAAGGCATGTACATTTTCACATAAAGTTTCTGGGCAGGAGGGTTAAACCCTGCGTGTAATGCTTATGAAATGTGACATTTGACTGGTTGATGACTGCAAACTGTCATTTGTGACTTCCCTCCTGTTTATTTGTCGAATTTTGTCCAATTCGTACCACAGCAGATCTGTAAAAAGGAAATCTGTAAATTGAGGTGCATTTACTAGCTACACCAACAGGTGGCGAGATTCCCTCACATGAGCTGACAGGACTGCAGTCTGTAAGCTCCTGGAAGACGCTTTGATACGGATTGAATGGGTGATGAATTGAAACAGCGTGTCTGAAGACAACCTGCCAGCGAGCAGGCTTGGTTCACAGAGTCTGAGTTTCCCTCAGAGTTTTCACTAAACCTGCGTTCCGAGACAGGGCCTCCAACTTAAATGATCTAACATATGAGCTAGCTTGTACACCACTGCCACAGCTAGCTAATACTAATGTTAGCGAACTGTAGGTAACGCCAGTAAGTATGTAAGCACAGCACACTCACCTGGAGATGACAATGATGAACCCGATCCTGAATCACAAACGCTGGGTTAAATAAAGATGCTCCACCTTGTCTTTCTCCTCCTGGTAGAAGCCAGCTGGTTTTCTCCTGTTGTACGATGATTCTTGTTCAGCCGTTTTCAGAGCTTACAGACTGTAGTCCCGTCAGCTCATGTGAGGGATATCTAGTAATTGCACCTAAATTTACAGATTCCATTTTACAGACCCGCTGCGGTACGATTCCACAAATAAACAGGAGAGAAGTCACAAACGTCACGTGGCCCGCAAGCTGACAGGAAGCAATCTGCAAATGTGCAAAACCTGTTTCACATGTAAAAATGGATCCACAAATGCGTAAAATATCACTTTACATGTATTTTTGGGGGTGAAACTATTTACATTTGTAAAACCTATATCATTTTCTGTGAAATTAAAATATGTTTTTACAGAGTAAGTTATGCGCATTTGCAAATCGCTCCATATTTTTGTGGATATGACTTAAATAAAAAAATACATGTTTGCAGATAGTGAGATATTTGTGTATTATGGAATATATTTGTGGATTGTCTTCTGTGGGTTACAAATAATAAAGTCCAATAAAAACTTCCATAGAAGTGGTGCCAGGACTAAGTGTGTAGAGGTCAAGCATGGATGTCGGAAGTGTGTGTGTTTGAGGTCAAAGATCATCGGCTCCAGTCTCCGTTCTCCCACTGGGATTTTTGGGTTTTTTTTTTACAACAGACAAAACTATCCCTTCGCCTCCTAACAGCTCTCACAATTGCTCTTAACGCCTCGCTTTAAAAGCACTAGCCTTTACCCTTCAACCCCTCCTGCTTCAAAGTAGCACTACCCCAGCAGTCAGAATCACAAATCCTTTATTGATCCCCGAGGGGAAACTCTTTTGCTACAGCTGCTCACTGTCACGTCAGTGCACAGGAATAGAAGGACTAAGCAAAAAAATATAATACACTATAATACAGGCCAGAAAATAAATTAAGTACCAAGTGGGTATAAGTATAAAATAAGTGTGAAGTACAAAGTGGGTTTACCGGTTGATAATGATAATAATACGGTATAAGGTAATAGTGCATGAACTGTCAAGTTAAGTGTAGCTTATTAAGAGACGGATAATTAATAATAATTCCATAATTAGCTTTAAAACTACATCTACACTGTCAAAAAACTCCTCCTCAAAACTGCCCTGAGCCTTAAAATACCCTCAAACTTTCAACCCCCACCTAAAAAAATTCCTTATAACTCTAAACCCCCACCTTCAACCCCTCAAAAACAGGTCTCTACACCCTCGGAACAACCTTCAACTACTACGTACCTACTATAAGTGACCTTTAACACACCCCACCTGACTGAAAACAACTCTCGACCCGAAAGAGACCCCTCAGACAAAATTTTGGTTGGTAGCTGAACTGCTGTGACTAATCATTTTATAGCTTGTTGTATCTGACCTGAGCTAATGGTGACAGACAGTATGAGGAGATGGTGGAAGGCTGCAGAGGGCCGTGAAGGTGTGTTGGTGAGCAAGTGTGTGCATGTCTACTCTTGGGTCTATATAAAGGAGGCTGTTATCAATCAGTACACAGGAAATATACACAAGTCTCCTTCATTAGCGCACTGATTGACCCTCTGTTCACCCCATGCAGTGACGTTGTGTTTGTGTGTGCGTGCCACCGGACCATTCATACTCCTTTGCCGAGTGTACACAACACGCAGATTACTGACTGATGATAGGCCGACCAGGCCATAATATGGCCTTTTGTCTCAATAGGCTACAGTGTTTGCAGTGTTTGTGCTAATATTTTATTTGTATGTACTGTTGCTCATGCTAACTATCCAAATCACTTCCCGTCATTGTTCTCCACATTTTTACATCTTCCCTTCGCCTACAAACAGTATTAACGTCATGTGTGATGTAGGTATAAGCTGAGACATGAAGCCTTCAGTAGAGCTACTTGGCCATGCAAGGAGACCCTGAAAACAAATATTTTTTAATCAGCGTCTTAGTCTGACTGTTGTTGTCCTACATAAATACCTCTTTTTTGGCCCAAGTTTGAACAAGTTGTGGTTTCAGATGAGAGATTTTCTGTATTTGTGCTCTTCTCTGTGCTCCTCTCACTGGTTTTAAGTGGTGGGCTCAGTTGGAAAAAGGTGATGTCACATGTGCATCAGAGATGTCACTTCTGATGTAGTTCAGGGTTAGAGACAACCTATCTCCACCGGAGTCAGGAGATGTATAAAGCCAGAAGCTTCTCCTTAGCATAGGTGATGGAAGTGTAATGAGTCACTTGTGGCCATTTTCAATTCAACTCACTTCAGAACTATTATACTGGTATTAGCTCATGACTATCACAATATTCTCCATGGAAAAGAGCAGGTCAGCCAGTGTTCTGCTTTTTTTTAATGAAAAAAAATGAATGTGGAGTTCCTCATTAACTTTGATTGTTGCTTTTTTAGCCATTAATATAGTAGATAAATACTTAAAATTTGAAACCAAGTGTTCGAGAACAGTCTACTATTTTAGAAATATGTGTCATTAAAACTAAGGTCAGATTTCTGCAGTAGACACACAGACACACAGCACTTATACTGACGATCTTCACATCTGATTCTGAGCAGCCGCCTAATTGTTTACAATGTAAACCTGATGGGAGCCCTGCCACTAAGGTGGCTGGTAGCAGCACATTTGCATATTAGCGTGTACAAAATGTTATTGTTTAGTTTGCCTTCCAACTGTGACATACTATATGTAAATTTTACATTTTTTATCTACTGGAAAAATTGCACAGCCACCTACACACCAAGCCAATATATACTTTAGCATTAGTTTTACTTGGATTCTTTTTCTTTATTGTACACTAGCCTTTATAGTGCAGCCTCAAGAGTATACCACTCTGCATTTCACTGCACATATTGTATGTGACAAATAAATGAGGTGACAATGGTTGAACTTTTTCATGCTTGTCGTGTGACCATGGCAACCACAGAAACCACACAAAGGAATACAATGCAGGAGCTAATTTTACTGGTATCTGAATTCCCTGAAAAATACACTTAAAATATCACAATCACAACTTTCATTAGAGCATCGTGACCTTCAAAGTTTATCTGGGCCAGTAAACAATGCTGATATCATATTGGAAACTATCCTACTTTGAGCTATGGCCCACTCTGTTAAGCATAATGTGATCAGATTAGTGTGCAGTAGGTTGATAGCAGCAACTTGTAGAGTAAGGTACAGGTGTTAGTATTTCCTATCCAGCTTCTGTAGCTTCACCTCTGTATTCACAAAACTCTAAAGCATTCTTAGTTTAATGTCCTTGATGTGTGTATGGTCAGTATGAGTCAGCCCCTGATGTCTTTATGACATTATGCTATTTGTCCACTTGCTCATACATTCTTAATGGAACTAACCCAAACACACACAATAAAAATCTGTTGGCCGTTACATACGGCAGCAGGTGTGTTATTATGTCTGGTAACTACACACACACACATACGCACTCACCATGACTTCTGAAAGGCCAGATGGTTCAGTGAAGGATGACTGGAAAGAAGGGTGGATGAAGGAGGATGGGATCGGGTGTAGGTGGGGCTTAAGAAAAAAATTCACCAAGCATATGTCCTGTTTTTTGCTAACAGAGAATGTGTATATAGTTAGTGTATCATTATGTGTCTTTGCCCTGTGTGTGTATATTACATAAATCCTGTAACTGAAACAGGCTTGTGACCAGCATTTGGTTTGAATCCAGACTGGGTAAAAAATAGGGTTGGGTACCGAACTCTGTACTTTTAAGGGTACAGACCGAATTACGTCTGTACTACCAAGTACTGATTCATGTTAAATCAATCGGTGCCAAATTTCGGTACCTGAGAGCGCATCTGGGTGAGAGAGTAAAGTATAGAGAGAAAGACAGAGAGCGAGACTACGTCAGCCCTGCTGCTTGTTGTGTGTGGTTTAAATGTACAGTGGAGGTTACAGTCTGTCATTCAATAAAGGCTGCAGCTTCTCAGGACCGAAGTTCTTAACTTACCCTCCTTGGACGACTAAACTTTAAGTGAGGCAGTAAGGTAAAATGTTCTAAATAAATAACAGTGTTGAAATTGAGAAGTTTGGTCTTTTTTTTTTTTTTTTACAACTAAAATTACATTTTTGTTATTACAGAGAGAGTAAAGTACCGAAAAAAGGTACCGTTGGGTACTGGTACCAAATTCCAGGTACTGGTACTGGTTCAAATGTGAAAGGTACCCTACCCTAGTAAAATACATCCTGCAGCTGCTGGATATAATGCGAAGCTCAGCTAATGAATGCTGACGTAAAGGGAGTGGAGGCATTAAAGCAAGACTATGTGAATGTGTTTTTAAAGAAGAACTAACACATTTCTCCTCTAACAAATGAAAAATTTAATTCATCAGCAATAAAATGCTCTCTTACTCAACGTGACACACAAAGGAGTTTTGCTGCTACATCCTTACTTTGTCTGGTATGGCAAATGTTAGAAAACTTTGTTGTGTAACTGACAGTACAGTCACTTCACTGACTTCATGACTTTTGTGCTACTGTTACACTACGTGTTAGCAAGTCACAGATAAAACAATTCCTTTCCAAGACACGAGTCTCTTGTTTCCTGCTTGCACAAAGAGTAATAATAATAACAATAATAACTGTCAGACTCAAGATGGACAGTTTTTAAAAAACAATCAAAATCTTTTTTATTCCACACATTCTTCTCCTTGTCAAAACCTGGTGTCTACATTACCCGACACTTGACTGCTGACAGTTCGGTCGTAGATGTGGTGTGTTACGCTAGTAGCAGCTAATGTAGCCTGCAGCAGAGATGAGCAGCAGGCTGCAGAGGTCTGGTGAGCTCACCTCTGTCTAACTCCACACCAACAGATTTCTTTCATTTTCAAATATAATGTGCTAACATGGTGTATTTTACTAAATACATCTGTGCGAGAAAAAAATTGGTGGGGTGTATCAATAGGAGCCCACAGCTAATTTTTTCCCGGGGCCCGATAGTGGGTTTATCCGGCCCTGGTTACACACAATTACACACACAAGCTCTGTACTGAATCAAAACGGCCTGGCCGCGTAGACAGAGGGAATCACAAGTTGAGGTTTCTGCGCATACTTGTGTATGCACGGATACATTTGGATGACAATAAGGTAACCAAACCCCTGCATGTAGGCTAAATGGACGCAAGCTACAACTGTAAACGCCCACTGCAACAAAACATCCATTTTAACAAATGATGTAGTCTAACATTTAACACTAAACTCTCATATTTCCTTAAAGAAGTGAAAAATCTGCCATTGGGATGAGATAATTCTACTTGTTTCCAATAAACTATCTTTTTTTAAATGAAGAGTCCTTTTCTTTATAGTAAAGTGGCCTTTTCTGAGAAAATTCCTCAAATATATCCAAGTACAGTGCAGCAAGGAGGCAACAGTATTTGCCATGCACAAGGAGTCACATCAGTGTTATATAAAAGCCATATGCTCCAACAATGTGGTGGGTGATCCCGGGGATGGAATGAAGTGAAATGACTTCATCTCTTTCCACTGAATCCAAGAGGAAGACGGAGGGCGGAGGAGGTGGGAGACAGAGAGCCTGGAGAGCAGAGGATGTTTCATCATCCTGTGCGAGGCAATGGTTGCTTCAGCTTTCTGTCACATGGTATTTATAGCGTAGAAGGTTGCTGGAAGTCATCTCTGTGTTTGTTTGGAGTTTCATATGTATGAAGTTCACAAATGCATACCAAGCTCTGTACACACACACACCTCAGTTACCCGCCATGCTGGCTGATGGTTCTGTTTGGCATGCAGGTAGGAAACTGAATACGGAGGCTTATTCAGCTTCTAACCAACCAAAGTGCATCTGTGTGTGTGTGAGGGTGTGTGTGAGTGAGTGGGCAATGCCACACACCATTGGCTCCTAAGTGGTCAGAGCGGGCTCCATCCAGCCAACCAGTATTTAGCCAAATCCCAGCTGTGTTTCCTGTCTGAGAACCAGTCTCAAGAGTTCATACATGCAACTGAATATTTTTAACTCCAGTAATTATTCAAGTTCAACTTTCAGTCAATACCACTCACATTATAATGGTATTAGTTATTATGCTGCCAGGCTATGACAGCATTTTATGCATTCTTGTTGTATTGTGTGTTATGATAGTGTCAGTGCTTGGTTTATGTGATTAATACTGAATTGATTAGTAGTCAGGAGAAAATCATGACAGAGGCTGTAGCAATAAAGTTCACTTATTGGGGTTTAGTTTTTTATGTGGTTTGTTTTTTTCACCTGGGCAACCATTCTTCTAATTTGACCATTTTTGGTAGAAATATTGTGAAGACTAGGCAAAATTACAAAAAGCTGTCACAAAATCAAATTTCTGAAGGGACTAATTATATAATCAATTTACAATAAAATACATTTATGTAGTACAGTGGCCACTGTCGCCACAAGGGACAAATACTTGATAATGGTAAATGTTAAGTTGCACAAACAGGGAAAGTCAGTCAGTGAACTGACTCAGTAATGTCAGTTACACAGCAATATCTTTCTAAAGTCTGCTAACATTAGCTAACAATAGCCACCATAAGCTACTGGTCCAAGTAAGACTGAGTGTATTCAATCGAGTGAAGGTGCATATCATTTTTTATTTTTAAGAGGAAAAATAAGGAGTTATTTATTCTCTCAACAGTTACATAGTCTCACTTTAATAACAAGGACAAGCCAATCATTTTTAGCTTTGCTAGCAGCAGGACGTAAGGATGGCTATGTCCATCAGTCCATCCACTTTGTTCTGGACAACCACTGCTAGATAGCTCATTTGGTATGAAATTCATAGTTGCCAGAGGATGAATCATAATGGTTTTCATGACCTGCTGACTTTTTGTGTAGAGACCCAGACTTCAAAACTCCCATGAATATCAAAACATTTTATTATAATAATGTAATAATACTATAATAATCATTATAACATCTCATTTCATTTCATTTATTTATTTGTAAGGACAACAGACATTAATAACTCTTTATGTAAATGTGCCTGTGTTAGCCAGCCCGCTAATCTTCACCTGCAGTCCTTTGGCAAGATATTCTAAAACACTGTCACAATGTAATGGACAGATTGGATGTCTCCAAGATGATGAACCCTTTCCATTCCGAACACCCAGTGAGCGCCAAGATCTCTCATAATACAATACGCAGATTGCAATGAAATGTGCTGAACGCATTCATGCTCTGAAGAAGATAGACCCTTTTTAATTTAAATGACCCACTGACCGTTCCACTAGTGCCACCGTCAAGACAAACTACATTTTTAACTCCATTACTGGTATGCCTCTAAGAAGAGCAACATTTCTCAGTTTTCAGTTTTTTTCTCAAACGTTTTCAGCCCAACTAGAGAAAGAACAACACTTCTAAACAACAACATTATGAAGGCAGCATGTTGGCTCAGTAGTTAGCACTGTTGCCTCACAGCAAGAGGGAACTGGGTTCAAAATGCAGCTTCCAGATACTCTGGTTATCACACCACATACCAAAAGACATACAAATAAGGTATTGCAGGAATAGCCTTGCATTTGGCGTGACCAACAGGCTCACAGTGCAACACTGCGACTCCATTCCCACTGATCCTAGACGGGTCAAATACAGAGGTTGAATTTTCCCACACAGGTCAAGAAATGTACAACTTAACCTTTAAAAAAATCAGGAAAGGAAGTCAATTTTCAAGGCAATCCTGAGATCCTGATTCAGTGTGACCACACTAACCTTTTGCAGGGATTTAGGTTCCTTCTCTTTCTGTACACGCTAACGCTCTCCTTTTTCTCTCTTACAAGAAATACTGAGACAACAAACACCAGTTAAAGCTGAAATCTAATCTCAAACACTTTTCTTCCCAATGTTATATAAGTCATGTTAATAACTACACATCGGCTCTAGTAAAACATCAAAGAGAGCTGAAAAAACCCCACATAAGAGCTGGGACCATGTAAGGACAGACCAGAAGTCCACATGATTCATGTTAGGAAAACCAACAATGTTCAGCTATGAAACACTATCTGATCAATAGCTTAAACTCCTGTGCTTCTACTTGTTACTGAAACCTCACTCCCTTGGTTCTAAACTACAGAACAAAAACAAGCTATATAAAGGGATTGATTAAAGAGTTATTCCAGTAACACAAAACATGTCTTCCTCTCACACGAGGCTTGGGTAATCTAAAAGAATACACATTCTTTTGGTAGAACCATTTCAGATGGTTGGATTGGTGCTCAACAATCTTGTAGAGTGGTGAACAGAGAACAACCTACTGGTCAACGTAGCCAAGGAGCTGATCGCTGATTTTAGGAAAAAGGAGGCAATGACACACACCCCTGTCTACATCAGTGGAGTTGAGGTGGCGCAGGTGAACAGTTTTAGGTTCCTGGGAATCAGCATCACAGAGAACCTGTCCTGGTCCTCTCACATCTCCACCCTGGTCAAGAAAGCTCAGAAACGGCTGTATTTTTTGAGGAAACTTGAGAAGGCAAAATTCTTGTTAACTTGTTAACAGAGGCACAATAGAAAGCATCCTGACTGGAAACACCACAAACTGGCATGGGATGTGGACGGCCCAGGAGGAGAGGGCTCTGCAGCAGGGGATTAAAACCGCTCAGAAGATCATTGGTACCAACCTACCGAGCATCAGTGATATTGGAGAGGTGAGGTGTCTGCGCAGAGCCCAAAGAATATTAAAGCACAGCCCCCCAGCCCAGCCCAGCCCAGCCCAGCCCCCTGAAGCAACATATCCACATCAATGCAGGGCTGTTTTTGGTCTGAAATCCCTGGTAATGTGGACGTTGTATCAGACTGTTGTGGTGAAGAATATATTTCAATTTATGTTCCAACCCTTGCCCCCTTGGATAGGAGGGTGGCTGGACTCCCCATTAGCCCCAGTTGTGACCTCAGCAAAATTCAATTCAATTTTATTTATATAGCGCCAATTCATAACAGAAGTTATCTCATTGCGCTTTTCCTAAAGAGCAGGTCTAGACCGTACTGTTTATAATATTAATTACGGAGACCCAACAAATCCCACCATGAGCAAGCATTTGGCGACAGTGGCAAGGAAAAACTTCCTTTAAGAGGGCAGAAACCTTGGACAGAACCTGACTCAATGGTGGGCGGCCATCCACCGCTGCAGTATTAGCTTTTGAGAGAGAGAGAGAGAGAGAGGGAGGGGTTTGGGGGAAGGGGATAGGGTTAGGCAGACACAATGCAAAGACCACGTAGAAAGCACATTACTCTGTGATTCAGTTAAATAGCATATTTTGTCAGCTGTAAGCAGCTGCTTGTGCCTTCAAAGGTATTCTCGTGATACCACAGATGTCTACTATCTACCAGGGATGATAACATTTTCAGTTTCAGGACGTGGCTAGGGAAAAGCACGTTTAGTATAGCTTGCTTAGGCTGCTGCTACCACTACAAAGATCACTAAAAGCTGTGGGAAAATGATGGATGGCATTTCAGATGGATATAAACAAGGAACCACTGTGTCTCTTTGACAGATGCTCTTTCAATAGGAGTGAATATGATGGAAAAATAGAGCCTCTTTTATTTTGATGATTGATTCTATTGCTGTTGTGCTTGCAAAATTTCCAGTGCACAAGCAAATTATCACGAAGGACATAACAGCTCACAGAGTAAGTATTTATGGACTAACAGAGAGCAAGATTCCTGGTAGAATCAATGGAGAGGAAGGGTTTAAGATAATTAGATAACAAGTGTCTGTTCATTATGAGACAGTCTGACTGCTTACTTTCAGTAGGTGACTTCCATTTGTTGTAACACCATTTGAAAAGCCAGCACTAAGAAAACAAGCCACAAAATTGCAATGATTTTGTTATTTTCCTCCCTGGCTAAAATTCGAGGTGAAGACACACCACCAAGGGAAACACATATTTTCGAAGACACAAACTGTGCAGTAAATCCTGAGAGCTAGGCCCAGATTTACAGTCTAATGAGAGGCAAAAAGGGAAGTATTAGAGTGAAGATGATGAGGTAATGAGAAAATGGTGATGAGTTTCATATGTCTGCCTAACTAATACATGCAGTACACGCAAGACAGAAGAAGGAGGACACAGTGCATGACAAAGACCATGCAGCAGCTTTTAAAAACCACATAATCACAATGCTACATGGTAGTCTAAACACCATGAGGACTGGTGCTCTAACTAACGGTCAGTGGAAGACCATGGTTAGATGAGATAATTATCCATTTATGCAACAAAAATAAGCTTGTTATCTACAGCAATTTGTGTATCAGGTTTATGATGTCATGCTACAGAGGCAAAGGTTTGCATACTTGATTGCTAGGAAAAAAAAACTTAAACTCTGGGAAAAGTCTTTATTATCATAAAAGTGACATACAGTATGCTTTGCAAACTGCATTTAGATGGACTTAAATGATGCAAGTTAAACCTGCATTAGTTGGCAATCCAAGTGGGTCAATGCACATTATCTGACCTAGCTTAGCAACCCTCTTTCCTACTTGCGTTGAACAAGACTGTCCTCCCAAGAAAACAACAACATATGCTGCATTATTGCAATGTAAGCAGAATGAGAAGGAGACAGGAAAATCTATAAATTTTTTGACTTGGGAGTGTTCACACATTATTCTGAGATGGTTACCCCAATTGCTAGCCCTGTTGTCACACCATTTAAATAGCCTAAATTAGCTTATTTTGTTGTGTTACGTACTTGTAGCAGTTCATTAGCACGTGAAACCAGATACAATTAAACAGTGTATGACTCATAAATTGTTAGGGTAAAAATTGGGTTTCATTTCGATGCAACTGCCAGCTATGGTGGCTTTGTAGCCATTTTGCCAGCAGTTTGTTGACAACACAGTGGTTCTTGTCTCCCAAGTGGATACCTAGGAGGTTTTTCACCCTTGGCTGCTCGTAATCACAGCCTGAATAACATAGCATAAATACAACCTAGTGTACGTTTATGTTTAACTGACAAGGATCTTTGGTGGCCATGTGAATTATGACTCTTGTCTATCAGGGACAAAGGCGTAGGAGGTTGGGGTGGATAGATGGGTCGACAAACCATGTGATTTTAACATGGGAGATTGCAGTTTGTTTCCAATTTCCTACCAATAGGTTTCTTTTGCAATGACCACGGTTGTACCCGAACTTTAACCAGGTAGCTCTTATTCTTATTCTCTTCAGTAAGTATTTAGCTTAGCCATAGAAGATCAGGAAATAGTCGTATCTTTTGGAAGGCAATTTCAAGCAACATATTTTGCCATTAAGTTTGGAGGACTTTGTTGTCCCATTTAGACAGATGTGATGCAGGTTGCTGATCTAAATGGGTCAACAGACCCTATTAAAATCAACTTTACTGATCAAGTACACAATTTGTTTTTGGTAGCTCTCAATATACTTACAGAGTGAGGTTGCCAGGCACCATAAGGCGATTTTAACTAATTTACTATCAGAATTAAGATATTATAAAAATAATCTCTAGAATCTGCGCCCTACTGTGCATTTGAGATGTTTCTGGTGGGGATGTAGTTGTGTTTATTTGTGCTTTAGAATGTAACCGCTGTGAAATGATCAGAAAATAACGTTTTATTTCTCTGATTCACTGGCTTTCTCACAACCGGCGCTCCCTCTCCTCACTCACTCTCGAGTTCGCTCAACCACAGCTGTCTCTCTGTCTGTCTCTCTCTTTCTATAACAAATGAACACAAACCAACTTGCTTCTTGGTATCTTTATTTTTCAGCATAGACTACAAGCCAGAAACAGACATCGAAGCTGGGTACACGAAATAAACCAAGCAAGGACACAACTGGGAAAGTATCATCGTCTGGTCCATGAACTCAGCCTGGTTTCAGTGATATTTCAGGCTGACTGTGGAGCAGTTTGACCAGTCTGATTGCCAAATTGGCCACCGCAGCGTGACATCGGGTTGTGTTTCTCCAAAAGTTGATTCTGTTTCAACTTTTTCACTGCATTTTTTTCTCCCCTCACCCCCTTCTACTCCGCCCCTGGGGATCGGATCGCCTATCGGTGATCTTGAGTAACCACGATTGAGCAATATGAAAATAGAAACGATCGCCCAACTCTGATGCACACATATGAGACTAATATCCATCTTCTCATCACACTTTCAGAACATAAAAATACAAAAAATATATTTCTATGGAGAGGACAGTGACACTTGAATTTGGCATCGCAAAGAAAATTTGGCATTGAAAGAAAAATTAGAACTGAAAAAGTAAACATTGGCATTGAAACATTTGTACTGGAAAAAATTGTATTGGCACTGAAACAAGTATTGGCAATGACAATGTTCTGTTTTTTCTTCATGTCACTTTTTTTTCAGTGACAGTTTTTTTTTTTTTTTTTTACGCGGTCAGTTTTTTTTTCAGTGTCAATGGTTAGCACTTGTTCCAGCAGCCCTCTGCCAGACCAGCTTAACGTCAGTTAAAAATAAACTTTAACCAGCCTGTTTCTATGTGAGAAAACGATGGCAGAGAGAAGCAGACTTGCTTGCTGTTTCAGAGTTCCAGGTGAACTCGTGGAAACCATTGCTGTAGGTTTGCAGTGATGCCAGAGGCTTCGGAGTGGACGGCTTCGGAGTGACATTCTCTCCTTAGTATACAGATTATATGTAAATCATGCTCTCCTTGCCCCCTCACCTCAGACTGCTCCTCTCCACACCATAACAGTGACAGAAAGTTGAAACTGAAAACCAGTGACACTGAAAAAAACTGACAGTGTAAAAAAAAAACTGTCACTGAAAAACACATCAGAATTCAAAAAAATATCAAAACAAAATGAAATAATTTTTAATCTGTTTTATTTTTCAGTGAAACTTTTTTTCAGTGTCAATGTTTCAATGCCAATATTTCCTTTTTCAGTTCCAGTTTTTTTTAATGCCAAATTTTCTTTTCAATACTCCATATATTTCCCATAATGTTAAACTATTCATTTAAAGACCATGACACATTTTTGTGTGTGTGTGCAGAGGGAGAGTGAACCACACACTGTGACTGTATCCTTGTTCAGGCTTAGCTCTGCTTGCCATTCACCCTCTTGTTATAGATGTGGAGCTGCTATTTACTCAGGGATTCCACTGCATAGATGCTTCAGTGTGGCAGCAGGGGACACACCCATATCCACACACACTCCCAATCATACAACTATATATAACCATTATAAATCTACCAACAAACACATACACACTCAAACATATGTTCTCACACACACACACTTCAAGGCAAGGTGGGAATACCGGGCTTCACAGCTGTATCCAACACAGATTTCTTTCCTGCTTTTTCATTTTTTCGGCTCCTTATTTCTTTATATATTCTCTAAGGGTGTGTTGCTCTCATTATCAGTGTAAAAATGGCACTCGCCCAGGATAGCTTACGTTTGTATTGAGAGAGAGTACGGATAAAGTGGGTTCGAATAATAATGGAAAAATTTGCGTGAAATTGACTTGCAGCCTTGCAGTGAGCATGCATGCCTTGTATAAATAATTACTGCAGACGGCCTGCCAGCTAAACAGGCATATTCACCTACAGTACCTAAAAGACACAGACAGTTGCACACATTCACACACATGTACACACTGTTCACTTTTACCATTAACTAATTCTCATTAGTTCTGCTGTTAGAGTTAGAGCCACTGTAAATCACCTCTGTACTGTATTTACTGTCGTCAAACGACCTCTGTCGGTTTCGGAGGCTGTGTTCGATCCTGGCCCCGTGTTTAGTGGGAGTCTGCTAAGCTCGGTTCCGTTGCCTGCTCGCCCGGCTCCGGTTCTGGTGCTCATTCCGACTCCGGTCCCCGGCAGCATCCCCCTGCTGGGTCCCCCGCCCCTGGCCTGAAAACTTCCTCCTCCCAGCGGTCCAATCTCCTGTGCTAGTGTTGTAAACAAACACAAGGACTCCCCTGGTACTCTGAGCTCCCAGTCCAGGCAGAGTCAGCTAATAGGGCTGCTAAGTTAGCTAACTAGCTAACGGCATTCAACGTAAATGAGTGTGTGTGCACAAGAGGTAGGAAGGTCAAAAATTAAGAGATGGATGAACAGAGGACGATAAAAGGAGAGAAATCAGAAGAAAGGAAAGCCTGAGGCGCTGAATACCTGGAACCACCTGCGTCTCTCACACACACACACACACACACACACACACACACGGAAAAATCCAGACAAGCTGCTTGTACATTCCTGCTGCCTGCAGCCATTTCTGCTAAATGAAGTCCAGTGAGCTGGAAGACTTTTTGACCACAGCATGAATCTGCCTCATCACATCCTATCCAATCAGTGTAGCCTCAGCCTTAAGAAAGACTTGGTTTGTCTTTTCGACTTGCGCTCTGGTGTGAAGGAATGCAGAGGCGATAGGTTTGAGTTGGGATTTGTGTGCATCCATGCTGTACATATTTCTTGTCCCGGGGTGAGTGTGTGTTGTTATTAGGGTCAGACTGCTCTCTCTCTGGGGGATTGGTGTTTTTCTCTGGTGTCTTACCCTGCAGGCTTTTTAATAAACAGCCTTCATCTGTGATCAGACTATAACAACAAGGCAGACCCCGGCCCGATATCCTTCATACAGGAAATGGAAACCCACTAGCAGTGAAGCAGTGTGTTTTGTAAGGGATAATGTACAGCAAGCCGCTTGTTATTGCTAAATTAACCCAGACAGGGTGATGCTTGCATCGGGGTTTAGAATCACCCTGAAGGGGTTAATTTTGCAATAATGACCGGCTCGCTTTATATTATCCCGCTTATTACAATGACACTTACTAAAGAAATCAATAATTTGACACCAAATGTTGATTTAAAAAGGATTTTGAAAAGTTTTTTTGCTCTCTGCAGATTGATATGACTGGACTCCAGAGTCTATGTTCGGAACTGTGTCCATCGCAGCGGTCTGCTCTTCAGAAATAACAGACTGTAGAATGCCGTAATTGACCAGTCAGAATCGAGTATTCAACCACGCAGTGTAATAAAGGGGGTTTAGCATTATTAAGAATGAACAGTCAAAAACAAGACAAAAAGTATTATTAGTATTAATATTAGTATTCAGTGTTGAAAAGTGTCAAATATCTGATCAGGAAACTTCTCTGTCTAGACTGTATTTTATTTATTTACTTACAGCTTTTTACAATTGCTAACTCACACTCATTAATTTTTTTTCTCTCTTCACAAAGTTCTCTTTAACGTCATGCAGCTCAGCACAACAGTTCATCCCACATCCAAAATGCACTAATGCACCCAAAACACTTCAGACATCTCAGGATCAACTCTGGTTCTCGAACACTGACAACATTTGTCTGCCAATAGAAACACTTTGTCACTCATTATATATTGACCATAAAAATCACATCAACAACAGGCAGCATTACAATTAGTGTCTTTGTAAAAGTAACTTTTATTTAGCATAAACCAGGATTCCAAAAATAAGGTCACTTCTTCATTGCATGGATTGTGCTGCCTTAGGGGCCGATCAGACAGAGATGCCTCGCTAGAAACGTGTCGCCAGCAAAACCATTGTTTTCCTATGGTACGGCTCGCCTGGTGCGCGCTCCTCTCTTGCGCCACACGCCGTGTTTTTCTAGCGGTTTTTAGACGCGCATAAAAGTTAATATTCTCAACTTTTCAGCACAAGGTGCGGAGTCGCACCACTCATCAATGTCACACTTGACCCAGACAGCCAGTCAAATCAAGCGAGAGGTGGGCTTTACTACTTTACCACTTTCTACCTGTTTTGATGCCGGTGGATGTGATAGGAACGGTGGGACAATGGCAAATGCTGACAAGAGGTTGATATTAGCTGTTTTTAATTATGATGAACTATATAAGGAGTGACTGTGACTTAGTGGTAGAGCAGGTCGGAAGGTCGGCGGTTCGATCCCGGCTTCCCCCACCCCACATGTCGAAGTGTCCTTGGGCAAGACACTGAACCCCAAATTGCTCCCGAGGGCTGTGCCTTCGGTGCATGAGTGTGTGTGAATGATCAGTTTCTTTCAACTGATGAGCAGTTGGCCCCTGCCATCAGTGTACAAATGAGTGTGAAAGGGGTGAATGTGATATGTAGTTGCAGCGCTTTCAGTAGTCGGAAAGACTAGAAAGGCGCTATATAAGTACAGTCCATTTACCATATAATTCAAGGTAACCCCATAATTCAAATACTTATCGGCGAACGCATGAGTTGCGTGAGCAGCCAGATGAATCTGAGTATAATGGTGTTTACTATGCTGATAAATTGGCTAGCTAGTTAGCTGTTGGGGCGTAGTGGGGGGTAAACTCAGTTTACCCACCTTTTTGAAATGAGTTTACTCATTCAGATCAACTGTATCAATCACACTTCCACCTAATCCCTTGATGCAATCTTTATCCAGAGAGAGAGGAAAACCGATTGACCCTTCGTTCTGCACCCTATGTGTCATTATTGCAAGTATACGTTGCTTTTATTGTGTAATGTGAACACAGTGAACAGCCGGCACTGCATAACGGCACTGCGCTCTGGTGCTGCACATCTCCGAGGCTACGAATTTATCAACATATGAGTGCTGCAGGGATTTCATGAACTGAAGGAGAAGCTTTTCATACAGTATAAAGCAGCTGTGGACAGCAGATACTATAAGAACCACTCATATTCATACATAGATCAACGCAGACTGATTTACAGACAGTCCTGCTTTAACCACATTAAAGTTGTTTTCTGTGCCGATTTTGGTTGGAGAATGTTTAACTGAAATAAATGAAATGATTTTTGGGTCACTGGCCCCACAAGACTTTTTCCCATAGACTTACATTGTGGAAGAAGCGTCTGGATAATTTTTTTTGAGCATCACAACCCCCGTGAAATGTCTCGGTTCACTATCCGAATTAGACCCATTCGGTCTGGTAATATTTGGAAAGTCTAGAAGAGCCACACGATTAAATAATTTTATCCCCATTCAAGTTAGCGGAGGGATAAACCGGAAGTTAGCCGGCTCGAGCCGCAGAGGGAGGCGGGGTTAAGCGCTTGCGGCTCTGGGGCCAAACAAGGCAGAAGCTATAGGAAGATACAGGTAATTTTATACCGGGAAGTCGAACTTTTTTGGCTTCATGCGCCACTGAGCAGCTTTGAAATGAACGGAGCCCCGCCTCCGACACTGTATCCAGTTCTCTTTACATCCATACATCCATCCTTATACAGCCTCAAGGGCTAGAATGTTTACCATTGCTTGGCAACATCGTCAGCGTCACCGTCTCCTTGTAGACTCGTCTCTCTCATTGGTTATTGTGGTCCCGCTCGGAAAGTACTGAAGTAATCGTCCAGATTTTAACTAAATATCAAACATGTTTGATATTATCAGGGCGGCCCGATGAGTCTTCGAGCAGTTCATAAGGACTGGATCGGTAAACCCCTCACATTACCAGATAATCTGGGCCGACCAATGTCCCAGACCAGATTTTTCTCAGATTGTCAGGAGGAGTGAATCGGGGATTCAGGTTTTTGTGTACCCGGCAGAAGCGTCGCTAGAAACTTCGTCTTAAACCATCATAAATTGTTATTTCATTGAGTTTTTAAGCCAAGTTTTCTACGCTACACTGCTTTTCTGGCCACTGCTTTACCTATATGTTTTAAATTGGAAAAAGTTTTCAGTCATCGGACGTCTGGATCTTAAGTGATTTTAAGCTGGCTGCAACTCGACGTGGTTTACCGGACTGCCTCCACTGCTGCTAGCTTACCTAGGTTTGTTTTTAGCCCGGCGGCTAGGCTAGCCGGTCGCTTTTACCAAGGATTTTAAGCTTGTAGCACTTTTATGGACTTAACTGTGGACTTTAAGCTTCGAAGCACTCTCACAGACTAAATGATAGCCTGATGGCTGAGTGTGGATCTTGTCACCTTACCGTCTCAAAGCTGAGGAAAAGTATCGCCTGTCTGGAAGCCGAGCTCAGAGAAAAAGAGAAGCTCATCCTGGAGTTCTCCACTGTCGCCTTGGCCCAGGCAAAACACCTGGCAGACCTCAGCTCCTCTGGCTGCGGCAGCCGGACCATCCCTTCTCACTCCTCTGACTGCTCCACTCCAGCACTGGACAATGATCCCACTCTTCCGTGGCTCGGCTCCATCATCACTGGCGCCCCGGAGCATGAAGCCGTTTCAGCTAAGCCTGAAGATCCGTGGCTCCTCATGGGTGCGAAGCCCAAAGCCATGGCCATTTCTACTCCGTGCCGAGCCCCAGTGGATGCACAGTCACTCGCCGGCGGGGGTGGTGAGAAGGCTCCGGTGAGTTCGACCTCACGCCAACCGGAGCACCGGACTGTAGCCTGTAAGGACAGACGTGGTGCAAAGTGCCTGCCTCCTCCACATTCACATCGGGACCTCCCGCTGGCCAACAGGTTTGACATCCTGGATACGTAAGACTTTCCTCCACTGGAGGGATGCTCCCTTTTTCCAGCTAAGGATGACGCCGCCTCCTCTGCGCAGCAGTCCCCGGCCACAGCTATCCCAGGGGCTGATGGAACTGTGTCCACGATCACGACTCTGCCTCCTCTCATCAAATACGCATTGTTAGTCCATGTTGGCGACATCCTCGAAAAGCTCCCGGACTTCTGGCTGCACTCCCGACGACTATCACAAAAATCATAGTCCATGTTGGCACCAATGACACCGCCAGTCAGCAATCGGAGCTGACGAAAGCAGACTTCATCCGCTTCTTTGACCTGCTCAACAGCACCGGAAAGCATGCTTTCATTTCGGGTCCAATTCCTACACTGGGTTGGGGAATTGGCCGTTTTAGCAGGATCCTCAGCCTTCATACCTGGCTCCAGTCTGTCTGCAGCACCCATGACGTTGGTTTTATTCACAACTTTAACTTATTCTGGGATCGCTCTTCCTTGTTTGCACGAGATGGTCTTCACCCAAATAAGTCAGGTAATCGCATGCTGGCGGCTAACTTGCAGCACGCTGTGCTGTCCTCCTAGTTGACTATTTGCATCACCTGTTTCCCCTCGCTCTTCCTCTTCCTCTTATCTGCCCACCAAAAACAGCCACGCACCCTCTGCTGTCACTACCTCCCCCTTGTGGACCAATCATAGTGCTGCTATCTGGAGCCCGGATCCCTCTAGTGCCACTTTTAACATTTCTGTGGTAATTTCGGATAGGTCCTTAGTGCGAAACAGACACAGCCGACACAGCAATAATAATAACTTAATAAAGATCCGGGCCAGAACCCTACCTCCAGTCTCAACCTCAAATCTGAAGCAGCACAGACTTTTTAAGATGGCTCTTCTCAATGTAAGATCCCTCTCTAACAAAACGTTTATTTTAAATGATTTTATCTCTTATACTGATTTAGATTTCATGTTTTAACAGAATCCTGGTTACGTCCTGGTGATCACAGTCAGCTCGCTGAATTGTGCCCTCCAGATTATGACTGCTTTAGCTGCCCTAGGGTTTGTGGTTGAGGTGGGGGCCTTGTTACTGTCTATAGGAAGCCTTTAAAGTGTAACCTCTTAGCTAGCAGTGATTGTTCCTCCTTTGAAGTGCTCATGTTTAAACTTGGTGGGCCCCTCCCGGTCATATTTGCTATTATTTATTGCTCCCCTAAACCAGCTGGCTCCTTCTTGTTGGAACTCCCTGAGTTTTTATCCAGTCTTCTTTTAAATTATGATAGATTTATTCTTTGTGGTGATTTTAATATTCATGTTGATGACTCTCTAATATCCTTATACTGATTTTATATATCACAACTCTTTTAATACAACATATATCTACAAACTCATTCCCGTGGCCACACCTTATATATAGTCTTTACTTTGGGCCTGAAACATCCATCTGTGGAAATCAGGGACATGTTTGTATCTGATCACCTATGCATTGTTTTTATGAATTACAGGCTGCTAGTACTGGCTTATCCCCCTCTAAGTACACACGCATCCTTAATGAGCATAGTGCCTTAAAATTCTGTGCACTGTTAAATTCTCCTGGCAATGTGTTTCCCGATTCCTCCAACACCAACACCAACGATTTGGTTGGTTATTTTAACTACCTGTGTTCTTCAACCTTAGATCTCATAGCTCCTCTGAAAAATAGACTAAATCCAAAGACTAGAAAACAGCCATGGTTAAATAACAGTATTCGAAGCTGTAAAAGGAAATGCAGAAGAGCAGAACGCCGATGGAAGAAATCAGGTCTCCAGGTCCACTTTGTGGCCATGAAAGAGTTATTACTCCTTTATAATAGAATGGTGAAGGATGCAAGAACAAGTCATTTCTCTGCACTTATTTCTGCCCATCAGCACAACCCCAGATTCCTATTTAAGACTGTGGATCAGTTAGTTAACCCAGCATCTCCTTTTGCCCCTGCTGAGTGTGATGCTGATTGTGAAAAGTTTCTTTTGCACTTTGCTGGAATGGTGGAGTTAATAAGATCTGATATCACCCCCAATCCTGCCTTTTTAGATGTGGATCACCCGCTCAGGGATTCTTCTGCTGTTACTCTGCCTGAACTCACAGATATCATGTCTCTTATGAGAGTGTCCTCCAACCCTCTCTTGACAAAATCCCAACTAGGTTCTTATTGGAAGTTATGGATTGTATTGCGCCCCTTTACAAATTATTTTTAACAGCTAAGCTGTCTACGTATATATATATATATATATATATATATATATATATATATACATATACTCATATATATATATATATATATATATATATATATATATATATATATATATATATATATATATATATATATATATATATATATATATATATATATATATATATATATATATATATATATATATATATATATATATATATATATATATATATATATATATATATATATATATATATATATATATATATATATATATATATATATATATATATATATATATATATATATATATATATATATATATATATATATATATATATATATATATATATATATATATATATATATATATATATATATATATATATATATATATATATATATATATATACATATATATATATATATATATATACATATATATATATATATACATATACACATATATATATATATATGAATATATATATATATATATATATATATATATATATATATATATATATATATATATATATATATATATATATATATATATATATATATATATATATATATATATATATATATATATATATATTATATATATATATATATATATATATATATATATATATATATATATATATATATATATATATATATATATATATATATATATATATATATATATATATATATATATATATATATATATATATATATATATATATATATATATATATATATATATATATATATATATATATATATATATATATATATATATATATATATATATATATATATATATATATATATATATATATATATATATATATATATATATATATATATATATATATATATATATATATATATATATATATATATATATATATATATATATATATATATATATATATATATATATATATATATATATAATATATATATATATATATATATATATATATATACATACATGTATATATATATATATATATATATATATATATATATATATATATATATATATATATATATATATACACATATATATACATTTTCACACACACTGTATACAAAGAATATCGGCCGATACATCGATACAGAATTTTCTTACGCCCTAATATCGGTATTGGCCCAAAAATCCAGTATCGGCCGGGCTCTACTTGTCACAGTGGCTTGTAGTTTTTTATTCTAGTAAAATTGGTTACTGAGGGTTTTGTTGGATTATTTACATTTATTCATCCAGAGTTTGGTGGAGGAACCACTAGTTGCTATTGTGGGAATAGAAAATATTTAACAGAAACTAGGTATTCATAACTATTTATATTTCTACACCCATGTCTGTCTGCACTAAAATATTGATTATTTTGAAGTCAACAGATACAGATATAGATAGGCTGCAGCTTTCCTTTACACTAGTATAACCAAGAGCTTATATGAAGTCTTTTCGGACTAGTCTCAAGTCTCAAGTCTTGCCAGCAAAAGTCTTAATCAAGACAAGTCACAAGTCTTCATAAGCAAATTACACATTAATCTCACATTAAGTCTTTCAGGTCTCTGGATGATGACCACTAAAATTACATTGAAAAAAAAAAAAACTTAGGCCAAGTCTTGTCAATGCATTAGCCTGATAATTATTCATTCAATGTATATATTTGTATGTAGCATGGTACACATTTCTGCCAATGGTTTCACAGTAATCCACTGATGGTGACAACGCCACTAATGCACCAATAAAAGGTCGAGAAGAAGACTACTAGTTAGCAAACATGGTTGTAAACAATGCAGGTTTCAGAATTTTCAAACAAAGTCGGCTTTGCAAATGTTTTAATGAGGGAGGAAATGCATTCAACAAGTTTGTTAGGCCTCAAGGATACACATTACAAATTAAGGATACATATGTAAACATTACTTTCTTTGTTTAGAAGAAAATGCCACAGTGAAGTTTACATCTCTGCCACTACCTCAGTAACAAGGAACACACAGACTCTTGATTGAGTCACAGTACCTGTCAGCGTTGAGTCACAACCTTTAAAAGAATATCTGTGATGAACAATACCTTTCAGTAACACAAAAATACAAGACAATACATAAAAAATATCTGTACACAGTCTACGAACATACTATTAAGTCCATTTAAGTGTGTAATATCTGTATTGTTGCATGATTAGATTTGTACCATAGTATTATTTTAGCTTACCAGCACTACTATTGCATTAGAAATGATGGACTTATGTGGACATATGTATTTTCTGACCTCGGTATAAAGTGACCTGCCATAGAAGGAAGGGAAAATCTGCTGCACTTAAAAGGAGTGACTCTGTGGATTAAGATCCAAGTCATTTGGTGTCTCAGTGGGTCAGTAGGGGTGACAGGGTGGGCTTGTTGGTCACAGAGCCGGCCTTTGAAACAGAAGCTGGCTGACTCAATATGATTTTTTTTTGGAACTTTCTTTTTATTGTAATTTAGAATTCTTTTTACAAAACATCCCCTTCCCAACATCCCTTTACATCTGAGAAAAAGAAAAGAAAAAAAAAATAAAGAAATAAATGTAAAAAAAATAATAATAGAATAATAAAATAATAATAATAAAAAGAATAATAATAGCGGTGGTAATAATCAGGGTAAATAATAATAGCACTAATGATGATAAGTAAAATAAAAATACTGTCATCAATGCAGTTTCTTTGTGGAGGACACTCATACAGAAGGTAACAGAAGCAGGTTACATATATGCTGCATTAACTTCCCATACCAGTCTCTATGATCTGTCTTATTTACATATCTAAACATAATGTAATACTTCTCCATCTTTGCAGGAATATATCCATCTTCATTTGTAGGCATGCAGTCATTTTTTCCATTATATAGACCTGCTTCAGTCTCTGAGTCCATTGAGCCAAACTTGGAGGTTCTTCTTCCTTCCAATGCACTGTTATCATTTTTTTCGCTATCAATAGCAGTATTCGCAGTACATATCTCTTTTCCTCACAATAGATTTTTTTGGGCAATACTCCCAACAAGCATACAACTGGATCTAGAGGTATCTCTACCTCTAGTATCTTGTTTCTTTCTTTTTTAACACTTTTCCAAAATTCTTGTATTTTTGGGCAATCCCAGAAGATGTGCGTATGATCTCCTATTTTACCACATTTTCTCCAACACAACGCCACCGATGGTTCTTTCACGTATGCAGAGATCACATGAGGTGTGTTGAAATATCTAATTTTAACTTTCCAGTCGAATTCTATCCAAAATTGACTATTAATACTTTTATGGCATCCCTTACATAATTCTTCCCAGATATCGTCTTCAATTATAGTGTTTAGTTCCAATTCCCATTTTCCTTTAATATCTCTTGTGTTTTGTGTAATATTAGTTGTTAGCCTTTTATATCAATGAGAAACGTGTCTAGTTGGAAAATGTTTCTCTGCAATATTGATAAAGTATTCTTCTATTTTGTTTGGTTCTTTCATGACCTGGTCTTTCTCTTTATGACTTGTGATATAGTGTCTTATCTGGAAATACCTGTACATATCTTTAGATGGAATACTAAATTGTTCATTTCCACTGAATAATTGGTTTATTGTTCTAAGACCTTTATCAGCCTATGTTCTAAATCCACTGTCCCATATAGAGGGAACCTACCTACTATAGGCATGGCCCTAGAGATAGATTCTGGGCCTCCAAACATTTTTTTTATATTTGTCCAGATTTTTAGAGTATGTTTTGTCCATTCATTTTCAATTTTGATTCTAAGGCCTTGTTTATGTTTATAAAAGGTAAAATGGACAAGGGTATCTCTTTGACTGAACTTTGTTCTATTTCAACCCATTCTTTATCATTTTTATTCCAGGACACTACTGCAGTTAACTGGGCTGCCCAGTAATAATATTTTAGATTCGGTAAACTTAGACCTCCTTTCTCCTTTGATAGAAGTAGAGTTTTAAATTTTATTCTAGGTTTCTTTTTCTGCCATATCAATCTACTAAGTAATTTATCTAACTTATTAAAGACCGCAATGGGTACATTTACTGAGAGGGATTGGAACAGAAAGAGAAGTCTGGGTAATAGGTTCTTATCACCTCAATTCTGCCTAGTAGTGAGAGAGGAAGAATCTCCCACCTTACTATGTTATTTTGTATTTGTTGTATTAGTTTTTTGTATTTTGCTTCAAAAAGCTGGCTGGAGTTGGGTGTAAGAGTAATTCCTAAATATCTAAATCCTTGCTTAGACCAACAAAAAGAAACCTATTCATTTAATTGGGATGGCCAAACACCAAAAATCATAATTGCTTCAGATTTATTTTCATTAATTTTATATCCTGAGACTAGTCCATATTCATGCAGACATTGCATAAGTGGAGGAATGGAGTGGGATGGATTTTCTATAAAGAGCAATATATCATCTGCAAACATTGATATTTTGTGAACTGACTTCCCTTCATCCTCTATTCCTTGAATTCTTGTATTCTGACGTATAGCTTCTGCTAGTGGTTCGATGCTCAATGCGAAGAGGACGGGAGACAAGGAGTCACCCTGTCTCACACCTCTTTCTACCCCAAAAATTTGAAACACTGGCCATTCACCCTTATTCTCGATTTTGATTCTTTGTATAGTAGGTTAATCCAGGTTACAAACTTTTCTCCGAAACCCATTTCCATCAGTGTTAGTTCCTTCTGTTATAGGGTCTGTTAATTTACATGCCTCCTCCATCGATAATTTTGTCAAATTAAGAGGTTTCAAAAATTTGGTAATTTTAATCTTTCTTAGATTCCTGGTTTTGGCCTCTATATAACTGCTGATAATATTCAGCAAAGGCATCTGATATTGCTGTGGGGTGGGTCTCAACCTTTTTCGTTACAGGATGTCTAATCTTAGGAACTATGCGGCTAGCTTGATCTTTCCTGAGCTGAAAAGCCATAAGTCTACTAGCTTTATTTCCCATTTCATAGTATTTTCTTTTTATGTATCTAAGGGCTCCTTCTGCTTTGTATGTCAGTATTTCATCTATTTTTTTCCTCTTCTCTTTTAACTCCCTAAGCGTCTCTTCTTTTTTATTGTTTTTATGCTCCCTCTCTAACCTCTTTATTTCATTTTCATACTTTTGTTGTTCTGAGTTTCTTTGTTTCTTTATTCTAGACCCAATAGATATAATCTTACCCCGTATTGTGGCTTTTCCTGCCTCCCACAGTATTGAAGGGGAGACATTACCATCATCATTAATAGAGAAATATTCCTTCAACGCATCTTGTATTTCTTGTTTTGTTTGGGGAATTGTTAACACCAAAACGTTTAATCTCCAATATCTAAACTGTTTGTCTAACCCTAAATTAATTTTCATGATAACTGGTTTGTGGTCTGAGATGGTAACTGGCTCAATTATGCATTCTCTTACTTTATATAAGTCTGCTTTCGATATACAAAAGTAGTCTATCGTCGAGTAGCTCCCATGCACATGAGACAGGAATGTAAAATCTCTTTCCCTAGGGTGTGCGTGTTGCCAGACATCCACTAAACCCATTTCTTTCATCAGGTTTTACATTTTCTTGGACATTTTAGATGGAGGCTTCGCTATTACAGGTGATCTATCAAGTTTAGCATTCAATATGCAGTTAAAATCCCCTCCAATAAGCAAAATCCCTTCACTTTTGTCCGCCACTAGTGCTGCTATTTTTTTTTTAAGAAAATAGGGCAATCTTCATTTGGGGCATAGATGTTTACAATTGTTATTTTTATGCCTCTAATTGTCCCAACCATCATAACATACCGACCCTCTTTGTCTTGGCAGGTTTTTTCGTTATTATAGCACACCGCTTTACTAAACAGAATAGCCACTCCTCTTTTTTTCTTATTTCCAATTGATGAACTATACACTTGGTCTACCCATTCTCTTTTCCATCCCATTAGACACAGTTAGACACAACATTTTCTGAGTCTAATCCTAGATGATACTGTGGCAGAGAGGTGTGGCCTATCCTCTCCGGGGAAAACTTTGCACCCAGTGCTATTAAGACCCCTATAACCTTATTGCACCTGCTTAGTATAGGTCTCATTGAGTGTGTTTCACTCATGCACCTAACAGATCTAGCATCCGTCTGAACTTTTTAATCTAACATGTATATGAACTTATGGCAACATAACTTTTAACGATACTCATAATGGTATAGCAACGCCTATATTTTTATGTTCTATTGGTAAAAGTAGGACTAAACATCCCAATTTTACTTCAATCTTGGAATGAATTCGAACTTACTATTGTCTTATTTAAAAGTATTTTACACTCCTCCTTGAATCAGGGCCTTAATGTCACTTATCGATAGTATTGTGTCTCGTCTTGTCTTGCTCCCTGGCCTTTCTTTCAGCTCTTCTTCTATCTTCTCTCTCTCTCCACAACGTACCTCAATGTCCAGCTCCTTCAGCTTTGTTGTTGCATCCATCAGCATCTGGAATGTTTTCTCTCCGGTATTGAGTTTCAGTCTTAGTTGCGCCGGGTATATGCATTTTGCCTGTATTCCCTTCTTACGTAGCTGTTTGACGACTTTGTAAACTTTTACTCTTTTCTTCTGAAGGTTGGGAGAGTAGTCTTGGTCGAAGAATATTCGCCTTTCTTGGAAGTGAATCTGACCCTGGCTCCATGCTTGCTTGATGATCATGTCCTTTACTGCTGCATCCAGGAATCTTACAATGATCGACCTAGGTGGAGCCACTGGGTCCATCGGTTTTGACATTAGCGAGCGATGTGCCCTCTCAATCTCAATGTCTACTCCCACTGGTAGTTTAAGTAGGTCATTCAGCAATTTCTTAACAAATCCTGCTGCATCTTTTCCTTCACTTCCTTCTGGTATCTGGTATATTCTCATGTTGTTACGCCTCATTCTGTTTTTAAGTTCATCGCACTTTGTTGAAAGGGCCATATCATGGTGAAGCAGGTACCTTAGCGCCCTCTGGTGTCGCATTGTTGTATCTTCCTCGGTACTTTTTCTCTCTTCCGCTTTTTCGATTCTTACCTCGTGTTCATGTAATTGATCTTTTATATCTTTTACTATCTGCTCTAGTCTTTCAAGAAATATCTTAGTGTGATTGTGTCCTTCTTGGTTTTCTTTACGGAGTTTGTTTACCTATGTTCATCCATCTTCTTCTTCCATTAAGACTGTCATCTTGTTGCACAGGAATGCATAAGTAAATATGTCATAGAAGAACTTATATAGATTGCAGAAACTCACATTTTTCATTTTGGAACATGAAGAATATAAGTATGCAAAACCTGCATATATTATACAATATTTGGGCCAAAGGTTTTTTGTTTGTTTATTTGTTTTAACAGTTTTATTTGACAATTAAAGCCTGATCAATCATGATCAATAATGAACTTTGAGGTTGATACCTTTGAGAGTTTAAAAAGTCTGATAACAGTATAAAGTATCAGCCAATATTTGTTTATTAACATAAATTGTTTTGTTTTTCTTTTGGCCGTGTGTGTGTGTGTGTGTGTGTACATTGACATAGTGTAACCTTCTAAAGTTGATACAGCTAACGTGTTAGCAAACAGTTGCCTATTTACACATCCAGCAGACACAGAGCAACATTAGCATTCCTTTGAAGTTGTGATTGTATGTCTGATGAATGTAAGTCCTTTTAGCTCTGTTTTGGTCTCCACCAACTCCTGGAAAAAATATCTGGCTCGTTAGCTGCATGTTGTGGCTGGAAGTAAGGTTGAGAAGAGCACTGAGAGAGACTGAACCTAAAAAGTAAAGTTGTGGGTTATAAAACCAAAACACTGAGCCGAAAGATGATAAAATGCTCCATTAACCTGAGGCGAACTGCAAAGCTGGGTAATAATTGTCTGTGGGTTCGTCACTACAAGCGACCACTTTCACATTACACATTTGATCCTTGTTAATATATAATATTGATTATTGCAGCTTTAAATTTGGCTCCTTCAGAATTGTGACCTATATATGTACTGAGTAGGACATCATACAGTATAAAAACAAACTAGTCAGCATTCTCTGGTGGACAAACCATGTGATTGCGACACTGCTTCTACATTACCTCAAACATTTTTTGCATTTCGGAACTATCATTTAAAAAAGGACTATAAAAGGCCCTTAAGACACATAAACCAAGGTTGAGAGCTGAGGTGGAGTGAAAAGAAGGCTAACGGAGGGAACGTGAATGGAAATAATGGGAGTGTGTAGAGACGTTTGATGGACATATTTTATAGAGTGGATGAGAAAGACAGAGGAAGAGTGAGACAAAGGCTCTCCTGTGTATCAACCTCACTGAACTGAGTCTGAAGAACTGACTACACATTCATACACACACACACACACACACACACACACACACACACACACACATCAACAAGCAGCTCATACCCCCTCAGACAGTGACTCACAACACAGGGGCTTCATCTGTTAAATTCTTTGACATCTTCGGCCTTTACACACACTAAAAACACACACACACACACACACACACACACACACACACACACAGTGAAAACCTCCCCTCTCCATTATTCCTTACTAATGCTTTTCTTTTGCAGTACCTGCCCTGCAGCAACGCGTCTGGATGGTATATGACATCTTAATGGAGAAGAACTCTCCTAAACCTGCTTGACTCACACACTTATTCACTACACACTAATACACACACACACACACACCTCTGTTATACACACCAATGTTGACTTAGACATTCTTCAGCACCTGAAGCTAAGCCTATTTATCTTCACACATTGAAAGCCTCACACTCACTTTAATTTGAAACATATTTCAACCTTAAAAGAGCCTTTTGGATGAATATTTGGATTCCATAAGATAGCATAAATATAATACACAGACATATATCATTGCTTCTACTTTATTCAGTTATGAGACTAAATTCCTTCCATAATCCCAGGCTATAACCTAATTGTACACATTGAGGCTGCTGTTTGTGGTGACCAGGAGGCAAATTGTACTCAAGTTTTCTGGAAAATGGAAAAACAATCGTAAAAGACATTGTGGAATATGGTATTCCTAACAACTGTTCTGTAATGAATCTTTGAAACACTGAAGAGACTATAAAAGTAGGGGACAGATACTGGATTAAAATATTGCTTTTAACAAGCAAAAAAAGCTAGAACAAGAAATAGGTGTGAAGTGAATCCACCAAAGAAAGAGCACTGGCTTGATACTGTTCAATTTACTTAATGGAAAAGCTGACCTACTGTACCTTTTTGAGAGTCAAAGAAAATATTTTTGTAAGACAGCTTTGCACTGTCGCTGCATAAGCTAATATTCATGTTAGCTTCACAGACTGATAGGACAGACTGCTTCACAGCCCTGAATCCGAAACGTCCCAAATCAGAGCTCTTAAGTTGATAAACTTAAAACCTATAGCTTAAATATGATGTGTTAAACGGAAAGACTCTGACAGCGCTTTCCACCACTATCATTTACACTCGACAGCTACCAAGCTACTGGCCTGATCATTTATGTGGAAATGTGTTGCTCTATTTTCAACAGTGAAAACACAGCCCATTCCTTATTTTTTCAAACATCAAAGAAAAACTACAGAGTGGTGTTTCTTCTCCTAGCTAAATGTCTAGCTAAGCGCAAATTTACAGACACCAACATTCAGGAAGTGAGCATACCAGGCAACAGCCTACATCTCAGTTTATTAACTGCATCTGAATAATGACAGGTGACACACTAGCTGGTGAAATCAACGGTCGATTGCTAACAGTTTCTTAAGACACTGTTACTTACTATAAGTTACAATCTATCTGAAACTTGCACTCTTTCAAATCGTGATCACAATACAACAATGATTAATCATTCAGCCTTACCTATGTCAACTATTTGTTGACATGTTATGATGTGTTTAGCCATGCTAGCGGCACAACTCTACAGGTGGCATTGTTGATCTGTTGGTCTGTCAGTCGGTGGGCCAATCGCTTTGGTCGAGACTGAAGTATCTCAACAACTATTTATCTAAAAGAATTATATCACTCAACTAATTGATGAATCGCTAAAGCCGGGCTCACACTACAGGAGTTTTGGGTCAATTAATCCCCGATTCACCCCTCCCAACAATCAGAGGAGAAATCTGGTCTGGGCCCGTGGTCGGTACCAGTGTTTGGCCCAGATTATCTGGTAATGTGAGGGGTTTACAGATCCAGTCTTAAGCCTGCAGCAAGTTGTTGCACTGCATCAGTCTCCATTTTGTTTACATCTGCGTCCCCATGAGATCACATGAGATCACGTGAGGTAGGGCATCGCTCCCTCTGGCCTGATAATCTTAATAATATCCTGTAGTGTGTGATGCGCCATTATTTTCAAATCGTGTAGTTTCTCCTGATGTGTGTGATCAACCCGATTTCAAAATCGATTAGGATTTTAAAACTCCTGTAGTCTGAGCCCAGCTTAAATTATATCAGCACTAAACCCAAGCAATGGCAGCGTAACTTGTAGAAGAGCGAACTGACCAAATGGCTACAACCTTCTGCACAGTACATGGATGGACACACAGCCAATCAGCACCACCTTGTAACCTTATAACACAATTCCTCATCTCTCTAAATCACCTCTGATGTTTCTGACCTGTTGAAGCGGTGCAGGATCACAGCGAGGGGCAAGTGCCAACACACTCCATTACAAAGGCTTAATTTGTGTCGTTCTCACTCCATTCATCTTGTTACGTGCTTTTCATTCCCTCGTCGGTAGCTTTTAGGTTCTCGTTCGATCATGTTTTCGTTGCCCGAGGGGTAAATACTGTAGGGGCTGGGGATTGTGTGTGTGTGTGTGTGTGTGTGTGTGTGTGTGTACACATGCTGTGTATGCATGGTGCAAATGAATGCATGGATGTGCGAGTATTGGTTGTTAAAAGGTATTTTTAAAATGATAAAAATGTGTGTGATTTGCAGAGGTGATGAGCAGAGGTACAGAAGAGTCAACAAGATACACACACACACACACACACACACACACACACACACAGCACAAACATCGCGACCCCTTTCCACAACCAAAACACAGCCGTCCTGACGTTGAAGTGCCAGTGATATGTTAAGGGATGGAAACCATACAGTTTCAGTTCAACCACAAACTTCCACAATCTTTCCTTCCTCCTGTGTGTCAAGATTCAGCACAAACAAATTCAATCCAAAACTCTATTCAAGGTCCAGAAACATTAATAACAACCTCATGATGTTTTGAAGTAGTAGCCCACAGGTTCCTCATTTTTTGTTTCTATCATTGCTGTCATGATTTTGCACTCCACTTCCCAGAAATCACTTGTCATATACTATAAGCAATGAGGTCTCACATGAATGCACTATTTTCTGTCAAAGCCAGAACAATTTTGATGAGAGATTTCTGTGCTCTTCTCACTGCTGCTGGGACTGGTGATGTCTAGGGGTGTCCTGGTCGAGGTTTTTTAATATTGGGTATCTACCGAGTCTGATCTGATACTTGTATTTACTTAAATGTTGATTAAAGCTGAAGTAGGCAATATTATTCCCTTATATTTTCAGTTGAAATACCTAATTTTGACCATTGCATGTCACTAACAATAATTAATTAATATTGAAGGGTTCCTTTAAAAGAAACTGTGTCTGTGGGGGCTCGCCCCTTTTGTATTTAGTTTTTTTAGAAACTGGAAACTGGACCTGGTCTGAATCAAACAACCAATCCAGCTTAGCTAGCATGTAACTAGCCAATCACAGCGACTCTGTACAAACAAGGGTCATTCGGTTTCTACGTGTCTCGGCCCCTCCCTTCCAGAGCCATGTAGAGAAGCTCAGAATCAAATGCCAGTTTGGGCATGAAACTACTTGACGTATATGTGAAATAATAGCTGTGATCTAGCTGAAGTAAGTAACATATCTGTGCCACCGATGTCATTTATAATCAACACAGAAGCTGCGGTGACAGTTGCAGAAGTAGTTATCTAAAGATTTGTCATGATGATTGAAGGAAAATGATGATTTAAGAGTCGTTACTCATTCAAGTACAACAACCTGTACACTTGCGCTGATCTCATCCATACTTGTCGCCATTGTTGTGGCCATTTTTCTGACGCTATTAGTAACAGATACATAGATAGCTAGGTACGTAAGATGGCGTCCCCATTCTTAGTGCCGCCTACAAATCACTGATTAGTTGATCACTTCTCCAACCGTCAGAAACAGCCATTAGTCAGCACAACACCATACCTATCTGGATCGCTGAACATACTGGAGACATTAAAAGTTGGACCATTCACTGAGAAATATTTACACCGCTCAACACCATCTTAAACCACAAATTGTCATTTTTACATTTCCACTTGTGTACAGATTAAACAAACTAGAGACAAGCTTTGACATATTTTTTAACTTTGGAGAGAGCCAGGCTAGTTGTTTCTTTATGCTAAGCTAGGATAACCACTTTCTGGTTTTAGCTCCATACATAACGCACAGACATGAGATTGATATGGACCTTGTCATCTCACTATTGGAAAGAAAACTAATTACTGAGTGCTCTGAATGGTCAATGATATGAATTAATAATGACATGGGGCACCACCAATTCAACTATTAACAATTAGCTTATAGTATAGGGTAATAAGAAAGCATCCAAAACAGAAACAGACTCTCCCTGCATTGAAAATCCAATGCAAGCTTTTCCTTGCTGAATTACAATCATTAAGTGGACCTTTAAGCTCCTTCTTTCCTTTCCATCCTTTTAAAATGACTGTAGTACAGTGTAGTGCCATCAGTCATTTCACAGTCTGCATCACCGCTTGTCAAATAAATAGATGTTTACGTTTTGGTACACAACTCCACAAATAATGCCTGAGAGAAGGCAGAGTGTGAGGTGAAGAATGGAATGATGCTTTGCTGAACTTGTATGGACAGAGGCTGAACAACCCAAACACGTTAGGTGTAAGCTGCAGATGCCAGCCATGTCCCGACTTGAAGTTCGGCTTCGTAACACAGGCACTGCAATCATGCATTTCGTCTCTGTCTTCTCACAAGCGCTGACAGGCAGAAAGAGAGAGATCAGGACAGAGTGAGGCAGGCAGACAGAGATGTGTTCTGCTAAATCACTTCCGAGCTTTACTCAGTGCAAAATACCTTTTTTTTTTTTTTTTTTTTACTTATTCTAGAGCCTTAACATGCTATTGTCAACCTACTCAGCCTGATTGCCCTAAAGGGGCCAATATCAGGCCAGGATTTACTCAGTTTTGTAACCTAAGTTTGGGAGCAGGCCTTAAGATTACCGAGAGACCAGGCGCCCCACTCATAACAACTATTTCCATCAACATTCACAGATTTCTTTGGTGCCATATTTGAGTTGGACTTGGACAAATCTATATTTACAGTTTGTACTATGGTCACTATGTTTGATCGTCGCCTGCAGTCTTACCGCAGTAACTTGACTAAAGCTAAAGATGCAGCTGTGTGGCAGGAATGGACAAGATGCAGCAGGAGCAATGGTGGCAGACGCGCAAAATTGTTTCGGCGCTGTGTCCACCATTTTCGTAGCTTCCTCTTGGATGCGTGCTTATGATCTGGCATCTGGTTGCTACGTTTTATAGGAGTCCCGCCCTCACAGCCTGTGCGCTCTGCCTTTAAAGTGTGAGGAACAGGATGTGTAACTTGCATACATGGCAGCCTGAATTGGCTCAGTCCAATTATAAGGCAACAACCAAACATAATTAAAACAGCTTGTGTTAGTTTATCTACAGTGCATGTTTAATATTTTCTAATCAGAATTTGAGCATTTCCATAAAGTTAACTTCCCTCAGTGCACAGCATGAAACCTTTGTCAGATCTCGTGTCTCCACTGATTAATAAAACTAAACAAAATCAAGAAGCAGAGTGGTTCATGCTGATTAACATCACATCCTTCAGTTTGTTTCCCCTTCCCAAAACATGACTTCACAGCAGTTTGTAGAGCCGAGAGCAGACAGAGCAGAGACAGCTGAAGGGGGAGGAGCCTCTGTCAGATGTTCACAGGTCCCGCTCCTAATTCCAGTTGTGAAAATGAAGCGTTTTTGTGGATGGTGGACACACGCATAAACACACCAATGTGTAGAAGCAAGGTCACCGGCCAGGTGGCCGGTAAATAATTTGGAATCACATCATCTAATCATGACTCCGATGTAGCCTGTATTTCATATCAGCTGCCGCCAGCTAACTGTAGTCTGTAACATTAACATGATAAACAGCAGGGCTACGGCTACGTACTGACACACACACACACACACACACACCGGAGAGCCTCTCAGCCTCTGAGCCACTAACGTTAGCTCAGCTACAACACAGTTACCACACAGAAACTTTTACAAAGGGCCATGAATGTGCTTCTAGTGGACTCTGTGTTTCTCCTGCTCGTGGCTGGGTAGCCAGCTCTGCAGCGATGGGAGCTGGCTCCCGTCTGAGAACCGATTTCTTTTTTTTCTTTCATGTTTTAATAAATGAATACAAGACAGAATAATAGAATGACATGTCTGATGATGAGGTGTAGGAACAGCATGAGTTAAAGTGTAACAATGTAATTCACTGGTAGTGTTTTTTTATTGAAAAAGTTCATAATAAAAGTTGTAAATCTATTCAGAATTGTCTCTTTAAAGTGATGCTAAAGATGAGTTTGCAAACTAAAAACTTTTTGTCAAATAATGCAAATGTAACACAGACACACACACACGGTATGGTAAGCAAGGCTAATGTAGCAAGGAAAGATTAGTAAAAGTGCACATGTATTCACACACACGCCAGACCAAATATTTCATCATTTTTTATTTTTTATGACTTCTGACTATGAGGGCAGACTCCTCACCTGCAGGCAAACACCTGGACCTGAGACGGTAGAGAGACGTTTGCACACTGTGAGAGAAGGAAGGCACAAATACTGTATGAAGGAGGGGAGAGAAGAAGAAAAACGAGGAGACAAATGGGAATCTGACGAGTAAAGAAGAGCGAGTGAATGAGGAAAGACAAAGACAGAGCAGGAAACCAAGGTGGGGCAGACAAAGGGAGGACATGAACAAAAGGGAGGACAAAGGGAAAGAGTGTTGAGATGGTGAGGGGAGAAGGGAACCAAAGAAACACAGCAGCTAAATGTTAGCGTGGAAATAGAAATGCTCAGTCACAACAATTATTTACCAAAACACTTTTACCATAACGACTCAGGGTATCATAGAAAATATAATAGATAATTCCGATATTTACAGCAGAACCTGAAGGCAGCAGTTTAATGCTGGCAACAGGAGGGCTGTAACTGAACAAAGCATGGGCTACACTGAGAGGGGGGCTGTGCATCAAATCTCAGCTCACACTGTTACCATGACATCTCAACACACACACACTGGACCCAGATGTCCAGTATTGATGATGTCATCAGCAGGGCCGACAGTATTGACAGGGCTGGAACAACGGAGCCAGCTGCTGTGAAACTCAATGCTCATGTAATGTAGTCAAAGCCTGTGTGTTTAAATGGGAATAAATACAGAGTTATGGCGTACAGAATATTTCATCTTGATAATGATATTAGAAATGTATCAGTGAAATTTGTGGTTGCACATAGTAAGTTCCACCAATTGAGCGCCGATATTCCTCATTTTAACAACGTATTGGTGTGTGCATGATGGCTCATCTTTGCCTTTTTCTTGTGAAATATTGAACAGATTTATACGGAGCCATCTGGTGTCATGGAGAAAACAAACAAAGTTTAGTGCTCTGAAATTAACGGATCATAACATTAAACATTACTAGTAACAATTTCACACGTTTAAGGAATGTCAAAATTAACGCAATGTTGTTCGCCAGGCAATCAAGTCTATGCACATTTCTCTGTTCAGAATGAAAACAAAACTGTATTAAATCCAAGCTGCTCATTTATATTAGGCTGCCCTGACAACTTTCACTGTTTATTTTGCCCTGCATTAACGTTAACACTCAACGTCAAGTGACTGTAACCGTAGGAACTGCAGTTAGCCTAGAAGTTGCGGTTTCTCCAGTCTGTAAGCAGCATGCTAGCAGCTGTGTTTCTGTATACTGTAAACCACTGTGTAGCCTAATGTTAATGAAGTGCAAAATAAGCAGTGAAGGTTGTCTGACCATGGACAAGCTCATGTACAGTAAATGAGCATGCTTTGATATAATGCAGATATGTTTTGTTTTTGGATGGAGACACGTTGATTTAGCCCGTTTAACAATGTTGTCTTATCTTTGACTTCCCAAAACATATCTTAAATATCGTTCAGTTAAAATTATCTCCAGTTAATTTATGTGAACGAATGTTTTACAACAAGCCAAGGTTGGGAACCACTATAATAGAGCCTTTTCTGCCATAACAGCAACATTAACAATGCAGTAACCTCCTTGAGTATCACCACATTTAGTAATATGCATGTTGTGCAAAATCTGAAGTTCTCAAGGAAAATATTCCAGTGTTGGCCAGAAAGGATTCAACCGTGATCTACGCAAAGTCTGTGTACACAATGTTAAAATAGAGTTTATCACTAACTTCATTTTATTGCTGTCGAGGATGGGAAAACAAACCATCATGAGATACAAACTCTCCACTGAAACTTCAGTCGAACCCCCTCTTTGTTTACTGTGTGGCTCTCTGCTCCTGCCTGCTCTGTGTCTGCAGGTTGGCTCAGAGCTCCATCCTTTCCTAAAGCCAGCAGGATGTATACAACGTGTCTGCCTGCTATTGTCCATTGTCACGTAGTGAATGGCTGTGGTGAAGCTGGCCTGGCCTTCCCAGCAACCAAGGAAATAGCGAGCCTCAGGCACACACACATACACACACGTACAATAAAGGGTCAAAATAAAAGACAAAAGACTGTACAAGTATAAAGAGTTCTTGGAATTCAAATTCAGTACAGAGCCAGGTCAGCTAAGGTAAGAAAATGGGAGACAACTGTTCATAAACAGTCCAAAACGTATTCCACAAATCAATACTCAGTCATGTCTGTGTAGGCCTACGTAAGGTCTCTGTATGTATATAATCTGTAGGGCTTAACCAACGGGAAATCTGAAGATGCGCACATCTTGCAGAGACCGGGCTGTAAGATGTTCTGCGTCGACAGAACGCAGGACTCTGGACGAGGGGGGTACCGAAAGCTGACATTAAACGTGTGGTTAGAGTTGTAATCTTTTTTACATAAGGTTTCAGTATGCTTCAAAAGAAGAAAGAAAATGTGAGCTTAAGAGAGAAGTTCAAATCCTACTGTCCTTAACACACCAGGCCAAATGCTGCGTCAAGTGGGTGTGATTGCCAGATTGTTTGTCATGTCGAAAAGTTACAAAAATTGTCAGACGCAGCCCTCTGATGCTGTTGGACAACTTTGACTTCAACACTTTGTTTGAAACATACTGAGGCCTTTATTCTTTAGTGAGATCCTTCCTGACTTAATGTTAGACTACTTTATTTCAGCCCAGTATCTCCACGAATTACTGTATGTATCCATTTTCTTTGATTCCATAATTTACATCCAATGCCAATGCAGGAAGTATGTAGCCCTTTTTTGTTTTGCCTCACCCTAACCATACTGTAGTTGCCAAGTGCAGATATTGTAGACAGAAAGAAAGAGTGTTGGCATTGGACATTTAAAAACGTTGCAAATGAAAGTATTCCAGGGTTTTACAGAATCTTCCAATATCTTTGCTATTTGTAACAAAACATGTATCGTATCAGCACTTATATAAAAATATGTATACAATAACCAGCCCTAGCAATCTGTCCAATCATGCAACCTGTTTGGAAGACTGTACAGTGCATTACAGAAACAGAACAGGTGCTGTTGTTACTCACTGTTAGAAAATCATCTTCTAATGGATGTTTGTTGTAAACATCAGGTGGCACAGAGCTGCTTCGTGCTTCTGCATCAGATTAAGGAGGAAAAATACACATCAAGTACGTAGATCATTTTATAATTCATTCTTGACATTACTTTGTGCTCTTTACTCTCAACTTTAAATATTGGTAACTTTGGGTTTTTTACAGTTCCTTCTTTTCTTTTTTGCTGTGCAAAATACAAAGTTGTTGGGTCCGTATGTGCACAATATGTCTTTTAAGTACTTTCAATGGAGCTGACATGAATAGTTGATCGATTCTCTGACCGTCGCCAACTAAAAATAATCAGCAACTATTTTGATAATTGATAAATCGTAAAGTCATTTTTTAAAGCGAAAATGTCAAAATTCACAGATTTCACAGCTTTTTTGGTTCATTGGTCCGAATTAATTATGCTTTAAAAAAAGAAGAAAGGTCCAAGGCACTCTTCTGGCCTTTATTCAGATGGCTATTTCATGGTGAAATTCTAAAAACATATACAACGCTTGTACATGTTCAATAGAGCTGGGTAACACCACGCGTAGCCTTCTTCTTTCCCCTTTAGTAGACAAGCTACAAGATGACTGCAAACACCTGAACAGGAAGCCAATGAGCTCGCAAGTGACAAATGCAAAGTGTGACCACTAGATGGCACTACAAGATGTTCAGAAGGAGGAAAATATAATAAGAATATATTACCATTTACAGCAAGGCACCATAACATGCATCAGAACAACTACAAAAAACTACAAAGAAGGACTGAAATCAATTTCTTCATTTAGTCCTGGGTACGCTGTGGCCTGCATTTGGTGTATATAAAAAGTTTCTCTCTGCAATAATAATTTTAGCCAATCATCACCCCGAATGTTCTTTTTGATGGTACCTACGCCTCCAACCATAAGGCTGTCTCGATTGCTGTTTTGTTCATTATAAAAGTGCTTAGCCATAGGGTAATCCAAATGTGCTTTTCTGATTGCATACTTATGTTCAGAGACTCTGTCTTTCAGTCGTCTCTTTGTCCGGCCCATGTAAAAGCAACCACAGGTACAAGATAAACGCTACACAACAAACGTGTGTTACAGTTAATGAATGTTTTGATGTCATACACCTTGTGAGTTTTAAAGTCACTGAATTGCTTACATTCCTTTATAGCAGCACAATGGTTGCAAAAGCCACATTTGTAAATACCCTTCAATCGTCAATGAAGCCAGGTTTTTTTATAATTATTGGCAGGGAGATGGCTTGGCACTAACCTGTCCCTGTAGTGTAGGGGCCCTCTTGAAACTGATCTTAGGAGGGGCAGGAAAAACTTCCCTAAGAATAGGGTCACTTTTGATGGGATTCCTATTTTTATCTGTTGCCATCCTAGAGACTGTAGTGTGGAGCGGGCCATCCTCACTCTTAGAGACAGCCAAATCTAAGAAAATAAAATTATTTTATACTCAATACACAGTTTTAGGTTTCTGTTGTTAGTGTAAAAGTTCCTCCTCAGAACCAGTCCAAAACAATTGGATGTCGTCAATGTAGTGGTGGTAATGGATAGTTACAAATATGTTGACGAGGCTCTATTGAACATGTACAAGCATTGTGTATGCTTTTAGAATTTCACCGTGAAATAGCCATCTGAATAAAGGCTTTGTGACTTTTGGCCAGCAGAGTGCCTTGGACCTTTCTTCTTTTTTGAGCTTTTGTGTTCCCTACCAAAGTCATTACATTTGTTTGAACTTCCGAGGCACTCTGAATCTTTTCTTTTTTTAAATATGCTTACTTGGGCTCTGGGAAACTGTGATTGGTATTTTTTCACTATTTTCTGACATTTTATAGACCAAATGATTAACTGTATAATAAAGAAAATAAGTGGCAGATGCGAAAAAAATCATTAGTTGCAGCCCTAATTTCCAACAACACTTGAAAGCAGCAAGTTAAAAAAGAGACACAATGCTGTAGGCTAGCCTAAATGTACATGTAAATAGACGGCTAATGATGGTGGCTAATGCTTTATTAGAAGTCATTAACGATTGTTTTCTGCTATCAACAGTTCCTGCTTAATGACTCTAAATCTTGTGCTTTGTCTGTCCGGTTGCTCTATTGGATTTGATTAATTGGATTTGTGTGATTTTTTTAAACCACATTATTTTACATGGATTTTTGAGCGTTGAAATAAACCCTGATGAAATGAATCATTGGGAGCTCTTGTCTGGAGGGAGATCCAGGCTCCCAGCTGGGCTCCCCCCATCCTCCCCCCATCCTCCCCTGCAGGGCTGCTGATGCTGGGAGCAGCCTGCAGCCTCCAGCCCAGGGCATCACACAGCTGAGTCTGCCACTGAATCCCCCCCCTTCCTCTTCCTCTCCTCTTCCTCTCCTGCTGCCACATGGTCCTTTGTACCCCTGAAAGTCCCATTCACAACACTGAAGCTCCTGTATGTTGCACTGACTTATCTGTATACTCCAATACATCAGAATAATACAATTTTGAGTCAGCTGCATATAAAAAATCCTTAATATATCAGAAATTCTTATCAAAAGAACTAGGTATTATAGTAGGCTAATAGAGGAACCAGAAGGATGCTATTAAAATTTTACAGTAGAACCTCGAAATAAGCTGAATCTCTTACAATGACACCAACGGAAATCCTATTAAAGACAATACATTCACTATAAAAGTCACGAAAAAACACCACAAAGACCCTATAACGACCTTTAATAATAGTGTAACTTGGCTGTTAATGGGACCAATAAAAATACCAAAGTACACAAAGTTGGCTGTAAGCCACTGTACTTCTTACGACATAAGTCCCGACAGGAGCTCTATGTCACTACTTAGCAAGATACGCCATTCTTTAGCATTTCGGCATGAAGTCCAAGCCAGCATGCATCCTCTCCCATCACTCCGTGGGAGTGACTCCACGGAAGGAAGCGAGACACCAGGCTAACAGCTCCGTGACAACAAGCCAAGCTAACAGCTAACATGCAGCGAACAACTTGTGAATGAAAGTCGACGGTACAAAGTGTTACAGAGCAGCAGCGGCTCACCTTTGGCGTTTTTCTCCTTTTCCATGTCAAAAAGAAGCATTCCTCTCGGAGCGGTGACAATAGAGGCAGGGCGGGTGCGCCTGGCAACCCCGCAGTGACCGACAGCAGTGTCGGCCAATCGCAGGCTCCGTCACAAGAGGCGGGTCTTGTGGGACACCTTGCCCATTAAGTGAAAGGGGATCTTTCTCCTCATGGTGTACTGCACAGAAAGTTGGGGGGGGTCGGTGCTTTGAAAGAAACATAATGCTATCAGGATTACACTGTTTCAACCAAACAAGGAAACATTTTAATCAACTTACTTGCAAAGGTGCAAAATAATAATATTGAACTTATCTGCAAAACATTCACTGACAACATATTTCATATGTTAATATCCCCTGGTAGCAGCGGAGCATCACAATGTTTTTATGGTTATGTTTAGGCAACTCAAAGCATTCAGTTCAGGTTTGAGGACGATCTTGTCTTGGTCCAATATTGAAAAAAGCACAAATCTTTCCCTTACCAAAGTGTTTTAGTAGCCTTAAACCTCATGACGCTCAATGCAATAACATCAAATTATGAATTAAGAAAATTAAAATCATTATGATGGAGACCCCTGGAGCTCCCCTAAGGGCACTGTGCACCCAGTTTAGATTTAATTGGATAAAACATTCAATATTAATGGAAATGTGGTTGCTAAGGATTAGAGAGGAGGATATGACAGAAGAGAAACTAATTAAGACGAGAAAGCAACCAGTTTCATCGAGACAACAAATACATTGTTCAAGATAAATAATCTTCTCGGCAGATTCACGTGTTCTTAATTCATTTCCAACACAACGCTGAATTGAACATTTACTACAAGGTGGACATCAAATACTTCTTTGCAGATCTGCAATAAAGCCAACCAGGAAACAAATTAGACAAAGACACGCAGCCAAAGCAAACCATCACCCATCAGACACTGTGATTTCTTTTGAATGATTGATAATCAATGCCAAATCGTTTCAGAAACAAATGTCAATTTTAAGATAAACCATAGATCCAAAGAAAAAGCTAGCATTCATGAAACCGGCTACGAGACGCAGGACCTTCATTCTTCTACACTGAAAAACGGTTTCATTGCAGCATGCACTGTGTTTCTGTGAAAGTCTGTATTCAGAATGGAACAACTTCATTCTGTCCTCGACGGCAATGGAGAAAACACAAAACACAAACAATGGTGATAAATATTGTTTCTCAATGTGAATCTTACACCACAGGCTCTGAGCAAAGTGTGAAAGTCTTCATGTGGTGTTCTCTGGGTCAGAGACCTGTTTGCCCAAAGAGACCAAGAGTCTCTCTGCTTGTGTAGTCCAGTCATGGTGGGTGTTCCTCCTCGACTCTGATGTAGCATCACTACATTCACACTGTAGGCTTCCTGCTTCATTTAGGATTACTGCTCATATTTGCATATCATTCTTGGATGTAACCTATACCAGATACCTAGTCCCCCACATGTGATGAAGCAAATGAGAAAGATGTGTCATCCGTTGAAGTTTCATCACAATTGGAAGCAGTTGGAGCCTTGTAACCCCCCATGAGGATGATCAGTGTAATCTTTAACTTGTCAAAATCAGACCAGTGTAGTCTGAGATCATGTCTGACGTAGAAAGGATCACATCCAATCCATGGTCCATGTAGATGCTAGTTGGTGGCTGAAGTGAGTAGTGGGGAACGTGCTATCTGCTGGTGCTAGGGGGAACTAGCAGGGCAGGACAGCCCCCCCCCCAGCCACAGCCTTTTACACAAGTATCTGCTGTCGTGCCACCAGACTACAGAGCTGCTTCTTCCCTCAGGCCGTGAGACTGCTCAACACTCCACCATGTAAAATAGTTTTATTTCTGTGACTTATTATTTATTCACTGTATATCATTTTTGGTTTTTTGTGGCATAAAGATAACTACAAAACAAAATCCCATTATACAACCCTGTGTTGTAAAATGATCAATAAATCCATCTTGTATCTTGTTTGAAGTTGAACCAGAAGGTTGTTTGAGTCAATTTTTTTCATTTTCTATTCCAAATAAGTGACTAACCTGGGAGTTTGTTTACAACCTGTCTGATCGTCTGACTGCTGGTGTTTCTTGACCTGTCTGACATCTTTTTAGCGATGTCACCATGTTCTCAGATCTCAGCAATATACTTGAGTACAATGTTATCATAAGCAATAGAAACGAAGATCAGCCTAATTTGTAATCGGCCGTAGTGACTGCAAACCAGGTTGTCTCAGATCTCAGAAAAACCTGTGTGGGACAATCAAACCTGAAATCATGTGAGTGAATCTCCAGACACCAGAAGATTTTTCAAAATGAATGAATGAATGTTATTAAAAATGCAAATACAGTTTGTTAGTTGCTGCATTCTGCACGCTGATTAAAATCCAGAAAAGTCAGAAGTGGGGCGTCCCAGTAGCTCCCCTGGTAGAGTGCACACGGCCCATGTACAAGGCTGAGTCCTTACTGCAGCATGGGTTCGAGGCCAACCCATGGCCCTTTGCCATGGCATCCCCACTTTTCTCTCTCTCACACACATTTCTCAGCTGTTCCTATCAAATGAAGGCAAAAGCCCAAACACATCATCTTTAATATATATATATATATATATATATATATATATATATATATATATATATATATATATAGAAGTCAGACAGGATAGGACACTTTCTGCTGCAGTGTCAACGTAGATTGACAAGTTAGATTTAGGAAAACTTTTTTGGCCATTTTTACTACTAGAACCTGTGGTTTATGTTAATGTTTCTACAGCTGTATCGTAGAAAAGGTTTCAGTTGTAGTCATCTGGACACTGTTTTCAGAATCAAGACATTTCGGTTCCCATTCGGAAGTCATTGTGAAAAATGGACCGGGAACACAGAAATTTAAGCTACTCTGTGTTACTTAAGCCCTGCCCTCAGGAAGGAGTCTACCTGAGTATCTGTTGATTACTCAGCCTAGTTTCACCTGAAACTGACCTAATAGTTTCAAGATGGCCCAGTAATCAGCAATCAGGCCTATTGTTTTCTGGCTGCACCTCCCTCATCCCTGTTAAGTACCCGATTAGCATATGATTGGCTTGACCAAGGTGCTAATACACTGTGGTAAAATCATTTGCGGATTGAATCTCAGACCACCATTTCTGTTCAAAGAGGGGTTCTCTTTTTTCACAAAAATGGCACGAATGAGGGACTACACCGTTCTACAGCTGTATAAATGTGAGAGCGACCCACCCTGCCGACAGGTTGTAACACCAGCCACAGTGTTTCTATCCATCTTCTTTTCTTCAGTGTGTCTTCTCTAGCTTTCTGTGAGCTTCCCCAGCTATTTGGTGATCATCTTACAACACTGGAACAACATAATGGAAAAACTCCATTCTCCCTTGTATCTTAAAAAACATCCACACACCTATATGTTGCACACTTTACTTGAAGGTACTGTCATTCCATAAGTAACACTGACATTCATTTTACAAACTCAAGGACTCCAACCCACACTGAGTCTGTAGTTTGGATAAAGCACTTTAATAGCAGATGAATATTAGAAAGAGGACATGACGCTTTATGACAACAGTTAGTGTGTTACTTACAGGAGCAAAATTCATTTGACACTCTCAACTCAAAATTTGATATGTTTCTCTTCAAAAGCTCTCATCTCAGTGATGCTATTCATTCAACACTACGCCCTTAAGATTTCAAAATAACATCCCGTCCTTAATATATGCAATTAAATAAATACCTAACACAAGCTAATGGAAGCAGCTGACCTGGGCATTTCATTTGACACAATTTAACCAGAAAATAATCAACCACTCAAACCACATTGATGATAATGTTTTCATACATTTCTAATCTGAGGTCAGTGGACAAAACTAATTTTCCCATCCTCATGCATGCCTGAAGAGTTATACACCATGGCTTGTATACAGACAAATATATCTGGTATATGTCCAGTAAATGTTCACATACATCTTGCAGTATGTTAGATGGCGATGATCAATTTTCAGTCCAGAAATCATCAAGCAAAGCTGACAGACTTCAGCTTAAATGTGGAGCTTTTACTTTATGCAACAATGCTTTCAAACAACAAACATATAAAGAGTTACATCTCTATCTGAGGAGCTATAACACAGTTAGAGGATTGGGTTTTAAATCAAGCAAGACCTCACTTGTTATGCTTAAGTGCAGCTGCAGGTCTGTGAAGCTTAACAAAGTCAGCATGGGTTTTTTTTTTTTCGGGTAACAAAATCATGATTTCTCTCAGCTGCGTCTCATGATTGGTTTAATGATCCTTTCCAGAAGTCAAAAATAGCTTAGAAAAATAATTTCTTTTGTTTTTCTGATGAGAGTGCATGTCATTATGGCAATGCTGCTTGTCTGACACCTTTACACACCCTGAAACCTTCTGTACTGTATGTTTTCTGCAGGGCCCCTCCTTAGCCCCCCCCCGTCTGTGATTCACTGCCCTGGCTCTCCTATCTGTGCTGAATTACGAGATGCATGTGTAAGATATGGGACCGAATTCAAACATATCAGGGCACGCAAATCATACCCGGCCAGTCTTTCCCAACTTCTCTGATTGAAAAGAACATGAAGGACAATTGAAAACAAAAGCGTATGAGAAGGTGCTTTTTGAGTAAAAGATCAGAGAAGCTGGAGTCGTCTCTTTTTCCTGTCTTTGGCCTTGCATGCTTGAACAGTGAGTGTGTACAAGTCTGCAGTCTCTTCACTGTCCTAAAGTAATGGCAAGGGTGTAAAAATGAACTAGCTCGACAATATAACAGTCAGTCAGTGCAGAAACTTAAAGCGAGAGACAAGAGAAGAGAGCAGCAAACAGATGATATGTAGAGACAGATAAGATGACAAACTCTCGCAAAGTGAAAACAAACTAGTTGGTGATGAAAAACTTGAGATAGAAACAGGGAGATAAGTCAAGATTGACAGAGTAGAAGAAGGCGCACGTAAAACAGTCAGAACAACAGAAACCTGGGGGAAAGCCTCCTCGAGAATTAGAAAAGGCTGTTATTTTTGCCAGGGTGTATGAAAGCATCGAGATGGACGGGAGGGGGAGGATGCAGAAACCACATTTGAGGCGAGGAGCATCAACACAGGCCATGCAAACACAGCTCCTCATCCTCTTCTGTAAGGTTGTCAGTCTAACATTCGGACCACATCGCATACAAAAAGCTGTAGATGCTGCCTCAATATTGTGAGAATGTTCCCGCAGGGAGCGCCTCTCTGAGGCGTCACAGGCAGATGGCATGGCGTTTTACAGGTGCATATATAGATATTTCAGAAGGGTTGGTTTTCTTTTCTGCTTCCTCCCAGACAGGACGGATACTTGTTGAGATGTTGCTTTTTTTTCTGTCTAAAAAAGGCGTGCCTTCTTCTTCAGGTCGTTCTTCTTCCAGAGGGCCAGGCGGTCAAACTGCTCCAGGGTCATGCCGAAAACCCGCTGGAAGTCCTCAGGAGATAGGTGTCTCTGGAAAAGCAAAACACAGTAGAAAAAATATGCTTACTTAGCGCAAAAGACCAATATTGTACATGAAGCAGGTCATAATTTTCAGAGACTGTCCTCACTAGGCATGTCAGCAGTGGTCATCCAAACAGCTTCAAAAACCCACAGGTGGGTGGCAAATTAAAGAAGGAGACTGGGATTATTGTACTGCCTTCTACCAACAAGCAATGTTGGTGTCTTTTTACCAAGAAGGTGATCCTTCTCTAACTAATTGTAGTTGCCTAAACTAAAAAACTAAACTAAAACGCACTGCCACAGACTCTTTGCTGTACTGAAGGGGGTGCCAGATCAGCAAAATGCTCAAAGTGGTCATTTGGAATGTATTGACAAGCAGCTATTTTGTTGTTTAGGTATGAAAACTTTTGCTGAACAGTGTCCCCGTGACTAAACGTGGCATCTCAGAAATTGGCATGATGGGTTTACTTCTTGTGCACGTTCACTTTTGTGATAAAACCATTGACATGTTTATTTGTGACATGCTAAGTGTAGTAGCATTAGTACATAAGAGTCTAAAAGTCAGTGAAATGACTGCAGTTACACAGCAATATCTATATAAAGTGTGTTAACCACCATGAGCTACTGGCTACCAGATCAAGTAAGGCTGTGGCAGCAAAACCCCTGAGTGTATTAAACTCAGCAATCGCGTGTTTTATTGTTTGTGAATTCATCTTTTAATTTGTAAGAGGGAGATTGTGCTGTTTCATCTTTCAGAAGTTACACAGAATCGCTTTAAGGCCATGTAAAAAAGTTAGTAGCACTTTCTAAGTGCCTGGTCAAACCAGAAAGTGGTACAGCACAATTCATTTGCCCATCCTAGTGAAATAGGTGGTGCTGAAGGCTTGGTAACGTAGTTGTAAAGTGGCTAACATTGGTTGTGGCGAGGTTTGGCCATGGCAAAATGAATAAAAAGAGGAAGGCTCTAGTTGGCGTTGCTTCTCATTCGGGAGGGCAGGGTTATGTGAAATTAAATGGTGCAACACAGCGAATGTGATAGCTTCTTCAGATGTGGACTAAGGTTTTCTCTGTTCCCTAATAGAACAGCACTGAACTCTGCAATCACATCCACTAAATCACTGCAACTGCATTGAATTAAATTGACTTCAGTTTAAAATGTTGCTGCTATATGTTATACAGTGTGTTGGGGTAATCAAGCCCTAACGCTGGCTTTCTCCTCTCTGTCTTGTTAAAGTTTCACTGGGCTATTGAACCACATGTTCTAAACCATGTCGTTCTTTGGCTCAATTAAACACAAGTTTTACGTGAATCAATGAGATTATTCCTGCCTCCAGGACAGCTTGACTTTTCTCACCCACTTCTGTTGTATTCTAAATCAGTTGCATACTCTCAGATTGGACTCACACAGAAGACATTCATCAATCCTAAGATCATGTTTGTGTTCACCACATAAGCAGGCGTTACATTGCCTTCTGTATTGAGGTTCAACACACCAAATTCAATTCTGTGCCTCAGAAGTTCATCCAAACAAAACTGCTATCCAAATCCCAGCTTGGCTCTCGCTGCAAACACTCACTAACTCCTCTGTAAATGTCAAAAATATACCATGGAACAAAAGCATGCATGGTATTGATTTAGACCCAGAACAAAAGCATGCGCCACTTTATTCTAAGACTTGGCTGCACTGTGCACAGCAGTTGTGCGTCTCTGATGATAGTGATAGTAAATTAGAGGCAGGCTGTTGCTGTGCCGTAGCCAATCACCTGGTTTCCATACCAACCAACAGAGGGGGATGTGGAGCGATTGTTTTCCCCCCCCTAGGCAAAGCATCCAGATCCCTTTATTTTTTCACCTGCCATGCTGACAGGATAATAACATGATAGTAAAATGACAGAGAAGACAATCTCTATTAACAAGAAAATTTGATTTTCACAATATTTTATAGCATAAAGTTATCATTACTAGTGATTGTAAAACCACCACTCATACGGCTTCAAACCCAATCAGTGATGTCACAAAAAGTCTTTTCTCTCAGTGGTCCATGGCAAAACACCTATCTGGGGCATGGCTGGATGTACAACATGCTAGAGGGTTTGGACCCAAAGACAGAACTTTAGTGCTCTAAGTGATTTTCTGTGGATTCAACCTTTAAAGCAGTCCACACTGTAAGTTACACTAGGTCAAAGCACAGGACGAATACGTGAATGACCATATAATCATCAGGGTTTGCCGACACAATACATGAAGAATGCCTTTGAACCTGCAAACTGGGCAACTAGTGGCCCCTTTCCACTGGAGAAACTTTTCCAGTTGCCCAAGAATCTACATGGGAACTTTTTCTTCCTGCATTTCAAACACAGAAACCTGGTTCCAGATTTGGTTCCTAGGCCGTAGCTTGTGCTCCCCAACAAGTTCCTCCTAAAGTCATACTTTCCGCCGTCCCAAGAACTACTGGAGAAGAGTCTGCAGTATGGTACAGCATTCAGACAGGAGTCACGTACTTGTAGCTGCTAGTATTACTATCAGGACTTGAGACAGGAACCTCTATTACTGTTATCAACACTGAATTGATACACATGTAACCAAATCCCTACTAGACATTAAAGAGCAAGATAACGACAGAACACGAAGAAGCTAAAGGAACTGTTTGATTTTGATTTTTGAGTTTAGTTGCTTGAACTCTTTAGTTGAGAGATCAAAAATTTATTGTCAAAAGGCCAATTGGACTTTGACAAACTTAACAGCTGCAGATTCTGGCATACAATAATATCTATTTGTTACATTTATTTATAAAAAAACATTTTTATTAATATTTTAAAATATTTTTTATATATCTCCAATCCTATAAAATCCTGGAGCCCACCCCATGCTACTTAAAATGCCCGAATGCTAAAGACAGGGTCACAGGCCACAAAAGGTTGATAAACCCACCTTTAAATGCTGTATTCTGTGTTCACAGACATAAAATCCTGGAAATACTGAATGATTGTAATCTTTTGCCATGAAAATGGCTAAATTTATAGGTGTGGTGTGCAAAATATCAGCTATCGATGACTTAAAAAAAACAATAAAAGGGACAAGAATGGCTCTAGCGCTAAAAGAGCATCTCGTCTCAGAATGGATTTAAATGCCTATACTATATAAACTACAGTAAATGTATAGTTAAATGTTGGTTAAGGGAGACCTACATCTACAGTTGGCTGTTTGGCCATTATAGTGTATTAAAAACTGCTGAAATCCCATTTTTCACTGCTTGGATCAACAAGCTTCCACCCCCGCTGGAAGATGGTGACAATGCTGGTATGTAGAGTGATAAGCAGACACTATCATAGTAAAAACATGACACACACACTGACGCTGTGCAGTTGCAGACGAGGTAGGATGTCAGCACACAGTGACTCGGTCTGAGGACAGACCCTGCCTCCAGTCTTTATGCTAAGCTAGGCTAACTACATCCTGACTCCACCTCTGTACTTAACACAAAGACATTGATAGAAATTGATACTGATCTTCTCATCTCACTCTCTGAAAGAAAGCAAACAAACGTATTTCCAAAAGTTTTAATGACAGAAGCATCTCCCCACACAACATCCCATTTGGTTGTATCGCCTCATGGTAAAGTGCCTCCCTCTTGGCTCGGAGTTTGAGTTTGGATACAAGTTTAGCTGCTGGTTAGTTTGGGTAAACCAACACCACTTTGGCGTCAAGGATCAGGAACAGTGGTGGGTAAAACCGAGGTTGGAATATTTTTTTCTGACACACACACACACACACACACACACACACACACACACACACACACACACACACACACATTCACACTAATGACAATACGGCTCCAGTCTGGTGATCCCAACCACAAAGGGGATCTCTTGCGTCAGTAACACCTCGATATCCCGACGGTCCGACTCCTCTTGGGACAATATTCCCATCTTGGCTCACACAGAGTTCTCATATTAGGGTTGCTGAAGGTTTAAATATTTTAAAGGGGTGTTTTTGGAAAACAAAGATTCATGAAACATCTTCTGAGGACAGGAGGACCATCAGTGCTGCACCACAAACCACAGTTTGAAGTTTTTAAATCGGGTTTTAATCTTATGTGGAACTTTATTTGAGACTACTTTATTGACTAAAATATTTCCTGTTTTCAAACTTAATGAGTTCTGAATCTGTAAATGGGTAGTGTAAGAATAACAGCTGCAGGAAATTAGTTATTATGGGACATTAAGTTTGTGCTTGATAGACATGCATGTGGGTTAAACTTGCCGTGACCCAGGGCAAGAGCAAGTAATGTGATACAGCATCAGAAAGTTAAAACCAATACTACTGCCAATTACATTCACATTCAATAAATCCCACAATTGATTTACTTTATTTAGAATGTTGCAGCTTCGACTTAAAGAGATTTTGTGCAGCAAACTACACCACACAAGTAACACACCTGTATGTCATTGTTGAACGTGTCATTCCAAAACCATGGGCATTAATCTGCTGCTATAACAGCCTCCACTCTTCAGGTTGCAGGCTTTCCACCAGATTGTGTAACCAACACCACCACAAACCTCCTTACTATTATTACAAGCAGGCAACCCAAGGCAAGTATCGCTAGCCTAGCAGCTAATGCTACTTCTACAATCTACAACTCTTTTGGGTTATTCTAAACTATTACACTTCAATTCACTAACAACTGAAAATATCAAATCTGAGCTGAATTAATATTAAATCACAGCTGAATCTAATCGAATTGAATCAGCAGTACATTACAATGCATCATATTGGTACACAAGTATCTGTATGTTTCTTTATGTATCTAGATAGGCATCATCTGAGGATAGATACACACAGGGCTGTAGAAAGATTTTAGAAAGTCAGAGGTCCAAGTTCCCCAAGTTTAACCCCCCCCGTTTTACCAGCAGATGATAGTCTAAATCCAATTTCAGACTTCAGCACACAGCCAGAAATATAATTTTGGTGGAGAAATACTGAATCCATTTATTTAGTTTAATTTAACCAGTAGATTTTTTTTCCTAAGAAAAGTCTATCTATTTCTTTTGTTTTTTAAATGCAAAATTACAGTCATTCAATGCTCATTATAAGAATTGGAGAAAGTCAAAGCTGAGAGAAGTGCTGATACTTTTATCCCACCTGGCTTAGCTGCCTGGCTACTTTACCCAAACTGCATAATTCTGATTTTAAGTCATTCTTCAAACCTCAATTTAACATTTTCTCAGGCTTTTTAATGAACTGTGGAAAGAAGGGGGGAAACAACAGAGCAGGGAGGAGAAGATTAGAGCTCACCTCCAGTCTGGTGCGATCTACATCTCTGGGAAGCTTCACTTTCACTCTATGTGTCACTGCCAGAATTTCATAAGGGTAGATCTGGCACACACAAAGTAAACATTGTGGGAGATTTATTAGGCAATACAATTATAATCCAATGTCCAAACAAAGCTGCCAAGAATATTATTTGTAAAGTATTAACAAATGAGGGAAATCTTACCTTGTATTCTGAGAGGGAGGAAAAGAGAGAGAGAATTAATCTGGTGGAACAATGAGATTTTATTTGAATAGCAGACCTATTATGAAAACTACCATAATACAGCCTGGAAATAAATGACACCTTGTGGACTCAAATCTGCTCAAAAATATTGGGTTTCGAAGGCGTCAAAAGCTTTATAAACGGTTGCTATGCACCCACCCACACACACACACACACACACACACACAGTTATGAGGTTGGCTTCCTGTCAACTCAGTCTTTGCCCAAGATACAGCCAGGACTGTACACACACACACACACACACACACACACACACACACACACACTTGTAAACACACACCAGTAATTCTGCAGCTGGAAAAATGACATCACCTCTCCATGTTGTTACCTCCAGTAACTGATCTGGAGCCAGAGCTGCGGGGCCCTGCATGCTTGGTCAAGATCTGTACTTAAAGGAAAGATGACACGGGCCTTTTCACATTTTATAGTTTAAGATTTTAGCTGACACTGTTATCTGGGGGAAGGGTCTGTTTTGGGGATTGAGCCTGTGATTTATCGCAACAATATAGTTGTGAGTTTCTTCTGGGGGTCCACGGTTCTGGAAGTAAAAGTCCCATTCATTTTCGGCACAGACAACTTTAGGTGACTGACATTGGAGCACTTGGAAGGAAAGTCTCCTGGGTGAATCATCAGTACAAAAAAGAAATCTGGTTCTTTGATTAAAAAAGCCAAAGACTGCGCACATAAAAACTACATTAGCAAACTTTGACTCCTAAGTAGCATTTTGGTAAGAAACATCCACTAATCGAGCTTAAAATTTTGTGGCATGTGTTGCTAATGGCTAGAGGAAGCTAAAGACTGCACTTTGCTATAACATTCAGCAGTTTGTTATCAGCATTCAGAAAATTTCATTTTCACATTATGGGTCAATTTTGGATGAATTCAGTAACTATGGTGCAGTGTTTTGTCCCCAATTGCAATGATGAAGACTTACTGTCTTGCATGATTTAGCCCAGAGAGCATATACAGGTTGAATAATAATTAAAAGCTGCACTACAGAAATGATGTTTTACCTGAGTTACTGTTCAGACGAATGTCATTTAACACCTTTATTGGTGCAGTCTTGATTCTTTGACATGGTCTGAAGCCAGATTTAAATTTGTTCAAAAGGCTATTTACAATAAAGAAGTTGTTAAGTTTAGTGAACACAGCTTTCTCAATTTACCCAATGAAAGGTAGATCAGATCAGACACTTTGGAATTTAGTGGGTACTTCCAGAACCAACAGCTCCTCCGACTTCCCAACTCTATGACTATGAGGGGGGATAGGATGGCCTACCTACCTGCGCACACTCTGCCCCTAGACTCATTGCGCATGAAAATGTGTTTTGGGGGAGGCCTGAAGGGAGGGGGTGGGATTTTTTCAGTTGGATACTTTCAAAATCCAGCTGTCTCTTGCTAGTTTCTCCAGCATTACCTACCCTAGCTTTAATATGCGGTTGCAATCCTTAGCAGTCATTGGCCCACAGACATCAGGTGATGCTGTGCCAGGCCTGGGATGCAGTCAGCATCACTTCCTGCTGGTATCAGGGGCTTTTTGAGTTCAATTTTGTCTTCAGCAATGAAACACATGATCAGCTGGATTAAGGTTAACTGACTGACATACAACCTGGTTGACCTGGTTGGTTGACTTGTCTGTATGTTTAAGATCATTGAATTGTCAAAAAAAAAGGGGGCTACTCTGTTAACGTAATATAACTATGAACATCTTCAAACACTCTTAAAGCTTTAAGTCAGAACTTTAACCTCAAATTAATTTCAAATTCAAAGTGCTGGAGTAGAGCCAAAACAATAAGAAAGTGTTACTGTCTACAATATCTGCAGACTGCACATCAACAGTGCAACACTGAAAAAAGCTTGCAAACAATCTAACATTAGGAACACAACAATGAGCAGGAGCCTTCATTTATTTTTACTCTCACCTCTCATGCCTCCCCAGCTCTGGGAGTCTGGGTCCACTTCATCTTCCACCATCTCAGCAGCCTATAGGAACACACACACACACATACACATATATAAACATAGACCAGTTAGACCATCATTCAGATTTCCTGCTCCATGCTGCAAGAACATTGCTGCTCTTTATCAAAGCCAGGGTTCATCTGAAAGCCGTTTAGTCACTGCTTTTGCTCTCGATTTGCTCACATTTTTACAGGGTGACCAATAGGAAGTGAGTGTGACACATTCTTTTGACAGTGAGCTTACATCACTTAGTTTGGAGAGACTAAAAACCGAGTAAAAAGAGAGGGAAAAATTGATGTTAGAGAGTGTTTGTTAGGCTAGAAGCCAGCTATTCACAACAATCTAAAAAATATAGTTACAATTCAAATCAGCTATGAAGTGACAGCAGATTTTTTTTTTAGTGTTAAAGTCTGATTGAAATCACAGTTAGCCATTAGCCAGCAGTCAAAAGTCATTTCCAAAGGAGGAAAAAAAGGTCTGTGTAGAAATATCAGAAATGCTTCATTAGTCTCCAAGCCTCTATGTGGGCGGGCCGTTGTAATTGTGTGATTGACAGCTGAACTGGCAGTTGCATTGAGACACATTGTAAACAAACTTGTGCTGGTAACCGTAGCTAACAAACCAAGGACAGATTTCTTCCTTTTGGGTAATACTTTGGTTTATGACAAAATACCTGCCAACCTTGTGGGATTCCCATCAGCCTCAGCTGGACTGTAGGGTTGATCCTTGGACCTATTCTGTTTTCATTATAGATGCTCCCTCTGGGCCATCTGCTTAACTCCTCCAGAAGTATCTCTTACCATTGCTATGCCGATGACACGCAGCTTTACTTCTTGTTTAAACCTAATAACCTCAATAACCTTACCACCCTTCATGACTGCCTAGCTTCTGTTACAAACTGGATGTCTCATAATTTCCTCTATCTCAATTCTGACAAAACTTTGTTGTAACATTGTTTTACTAAGGAGGTCAGTCACTATATTGGCCCCCTCAAAATCAAACCAATATTATTAGCCAATAACATGGAACTTCTAGTAGTTACCCTAATCTTCTCTGGTTTAGACCACTGTAACTCCCTCTTTACTTGCATTACTCAGTCCTCTCTAGCCTGTTTGCAATTGGTGCAAAATGCAGCAGCCTCCCTTCATTAGCTTCCAGTAAAACACAGAATCGACTTCAAAATTTTACTAATTATGTACAAGGCCTTGCATGGCCTGGCCCCTGCAGAGAGCAGAGTTGGTGAACAGCCTTCCCCATTCCATCAGATCTGCTGAATCTGTTCTCCTATTTCTACAGGGTAGCCTTTTTATAACCACTCTCTGTTTGCCTTTAGTTGTGGTATATTTTGGTTTTCTGCTTTAATTCTTTTCTATGTATCATGCATATGTATGCGTGTGTGTGTGTATGTGTGTTTTAAAAAGTGCTATATAAATAAAATTATTAGTATTATTATTACTTTGTGTTTTGTGCTAATTAGCAAATGTGAAAATGCTAACATGCTAAACTAAGATTGTGAAACATCAGCATAATAATAATTACTGAATAATTTCAGTTGGACTTTAAATGGAGATTGAGCACTATGTCATTCTGTATATGAGCAATGTGCTTGCACAAAAAGATACTGTATATTGCAAGGATCATCTCCCTTCATTCTTCTGCCGACAAACTGAATCCACCATGTCAGCAACACTAACTAGTAATATCAGCAAGGGAAAAATAGTTCAATATACTTTGCGCCATAAATCCGTAGTGGCTCCTGAACTTTCATTTCCTTCTCTGTTGTGTTTTGTCCGCCTGTCCTCTATCCATCAACAAACACAGAGGGAGAGCAGCAAAATATCCCCAATGTCCTCATAATAAACCAGAGCCCTGCCCGTGTGGAGTAAATGGTACTGACTGACCCCTGTGTAATCTGATACCCAAACTGTGAGAGAACATCTTTGGGAGGTTTGGGAGGAAAACTTTTAAATGGGCTTAAATGCTACTCTGAGGTTTCCTGTGTTGATTAGATGAGGGTAGGAAGCTGTGCAGCGGAGGGAGGTGTAGATTTCATAAAACTGTGGTATAATCATATGAAGATGATGGCAGCCTATTTGACTACGGTAGCACAGTGGGTGAAAGAACTTGGATAAGAAACACCACTACCTAGTGGCCTAAAATGCAACTACTGTCAGATCTTCCGTTAAAGGTCCTCTAATCTGTGGGTGTGCTCAGTTTAATCCCCTCACTATGGTAACAAGTACCCGCCATTACCATTAACAAGTCACTCTGCAGTGAGTCAAATGCTCAAAGATCTCAGTACAACAGCCAATGCAAAGGACATCGCACCACCTGCCATGGCATGAGCCCTGCCAAGGCTTTGGGCCCAGCCTTTATTGTGCCAGACTTGAACTGGACGGGAACAAAAGTTATTATTTACTGTGAGTTAGGGTATTGTGTCATGTTGGCTTGGTTTAAATATACAAACCCTGGTGCCAGATGGGACAGGCAAGGGTTTAGATTATGAGGTAGGTACAAGTTGGGTTATAGGAATGCTTTGGTTTATTACGACTTGGCTTCATTTTGGTAGTTTTAGCCATGGGTGCTGTTGGTTATGATAAAATTGTGCTTACCAAATTAATTACTAAGTTCTTGGAACTTGTCAAGGCCGCTAAACAGATCTGACGGGGTAGTCAGGTTGGAAACAAAGCTCCAGATTAGTCAGACATAATTGTAAGAGAGCTCAAAGATGAAAGCTAAAATAACTATCCAAACTGTCTGTTGTTAACACCCATCACAGTTTCTAGACAACTTCTTGCTTTGGCCTACCATTGTAGTTTTGTGCACTCACAGATTTCCTGTGCAATGAAGGATTATTAGCAACATTATGAGTGCACTCACTTTTGGTTTTACTTCCAGATTCTCTGTCAAACTGTCAGCTTGTTTATAACCTTTTTGATTGTCAGACAGTTGGTGTTTCTTGTCCAGTTAGATTAAAGGACTTAAAGGATAGAACCGATGGGAAGCGCTCCGAAAATAAAATCAACGTTGTAATAGTCTTCCTTTGATAAGTGCTGAAGTTTGAGCTGTGGTATCTGTAGTCTTTTGAATGCCCTTCCTCTTCTCCCATTTGATCAAAAAATTCTCATACTCACTTGAGGATTTTTGTTGCTGTGTCACTTGTATTTTTTCTTTGGTTTTACACTACTTAAAGCTACAACATTTTCACAATTCACATTGTGTCTTTAATTGAAATATTTCTGATTTTATGTCCATTAATTGGTGCATTACAATATCACCACATGGATTTCTTTACAAAAAAAAAAGAAAAAGAAAAGCCAAATATCCTTTTGCTGACATAAAAATATAATGACTTGATCATCACAGCACTTGTGTAATGACAATCTTTGGCTGATCTGACTAAGTTACAGGAAGCACTGTGGATTGTTTTGAGCCCAAAGATTGTTTAAACCATTTCCTACTACATCTTGTGTTTGCTCACGATCATTGCAGCTCACCTTGTGGATGCCGTTCCGTCCGTATCCAGGTAAGGATGCAGACTTATTGTAAGGGAAATCTGCAGAGAGAGAAAAAAGGATATTTTATGCTTCAAATACTGTTCAAGATCTATATTGTTGCATTCATGTCACTCACACCAGGTTGAGCGTTTGATTGGCTACTCACTAGGCTGGGAGGTGTCAGTGGGCAGACTGCAGGTAGACTTGCGGGGATCCAGGTCTTCTGGACCCATCTGTCCATCTATTTCACTCTTTAAGATCATCCAACTGGTCCTCTAGAGAGAGAGAGAGAGAGAGAGAGTGAGAGAGAGAGAGAGAAATATGGAAAGAAGTGATGGATGATGGCAAAGTATGAGTTACTGAATTAGTAAATGGACAGTATTTGCAAAGTTTAAGAAAATGACTTGAAAAGAGATAGTTGTGGACAGACAGATACACACAGACCCACCTTGCTATCCTCCCCATCCTGCCAGGACGTTCTAGAGGCTGTAAAACAGTCAGATGTTACAGGATGTCACAGTTAATGTGCTGGATCATCTGCCTCTCAGCTCCACCGTACTGCACTATAGTACTGTACTACACTAAATCACCCCTGGACCATGACATCATCAGCTGCAGATGGCCTCTACAGGGAGCTCTACATGCACTGTGTAAGTGTACAGTAAAACAGGATGGACAGCAACTTACAGGGCTGCACTGACATTTTGGGAGTCTGACCCTTCGGTCACCGAAGCAAGAGATCTGAACAGCTAAAGTCCTGATTATGATGACATTTGGTAAGGATATCCATGGTGACATGAGGATGAGTGCAAATGATCTGAACCCCAGGCCCTGGTCAAAACTTCCCCTTGACAAATATTTTGATCCTTGACACTAACTTCACATTCCCATTAAATTTGCTCTGAATAATCATGATCACCAGAAGATGAATCTGTATCTTTTTCCCATCTCTTACTCTAGTGTCACCAACAGCCCAACATTTCCACCTGTACTCAGGAAATATACAAAAAAAACTAATTGGTAGATTCCTATGAATGTGACAGAGTGCATACATTTTCCCCATTTTGGGCACTCTATGGCCAATTCATCTGGCAATACCCTTAGGGCAAAATTTGCATTTGTTTCTAGCTTCATTACTAGTAAGACTCCTACAATAAAGTAGAGCTACAAGACAGGCCTGGAGCCTGACTTATTTCATGTCTTGTAGCTTTTAAAATTACGCTACTATGGAGCCCAGTAGGTGACATGGAGGAAAAATTCAATAAATCCTGTGCACAAATTACTTATTCAAACTCTCGAGTTAATTTGTCTTCTCTGTAAGGGATGTCAAAGGTACAACATTGTTAAATGGGCAAAATCCAAAGAATACCCATTGATCTCTTGTGTCCAAAATCAAGAGCCTCATTACGATTGTTAATGGCCTGACAATTTAAAGAACAATCAATGTCTACTTAATGTAACAGTAGGAAATGAAGTTACAAGTTGTTGTAGCTACTCTGGTCAGTTAGTGAGGAGTGAGAAGTCAGGAAGCTGTGTTTTGGTATTGAGGTGTCTACAAACAATGAATTCATACCTTCATATTAATATTTTATGTTGACACTCTCATTACAGTTGTCCTTGCCCCCTCAACACTCGTCATTTCAGCAATACTGGCTAGGTATCAGCTAGCTGCACATATACCACTATGTAGGCTAATACAGTGGAAATTAAACAGTGTTGTCAGGTTGTCAGGCCAAGGGAACTAATCTAAATCAGCTGCTTGGATTTAATGCAGTTTTATCCACAATTTTGGACAGAAATTCATGGATAAACTTCAAACTTAGCCCGTTTGCATGTTGAACAAAATTGTGTTACCTTTGCCATCCCTTCAACATACTGTATGTTAAAATGTCAACTATTGTTTAACATTATGTTATGTGAATTTGTGCGCATTAATTAATAATCCAATCCAAACTGTGTGCACAAATGACTAATTGCCTTTCCTTTCCTTTAGGACAATGTTAAACACATATGATCATGTAACATACTGCATGCTAAAGCATTAGCATGAAAACTGGACAGAGGTATCTGGATAACTTTGGCGACAACCCTCTTATCAAGTATCAGATAACTTGACCAATGGGACAAATTCCCACAAAAAGTAAGTGCAGTCCATTCAAACAAAATGTCACTTTATGCAGCTCCAAGGTTAAACCATTAGGAGCAGTCTTTGCTTGGAACAAAGTAGATAAAGGTTTTCCCCCCCTTTTTTTTGTCAGACAGTACATGCCTTGTCAGTGACCTCACGTCTGCTTGAATACATACAATCAGGGTGCTGACAGCCATTTCATAAATCTGTAGGACTATGCCGTATGCAGCTGATTTCCTTGTCATATTTTATAAAGATGAATATTTCCTTGAGTGATAGAGGTGATAAAAGCTCCTTGGACTCCTATGTCAATGTGTTTTGAGTGGCCCTGTCATGTGCACATATAGCTTGAGGCAACTATAGTGAAAAGCATACACTATAAATTAGACACACAAACAATGGTGAGGGGAGATTGTGATTGAAACAGTGATCGGTACAACACTAATGCCACCATACAAAGTGAATCTTGTACCCAACCTCTCACAGTGGACACACAGTCACAGTATCACCACTAAAACCAACAAATGAGCTGGTGAGATGAGTGCAGACATGCATTACAGGGTGAGCAAATGAACACCCAAGGGCCCCAATTCCAACAATCAGTCCATTCTAAAAATTAATAATCGATGTGTAACATTGTTGCAATGTCAAATCAGATATTGAAATTTGGGGCAATGTTTATTTTAGATAAAAACCCAATATGCAGACTTTGTTTCTAAGATTAAAATCAATCTCTTACGTCTAGTTAATTTCAAGTGTAAATCTAAAATTGAATTAGGTATTGCAGAAAACCGCCTCTACACTGCCCTCTAGAGGTCAAAACTTTCAATCATGTTTAAAGTGTTTCAGACGCTGTTCAACAATCAGCTTCAGCACTCTGTTTGAAGCATACTGACGCCTTTAGGCAACTAAAACACTCGATTACGGTTAGGGAAGGATGCTATAAGGGAATACTGTGGCATCCCGGTGATTGCAACATTCACGGTTTGATTCCGGCTGGGGACCTGAGTTGCATGTCATACCCTTCTCTCTCCTTTTGTTTCTGTCTGCCACTGTCCTATCCAATACAAATGCCCAAAAAAATAATCTTAGGGGGAAAAAAGTGAACATTAACTGTTGGATTGTAACAGGACGCAAATTGTGGTCTCCATGATGAAAGCTGGATGCGCTACATGGCCATCCACTACCCTGACCTCCATACCACCTCCCTTACTTTCTGCTTCGCTACATAAAAGGCATACTCCTTCCTGTATTGGCAATGACACTGGATGTAAATCCTGCGGTACACAATTGTCCAATATGGATGTAATTCTTAAGGATATTGGACTGATGGTGCAGTATTTTAGTGTCTGGTAAGCCCTCCAACTCAGAGTTGTATTACTCAAACCGGCCTTCCTGGAATTCAGTCTAAACGCCCGCTTAGGCTTATAACATCGGCTGTATTTTTACATAGGCATCTTGCATAGTGCAGCATTAAAGCATTTAACTTTATTGCAGGGAAGTACACGTGCTCTCAGGGTAGGGTCAACAGTCTGCTTTCTTTCTATTAAAAACTTTGGGTTGCAAAATTCAATGGGGTTTTTTGGTTAATTTTGTCATAACATTGCCCGCCATCCAAATGCTGAACCATGATAGATTCTGCACTTGTCTAAGTTGATTTTATAACAGAGAATGGGTGCAGTACCCTTACACCTGCCCTATGAATGTAGACCCATGGAGTCTACTAGATGAGTGCAGGGCTTAGAGATAAGGGAGGATAACTGGGATAAACGGATGAGGATATGACTGACAGGCGACATGCAACACATCGTGCAGAGACCAGACCAGAGAAGGAAGTGTTTAAGAGGAAGTAGACTGTACCATGCTGTTTGTAGATGGGGGGTTTTCTATAGATATTATCTTTGACCATAGTCTCTGAAGATGGGAACAGATGCAGAGGAAAGAAAATGGAAGAAGCCAACATGGGAGGGAGAGAAAGAAAGAGAGAGAATGGAAAAAAGAAGCATGAGTTAGCAGTTATTGAGGGATGAGATATTTGAAGAAGCAAAAGGGGGGCGCAGTATAGCTTGATTCAACACAAGACATTTGTCATTTTTATTAAGGCACATCAGAAACATCAGCACTTTTAATATTGTTCATGCAACATATTCAAAACATATCAATGTATTGGTCTTTGTTGAATGGGAGGTTATTTGATGCAGAACAATTCAATGACACTCAAAGAATAATAGCAGAAAGCACACATGGTCTTCAGGCATCAAAAAGTCGACTTGTATTAGCATTCTTTAGAGATTTTCAAATGAAATCAAAAAGGGCACCTAAATTAATAATGTCAACATCACAACAATAGAAAAACAGTTGAAAGTTAATTGAAGTCTTGTTGCATTAACTTTACTGCTAGATGAAGTGCCTCTGGAGGATAATGGGGACAGTATGTTTTTCCCTAAGGCTGAGCTAATCCATCTTAGTGCCAGTGGACCCAGACAGGCCTCTGACAGAGATGCTTAGTAACAACTGTCACACATTAACTCCCAGCAGAAACATGACTCACAATAAAACAACACATCTGGGTTATTTCCCTGGCTTGTTTCAGTGCCTGCCAGCATCTGAAACAATATCCATATAAAAGCAATAAGGACGATGACTATGAAAGCCATTAAGTGGATAATCGTTGGCTGTTTTTTTCCATTTAACTTGCTTCCAACATGGGAGTTTTTTTATCCCTCTGCATGACTGACAGTGTAATTGTCAATGGGAACAATATGTTGGATCAAACAGATTTTCTTCTGTGAGAGATTGAAAGTAATGACGGATGCACTGTTTAATGTCAACTCCTGTCCAAATGTAGCGCAAATTTAATTCTAAGTGATGCAATCTCATGTCAGATCATTGCTGTGTCAAAAAGAAATTGCTTTGAAATTAGCAAACAGTAGGGACACTGGGAATAAACGAGTCTTAGAGATATACAGAATACAATCTATAAGCAAAAGGCAAGACGTCAACTGTTACATTATAAAGTACAAAGTAAAGACATTGGGCTTCATGCAAGAACCACTCATAGGAACAGATGTAATCTTTCATGAAAGAGTTATTTAAGAGAACCTGTGGCATTCGCAAATTTACTCGTACTTAGAATTTTCTCTTAGGTACGAACAAAATCAAAGTAGTCCAGACCTGTTGTACAAGTCATATACAGAAAGTCTGCCTTCCTCCAAAGTGGAAAAACACTTTTTTGACTCAAGAATTGTAATGGCTTTTTGCATCACAAATAAATGGCATGGAAATGTGAAAAATCTGATGCTGAAATTGTAACTTCGAAAGTATTTACATGTATCTAAATCATTGCAACACAAATTTAAGAGAGTTCCCCCTTGATATTTCGATAAACTTTTGCACCACCAAAGGACCAGATGATGGTGAATACAATTTGGTCACATAGCATCACCTATGCAAACGTTATCCTGTGGCAAGATGCGTCTTCAAAGGTATTCGTGATTCTCGTGGAGGTCAGGAACCCAGGTCAGGGCCAGAAATTAAGTATGGACTCCTTTCCAACATTTTACCAACTAATCAGAGTCTCAAGGCACCCAAATGAATCACTGGAGTAGGTCAGAGTACGATGCACAGTTTATTCTTCCACAAAAGATAAACCCCGGAGTGGTCCCGGAAACCAACTGCCTTTCAAAGTCTTGTGCATTGTCTTTTATAGCCCACAAGTCCCTCCTATCCTATCTCTCTCCTATCACAGATGTCTACTATCTGCCTGGCATTATAAAATGTGGGCAAAATTAACATTTAAATCCACTATTGAAGCGCTCTGAGTAGTCGAAAAAGACTAGAAAGGCGCTATATAAGTACAGTCCATTTACCATTTACTATTTCCACAGACTGTAGCACTGCTCTGCTCTGCTGCTTCTTCGCAGGAACACACCTTGCTGTATTTTCTCAAATAAAAGCCAGGTCTCAAATAATGGCCAGGGGCGTGCTCGCCAGGGACAAAGAAAGGCCGGCACCAAATACAGGCTGGGGAAAAACAAGGGTAGATAAAGTCCTGGTGCCTGTTATATAAAGTCCATGCCAACTAAGCATAATGTACATTCCCATCACTTTCTGCAGGGCAACTTGACTGGTCCCCTTATGAAAAGATGGTCACTCTTTAAGAACGAACTGGACGTGGGATCTCAATATATTACCAATGTGTCATGTCGGAGCGAAGGTAAATTAAAGTTCTGACCTACAGTAAATCTGCTCATTATAATGTTTAGACCCAAAATGTGACTTTTATTGAGTGTGTCAGCTCATATAGCAGTCTAACATTAGCCCTATTATGAGACACTTTGCTGAGGTACTTGTGGCTAGCTAGCTATGTAGCAAGCTGCGTTGAGCTCAACAGCTACGGTACTCACGTTAATATAAAAATGTGAAAATACTGTCATGATCATACAGTCGTTATTTCTCCCTGTAGCCATTGTTGCTGTGTGGTGCTCATCTGTGTTTGTAATCCGCTATCCGATACTTCAACTAATGTTAGGTCAACACTACGCTAACACTAACGCTAGCTAACGCCAACTTTTACTGTAGCTGTCTGTTTAATGGCAAACGCTGTGGGTTTTAATAGCATCCCTACAATGTACTGTACTCTTTGATTGGATTAACATGTAAATTTTTACCTAATGTCTTATAATGTAAAGAAGATTGAAATGTCATTTTACAGTAAGTGTTGCAATATAGGGTCCCTATAATTATTAAATGATGGGGAAAAAAGGGTTACCTAAAGCTAGCTAGCCATATCCTAAGATTACCATAGATAACATACAACATAAAACACCATCGCACAAAGTAACCTAAATCTATAGCTAATGTATAGTTATATGTTGCAAAATGAATTCATTACTCTATCACGAAAGATTCATCACTTGATATGACTAAGTCTGAGTCTCACTCCACTCGACCATCAAATATGCAGGTTGTGGAATGGATTGGAAGGGGGAATGCATCATCTAGTGGCTGGATGTTATCAGTGTTATCAATAGCACCTTCAACAAGGCAAACAGGAGCAGATCAGAAAACAAGGAGGCTTCATACTAAAATATGACCAAATATACTTAAACAATTAGAAACAAAGGCCTGTCTCTAATATAAACCTGCTTCAAATAAAGGCCCCTCTGCAGTTGAGGTAATTAAAGGCCCCGTCCACTATTTTAAAATTTACGGTAAATCTGTGGAAATGGCAAACATTTTATCTGTCCGGGCAGATGTCTGAGGGATCACAAGAATATTTTTAGAATTTTGCAGTTACAACTCGCTTGGGGTTAAACACTGGTTCATCTTCTCACGATAACCCAGTGGTTGACATTGGTGAGAAGATAAACTGGTTAGAAAATAAGATTTTAACTATTCCCCTAAGAACGTTGTGTGACTGAATCATGGAGTAACATACCCTAGTGCTGAGGTCACAAATGGGACTAAAGGCTCTGTAGCCTTGGCCTGCTTCGATGATTCTAGTCTACAGTCATAAAATCCACAGAGACCAAAGGTGTGGCATACCAATGGCTGTTCAAGTTTTGAATCATGTAAATAGTTAAACTACTTGACATCACATAAAGCCATTTCTTCTTTATTTATATCACGTTATATGGCTCTGCAGTGACACAGCATGGACAGCTGTAGTAATATTTTGTCATTTGTTCGGGTTTGAAACTGCTAAATTTGTTATGTTTTCATCTGCTGATTTCCAACAGCAGGACTTAAAGGTCTACAATGTGAAGTTCTACTTTTTACTCTTAGGTAACATTTTTGTGAATGATAGCTTCAGAAGACTTATCTGCATGTACCTGGAAAGAAAGGCGTTCAATGCCCGGAAAAAAACAAGAGTCTAATCTCATCAAAACGAGTTTACTTGTTGTTTACATGAATCAGTAACTGAACACAAAATTCAAATCTTGTGTTTCCTAACCTCCACTGGTTGAAGTTTTAACTTAGCTGCAGTAATATAGAGTGGGCAGTACTCCCAGCATCACTGTTGGGTGGGTTAGAGATGCAACAGACTTAAAACTTTCAACCACAGGAGGTCAGTGAAACAATGCTTTTCAGCTTGGTGTTGGTTGTTAAACCAACTTAAACATTAATATCATATTATTTAATAACAAAAATGTCTACAAAAGATTCTAATATTAAACAATTATTTTTATAAAGCTTGTTTGGTGTTTGTAATTTGTTATGATCACATAGCTTCCCTTGTAATTCACTTCAGTGTCACTAATGACAGCCTAGTGTATAGAATGTGTACAGATGTAGGAAAAATTCAAAGTTGAGTTGCAAGCCAAGCAGTGTGGCTATGGCCTACCTGGTATGTGGAAATGCCGAGGAGCAGCCATATATGTAGAAGTAGAGGAGGGGGATTTGCCATCAGAATAGGTGGATAAGCTGGGGGTACTGCGACCACTTTCACTACCTCCAGTTTGGGATGGAGTTGGGTGGGCATTGGATATGAAAAGCAAAAGGGAAAGGGTTTGGGAGAAAAAAAAGGGTGTTGGGGGGCAAAAAGGCAGTGTTATGGTTAGCATATTGATAAAGTTCAAATATGAAGCATTGATTATTATAATGATGTAGGTGACTTGATAACCCAGCCATGAACAAATTCACTGAATTTCTGGTAGGGAATGCTACCGGTAAACTGACCTGTTAAGTGATGAGAAACAAAAATAATTCTGTTGAAATTTGAATGCTACCACGTTAGCATAGATAATGTTACGCTATGTTGTCCATCAGCCCAAATCTCCTTTTTTCCCAGTAATGTCCTCCAGATCCCCCTGCACTAAGGTGAGCTTGATGATGCAATCTCTCCAGAGTATCCTAGGTCTCCTGCCAATCTGTCACATCTGGAACACCTCGTCAGGAAGGTATGCTAGGTGCCTGAACCACCTCATATGACTCCTCTCATTGCCAATCAGCAGCACTTTAAAATCAAAGTACTGTTACATAGATTGAAACCTCCCCATCCTTTACAGAAACCTCACTTTGGCCACTTGTATCTCCAATTTTAATTGGAGTATGGAGTTTTACCCAAAGCTTATGACTATAGGTGAGGGTTGGAATGAAGAGAGCTTTGCTTTATAGTCAAACTCTTGTTCACAACCACAGTCCAATGTCAAGCCTGAATTATTTTTGCCATTGCTTGCAGTCAATGTCACAATGATTTTTAGCCTCACTCATGAATGAGACCCTATGATAGACCCTAACGCCTTCACTTGTAGCAACTGCTACCCTTTACCTGGACTGAGCAATCCACCTTGGACCACGTGCTTCTGCTCCATATATCAATGTTTCAAATTGATCCATCAACAAAAAAGCGCCAAAAGATATTCAAAGATTGCCCTCTGTTTCTAACTTCAGTGTCAAAATACCTCATGCAGCTACTTCAGATTTGGTAGATAAGGCGACACGGCTGTGCGGTGGTTAAAGTGAACTGAGATGGGGTCCAGCCCCATGTGACTCTGCACAGGATAATCAGAACAGCTTTATACTGCATTGAAGACGCTGAAGTGACTCATTCTGAACTTGCAGAGTTCTTGAAACCTTGCCCCATTTTCACACCTATAGCAGACCATAGGACTGCTGGTTCTGAAAAGTCCCCAGAAATATTCGGAAACAGCTGTGGAGGAGGAGTCGGTATGATATTGTTTGATTTTGTAAAACAGTTCTCAGCTCTATACTGTAGTTAACAATTACCTCCCACTTAGTTTTAGAGATAAATGCTAAGTTCTTACAAACATGTTGGCATTGAGCCCGTTTGTGGTGGCACTAGCACCAGAGTGATGATTTACCTGGTGGGGATAGATGATCCCAGAGATCCCTTTGTTCTCATCATTTAACAGGTTACACTACAAAATCACAACATTTCTGAGTATTATTGTATTAGTTTAAATCTAAGTGTAGGTGCTAAAATAATGGCAATGAAACCCTATAGGTTATATTACATTTGTCTAGTTTTTATGTGCTTTGTTGTGTGAGAGTGTAGCATACATTCACATTTTGCTGGCTGCATGCATGTGTGTGTTGTGTATGTGTTATCACAACCAGGGTCCACCTCATTGTGTCATGTCACAGGCAGGCTGGGTGATGGAGTCACTGACACCCTTAAGGCCATAAGTAATGAACACTCTACATCCAGAGCTTTGAGGAAGAAACGTAGAGAGAGATTGAGAGTATGCATGAGAGAGAGTGTTAGCTGATTGAACACATACTCTACTCCCCTCAGACAGAGAGGAACCATCGGCAGAGATCTGGATGCAAGTGGATGAGATCACTGACACACACAGCAGTGCTGTCAGTGCTGGTCTGAGTGATCTCCTACACATACACACAATCAAACACACATGCCCATAAACACACACACACACACACACACACACACACGTACACACGAGAGTAATGTTAGTGCAGGTCTAAATGTAGGGCAGATCCTCCATACAAACATCTAGAGCTAAAGTAGGAGGTGTTGGAGGCTTGGGGAGTTTAGGGAGGAGATGCTTCACAATTCATATGAACAGATTACACATTCGACAAAAGGTGAAGGCGATTTATTAATCAAAATCCAATAACACAATAACAAGATATAAAAGATGGTTTTGGGATCATTAACAAGGAATCAGGGAGATAAAACAAAAACATGCATTATTCATCCTTGCAAGGTCCTTTCCTCAACTCTTCCTCAATTTCCATTAGACAACACATCTAAATAGCCTGAGTGTTGAGTCCTACTACCACAGTAACTTCTATAGGAAACCTGATAGCTCATTAAAGCATGAGCCTGTTGCATGAAAACAAATAGCCCTCTTTCACGGCATTTTAAGAACTGCTAGGGCCTAAACAAGGCCAGCAGCGCAGTGTGTTACATGCCACTGCAACTGGCAACCAGACCCCAAATTACAGCTCAGCTCGCTATTTCATTCCTCCGTTCCCCCTCTTTCATCTTCCCCATTGGAGAACTACCCTATCCGCCTCTCCACCCTGTCATGGAAAAACCACCAAAACCCTGGACCGCGTGTTCGGGATTTTCTGTGCAAATGTTCGAATGGAAGCTCATGCTGCTTCCCTCTTTACCTCCTCCTTTTAATCAGCCATGGTCCAAGCAAGAATATGTTAGAAGGGTTCTGTATAGGTCAAAAATAATATCCTTTTTGAGGCAAAGGTTCTTTATAATGAAAATCACGCGACATGAGAACTTCTTGGTGCTGTAGGAATTTAAATTAGGGCTGTCACTTTTTATTTGAAATCGGAACTACCATTCGAATGCTGTAAAAAAAGATTCAATTTGCAATGATCTGCTGAAATTCAAAATTTACAGTGTATGAGCCCAACAGGTCTTGCCTTGTAAAGTCTTGTGTAGCAGAGGGCATTTGTAAAATTCACTGTCCATCGGACCCATTGCATGCCCTGATGCCCTATCAGTAAACTAAGCTTTCTCAAAATTAACGCAAAATGGAAAAAAATAGTGAGCTATGCTGAACGGATAATCATGACATTAAACTGAAAAGTAATGTATGGAAGAATTTTAGATTGGACACCACAGATGAAGAAATCGTGTTTAAAGGTAAGGCTGTTTGCTGACTTTGTAAAATACAACTGTCTTACACTAATGTTAGCTTGACACTTGACACTTGACACAAGTGAGTCAGCGATCACTTAAGGCAACCTGTATCACATGATGAGGCAGGCACCTCGACAGTGTAACAGTGTTACCAACTTTTTTCCAATGAAAATAGCTAGCAGTAGCTCCAAAAGTCGCTAAAAGTTGCCAGATGACGTCATACTCTCATTTGCATGTTGATGGAGTGAGGGAGGGATCATTCAGGAAAAACAACAGGGTAGATTAGAGGTCAAAGGCAGGCAAACAATTAGGTCAACAACCTGAACAGACAAGCACAAAAGTTAAATCACCCTTAGCCTTCCTCTAAAAGATAATGCCAAATGTATCAGGGTCACACTCAGGTCTACATCAAGTTAAACCATGCATGACAACAACCACGTCCACAGACACAAGTGAACAGGGCAAGCAGAATGAGACAACTGAGTGGTCCTACGAATGTACCTTGAATGCACCCCATGAAACTCGACAACACCACGATACCGGACAACAACATCACAAAACCTACTAAGCATTCCACTAGGGAAGGGGAGACACAAAGAAGAGAGAGACTACTGGTGTGTTTTACCGTTAGCAGGAGGTAAACTGAGATGCAGGGATGTCCTAGGTTTAGAGTCAGGTAGGGGGTCCTGTTTGAACCCTGAGGGGTGAGGGAAATCAGGGGATGGGGAGAAGATGAATCAAAGGGAGGTGGTTGGATAAGCCTTTCTGCAGGGGTTACAGCGTACAAGGGGAATGTGTACAGTACTGGTTTGTGATGTTGATTTCAGGGACGTGTGGTATCGTGAATATAATTAGCGGTTTCATGGCTTTGGTTCAAGAATTAACGAAATAAATCTTCATGATTGCTCAAACAGTGGTTTCAGACCCAAATGCGACGCACACCAGGTCAGACGTTTCATTTCCCATTATGACTCATGGGTCTATGGTGAACCGAGAGACCCAAAGACCCAGAGTGTGAGTTTCCAACACATGGTTAATTTGGTGCTTAACTCCTGCCAAGTGAAGTCAATTCAATGGTCGTATCACAGCACTCCATTCTTTAGGACCTTCTGTCTCAGCCAAATACAGAGCGGACTGGCACTTTGCTGCTGTCTAGCTACAGGTTTTCAAGAGTTTTCCAAGGGTTGCATGCTTTTGTTCTGCTTGGGGAAGACCTTGGAAACCCTGCTTTTGGGGCACATTTAGTCCCATTTCAAAAATTTGGTTTCTGGAAGTTCCTAAAGGGCTGGCAGTTTTTGTTTCAGTCTAAGGTGTGACAACAGCAAGGACTGCAGCAAGTCGTCCATTATCTGTATTGGACCAGGTCTCAGTCTCAGCGTGCTTTGATACCTCTGAAGTAAGGGATGTAGTTATGCTGCTGCAGCATGGCCAGGGTGGTGGGGTTTAGGTGAAAAGACAAGCCTGCACTGCCACCTGCTGGTGTGGGTGAGTACTTGCCACTACCGCCACCACCACTCCCTTCAGCCCCACCAGAATAGTACACAGGGAGGGAAGATGAGTCCCTGGCCCAGGTGGAGTGGTATTTAATGGCACCCATGAGGGTTGGAGACAAAGGGAGAGAACTGGAGTCACGGGCCTGGCTGCTGTATCTACCACCAAGGTGTACCTCTGGCCCTGAATGTCCAATCAGATCACAGGAAACATGTTGAGTCAATGGATACAACTGTGAAGGTATGTGGCTTTATAGACTTTTTAATTTGGCATAGAAAACTAAAAAACAAAAAAGCCGACAGCACACAGTGAAGCCTTAAATATTGATCTGAAAGATCTACTGTAAATTTGAGAACATTTCACAAACATAATATGATGATATAATGACAGACCTATTGTTATTTTATGAAGCAAGCTCTATCACCCTCTTCAAAAGGTAAAATGGAAGAATTCATGACACAAAGCACTTTATGGCATATGTTCTGAGATGGAGTGACGGTGAAATAATTATTACGAATCAGGGCCTCTATTTTTCAAGTGTCCCAATGTAGGAAATCAGTCCTAAGTGACCAAAAATTCTCAGTGACGCATATTTATAACATCTTATAGGCCTAGGGTAAAAAGGCTTTTTATCAACATTCTTAACTTGGGAAATTACACCTATCTATGCTTAAGAGCTCCAGAGGCTTCCAGGACATGGTGTTCAAACAGAGACATTCTGTGGGAGAAGAGATGTTTTGATAGGCCTTGATTACAATGAGCTTGTTAAAAGTTCCTCTTGACAAAAACTGAATCATTTTTGTGCTGTCCTGCAGACGTTAAGGTCCAAAGCGCTTTATGTCTTTTGGCAGAAAATGCAGCTTTGCAACATTGATGATTTGTGGCTATCGCAACTAATAATTCCTGCAGCGATCAATCAATCGTCAGTCGTTCTTACAGTGCCTAATAACGCACAGATTCATTTATTTCCCCAAAACTCAGCATGACATTATGGAAAAACAAACTGCATTCATCCAAATCAGTTATCAATAAATCAGTTATTTATTTTGATTTGCCAAAGGTAGGACTATAATATCTGAAAGATATGTTCTTGTTGTATAGATGTATTTTCCAAGCGTGCTTGACTTTACAAAAAATAGCTGAAAGGGAAATTGTACAGTGAAAGAGATTCCATGTTCTCCGTGTAGTGCGCCACAGCCTACAAAGGGTTTGTAACATCACTGCTACATGTGCAACATTGAGCAGTATATCCAAGAGACACTATAAAACGATGTGTTTGGATAGAGCCACAAAGATAAATCAATGTAATCTACTATTTTAAAAGAGTATTCTACTGATTGTTGGACTCACAATGGTCAGTTTAAAAAAAAGGACCAGAGCCGGAGATATCGTCTTTTTTTACTCCATGCACTCTTCTTCCTTGCCAAAATCTTGTACCTATATTACCCACAATGCAATTTGACCACTGACAGTTCAGCAGTAAATTTGGGTGCATTATGCCAGTAGCAGCTAATATAGCCTTGGGCTGCTAGCCTCAAGCAGAGATGAGGAGCGGGCTACAGAGGTCTGGTAAACTCACTCCTTTCTAATTCCTTGTAGTCTTCAGCCCAACTGATGCTGACTCAAGTGACATCACTCTCTGGAGAAACTAAAGGCTTTATACTACTTTTAAACATATGCAAGAGTATGAACTGGAAACAGACTTTGAAGAGTGAAATCAGTTGCCCTTTAAATAACATTGCCAAGCAAGAGGCAATGTTTAACTTAACATCCTACTATGCAAATGACAGATTGGGAAATATGATATTTAAGATAGCTATTGATTTTGGCATAATATTTTTGCAAACATAATCTAGACAACATACCCAAATTATTTGCCGTACAGTATAAATAAACCTACACATAAAAGCAGTGCTATTTTCTGCATTTTGTGGTTTAATATGTCATAAAGTCACACTATCACACACCATCCTTCTCCGAGTGTGTGTAGTACAATTCCTAGCAGGGATTCTGAGACACTTGATAAATATGGGCCCAGAACAAGAAATAACATTATTTATAATTTAAGCAATGATAGGTAAAAATTTACAGTGCTTGAACGTCATGTATCATTCAAGAATGAGTTGCTGCCATCAGGGGGAAAGTTTACCAGGAAGTATAGCAGACTTTTACTTTTACAGCCATGCAGTTTTCAGATTGCCCAATGGGGTTTGACAATATAATTTAAGTGCTGCAGAATTTAATCAAACCGTAGAGGAGCATGTCATTTGATTTCTGGTTTTGAGTATGGTCACCAGCAGGAAATCTTCTCAAAATACAGGAAGTGATGAATCATTTGTCATGTTTGTAGCAGATGTTTTCTCCTAAATACAGTATGCAAGCATTTTCCCCCCACCATCTTGTTCCCTATCATTCACTAAGAGGAATAAATATAAGAGGATGCATGTAATCTTAAAGATTCATGGGTAATGTAACACTTCAAAAATTCAGAAATACAAACTCAAACTTGGAGGTTTTCACATAACAGCAGCAATATATGGACAATGGGCTGTGTGTCATATGTGTGTATGAGGCTGATACCTGGTCGGCTGTAATTCTGGGGGGAACGGGACGGGGTGTAACGTCCGTAGCCCCCCAGGGAGCTGTTGGAGCTTGGGCTGGAGGGCCTCCGCTGACGGGGTGACTTCTCTCCATCGCCCTGGACGCACAAACACATAAAGTCAAAAAACAGTCAACACCTTCTACCGAGAAACAAAAATGACCTCACTCCTTAATCACAGGATCAGTCAGGACTGTGGGCATGACTCCGTCTCTGATACATTCTTAATGAGACGGATCAATCATGGAACACGAAAGATCTATGCAAATATACTTCTAATGTCAAGATAACACAGATGTCAGGGGAAGTATGCATATTGTTATGTCCAAGAGCCAATCAGGCTGATTCAAAACATGGATCAACAAATGGAAAAATTAAGTTTTTCATGTCAGAAATGTTCAAAAATGAAGGCACAAAAATGTGAATAGACAGACATGTTCCATATGATGATCACTATCAGTGACATACAATCAGCAGTGGGTTTAGAAAACTGACTGTTAAAGTCACATCTTTATTTCAAAACAATTTTTTTTCACTTGTTTCATTTGATGGTTGGCATACAATATCAAAGTATTCCCCTTTTGAAAAGGATGCATACAAATGGCACAAAGTCTTGACTATACTCCGGATATCCAAACTGATATCAATTAGACTGACTGACTTGAGATATGTGTCTGATATTTTTGGCATCTGTCTCCAATGCAACAGAGATGAATGGAATCTCCTTGGTGAAGCTCAGCAATGAAAAAATAAAAATATAATAATAATAATAAATAATTCAATAGCAGTGTGTCTTTCAAGAAAGACTGTCCCTGTTACTCTGGGCTATCCACAGAATGCATTGTCAACAGTTTTCATGGGAACTATTTCTTCAGTGGAAATGAGTTTAAATGACAATTACTCACAGCAAGGTAAACATATCAGCATATCAATATTTACAAATATGATTAGATTTTTTTGTAATTCAAGCAAAACGTGACCCTTTGGCAAAGCGTTCAGCTCTGTAATAGTTCCCTGTGTAACTGATCAGGACTACACCATGGATGTATAAAGAGAACTGGATACAGTGTCGGAGGCGGGGCTCCATTCATTCCTATGAAAGCTGCTCAGTGGCGCCTGAAGCCAAAAAAGTTTGAAAATCTTCTGCATAGCTTCCGCATTGTGTGGCCCCACAGGAGCATGTGCACTAGAGATTTTCGCCACCGAACCAGCTGATTTCCGGTTTAGCCCTCTACTAACTTGAATTGAGATAAAATGATTTAATGGTGTGGCTCTTCTAGACTTTCCAAATGTGACGAATGGGTCATATTCGGATAATGAAACAAGTCATTCCACGGGGGTTGTGACGCTCAAAAAAATGTATCCACCGTTTTAAAAACACTTCTTTCACAATGTGAGTCTATGGAAAAAAGTCTTTTGGGGCCAGTGTGCATCATGAGACAGAGCCCGAAGTTGTAATTCCACGGTTTGGCTGCTACGTCAAATTGGCTTCAATGCCCGGAGCACTTCCTGTGGGCTGTCAGTGACTGTCAGACATCTTGGTTTTCAGTTTCACATAATGTTTTGATTGTATCATAGCATTAATTGATCTGAGATCTGGATATGCGGCTAGCATGATAATCAGACACAGAAGCTGTGGTAGTGGTTGCTAAGAGCAATTAGCTTAAAATTTTGTGACATTTAGAAATATGCCAATTTAAGAGCTGTTATTTCTGTAAGTCAATTTACAACAACCTGTACAACCTGGGTAAAAACCCAGCTGACGCCGCTAATAAGAAGTATACATTAGCAGTTTGACAGTCAGACAGGTTGTAGACAAACCTCCAGGTTAGAAAATTTTATTTGGAAGAGAAAACAAAGGCTAATGGTATAATTATTACCCAAACTGTTCATTGTAAACATTCATCACTACCTACCGTAAATGTTCACACACACAGTTTTCATGTGCAATGAGGGATTATTATTGACATTTCAGGGGGGGCTCACTTTAAGTTTTACCTCCAAATCAAGTGGTTTCCATTATCTGACTAAACTGTTGGTTTGTTTACTTGTCTGATCATCTGACTGCTTGTGTGTCTTGCCCCGTTGGACTTCAGAGTTATAATATCTGATAGAAATGATGCCAAAACTATGAACATAAGACACAAGTCGTAATTAACCGTAATTATCCTTTAAGCATTAGACTATTTCAGCTGCTTTAATTGAAACAGAAACATCTGTATGGACCATTAAAACACATATCAAATCTTTAAAAGCTCTCTCTCACTCTCTCACACACACACACACACACACACACACACACACACACACACACACACACACACACACACAGGAAAGCACTGATGAAGGGTGTGACAATGAGACAGTGCATTATATTACCTCAGTAGGAGTAGGAGAAAGCAGCTGGGGGGACTGCAAATGAAGAGGGGAAGAAAGCCAATGATTAGGACGAACTCATATGTGAAGTTATATGAGCTAACCATCCAACCATGAGAGCGATCATTCAATGTCAGTGAGTCATGACGTCCACTGTGAGGACATTCCTGATGGATGGATGAGCTGAATGAAGTGGGTCCAAAGTATACTGTTCAACTGACACGCTCAGGGCTATGAGACTGTGACTGCACTGCAAAGGAATGGGTGTGTTTGTGAGACAGACGCACGCACGGCGTCACGGCGTTGATGAATGAGTTACTGACTTCACTGTCAGAAATGATGGAGGGACAGCAAGGTGAAAAATAAAAAAAAAATGGCAAGGGAGAGTAGAAGGAAGTCTACTCAATCAAATCAGGATTATATCTGTGTGAGGTAGAAAAGCAAAGACACCTAGGAAATAAATCACCTCTATTCAAATCAAATCATCTTTTGATTAATCAAATCGCTTAGAAAAACACAGGCATTTTCATCACTCTTGTTTTTATCACATACTGTATATTCAAATTAAATATATACATATATTCAAATTAGCTAAAATCAGCCAATACATCGGCCAATATTATAGCTTATTAGCATTATCAGCAAAATGTACTTAAATTATCAAAAGTAAAAGTACTCGTTATACAGGCAGAATGGCCACTTTGTATATTGTTATATATAAAATGCATCATACACAATATAAAATTAATATTTAATGTTGTAGCTAGAGGAGGTAAAGTTAGAAAGAAGTGAAAGACAGAGCTGTGAGTCTGGTCTACCTCTCCGTAGTGCCTTTCCTCAGATGGGTAGCTGACGTATGGAGAGTAGGACAGCATGTCAGGCCTGTCTATGTTATAGATGGCCTTGGTCTTTGGAAGGGCTGCCAGGTCCTTGTAGTCCAGCATCTCCTCTCCTAGCTTGGCCTGGCAGCAGAGAGAAGAGGCCATCGCGTTCTGGTATTTAATACGTTTTCTTGAGCTAAGATGTATATAAAAATTCCTACAGATCATTTGTATACACTTATGAGAATTCTATGGGAAAAAGCTCCACTGTGTGCTGCGGTTGCCCCCTGGTGGTGAGTAGAGGTGGTGCAGTCTTACATAGATGACTCTGCTGGGAGAGCCCGAGGCGCTGGATGCTGGGACTGAAGTGATGCTCTCAGATGAAGTCCGGGTCACCTGAAACACACACACACACACACACACACACACACACACACACACACAAGAACACACATACATAATTATGTTTAAATATATTGGATGCACAGGTGGTGAAAGAGAGAAATGTTACATATTTTCATTTTTCTTCCATTTAAGCTCATGCTTTGTGTGAAGTGACATTTGGTACAGATTTTCAATTAAAATCTGCTTTGTTCTTTCCCTTTAAGCAACCACATTAAACTCTCTTCAGTGCTGCATGTACAGTAGTTCATTAGTTAGTTATTATTTTCTTTATGAATGAATCCCTTAACTAAGCTAACCACAGCCTGACTCCAGCTCTGTACTTAACACACAGCCGTGAGGTTTATATCAATCTTCTCATCTCACTCTGGGAAAGAAAATGAAGTATTCCTTTAAACTACAGCCTAAATATAAACTGGTCACCTGTTTTATGTTGTTGGTGAATTTTGTTCACCAGAAGTGTTATTATGTTCAAACAGCACATAAGTATCACACAGTAGTACAGTGGTGCTATTAGTGAAGCTGTGCCAGACGTGGGCGATCAGCACCAATCACAGTTTCTTGTTAAAGCATACAAGTTGAAGACAGAGCGTGGACTCTCCCCTTCAGGCAAATGAAATATTGGTATAAATACTAATTATTACAGTTTGATCTTTATTATATTGCACGATTATCAGTTATGTCGTCTCTGTCTGTCAAGTTGTGAGTGTTACTCTCTACAGATACAGATGGTATATCCTACAGATGCACCATCAGTCATTAAAGCATCCTTGTACATGCACCGACTGATAATCAGCATGTTACAGCATCATCAGTAACTGACCAATCAAATCTGTCAGCTCTGCATCACATAATTACATAGAAATCATAAGACATTAGACTGTAGCGTTGTGTCTTTACAGTAGGTGGCCTGTGGGTGTGGCTGCTGCTCAACATGAAGCAAATATAGTAGTAAGGTATCGACAGTTATGATCAACCCATGCAGCAGATGGTTGTGGGGTGGTTGAGTGGGGTTTTTGTGAGGAGAGGGAGTGCAGGGACGTATAGGAGCACCAACCTGTTGCTCAGGGATGTCATTGAGCTGTATCCGGACCTGCTTCTGGGAAGGAGACGGGTAATGATGAGGAATGAGGATGGGAGATGGAGGAAGGGCAGATACTGGATGTAAAGCTGCAGGGCTGCTGATGCAATGGTAAAACAATGGTATTTTGTCCCGAACTGTTGATTAAACCCCTCCTCCTCTTCATTGTGATTGGTCAGTCACATGCTCCTTATAGTTATATTTGAACTTATAGTTACTGGTTAATCAGCAACTTGGTGACTTTTTTTGCTAAATATTTTAAACACTAAAATTTATAATTGCTTTCAATACAGGTTGAATACTATTTTTTAGAGTGCAGAATCCCAAGAACAGGTACAGAGAAGTGTCTGTATGGGTCTCAAAGTCAAAATCAGTCAACAGATTTATGAAAAAAGGTCTTAAAACAGTAAGAATTGAAGGGGACAATAACAGGAAGCTTTGGATGTATTAAAGTCTAACCCAACATGTCCTTCGTAAGAAGAAATGCCCCTGAGTAATAAAGTCGTATTTATTTAGAGATAAATCAAATCAAATCAAATCTACCAGTTAAGTGAGATAAAGAAGATTACTAGAAACTGGTTAAATGTCCTGACACGTTTGTGAGGTTTCACCTCTTTTTTACAGACGAGTTAATCACCTGGCTCAACTCAACCTGTCTAGACATCTTGGACTCTGTTGCCCAACTCAAATTCAGGAAACCTAAAACTAAAACTCAACCCTGGCTGAATGAGGACGCTCTTAGGCAACTATGTAGGAAAGCAGAAAGAAAGTGGAAAAAATACAGGCTTCAAGTCTAACTTGACATAATGTGAAGTTGTCTTGTTAAGTATCAGCAATTCGTCAAAGCAGAAAGGGTAAAATACTTTGCTGAGATTATTTCCAGAAATTCCCACTCTCCCACACTCTTTGACACAATCTACACAGTCCTTACCCCTGCTGCTACTGCCTGCTCTGTCCCAACCACAGTCGCGTGGTGATTTTCTAAACTTCTTTGCAAGTAAAATTGACAACATCTGCTCTGCAATTTCACATCCTCCCTACGACCCTTCCATCCTCCCTCCTTGCTCCACTGTCCTAAGTAAGTTTGAGCCTGTGTCTCTTGCTTATATTGACCCGTCTCACACACAAAGCCGACTACTTGTTCCCTGGACATTGTGCCTACATGCCTGTTGAAGAAGGTGTTCGACACTGTTGGTCCTGCAATTTCCCTCATCCTAAACAACAGTCTAGCTAACGGTTTAGTTCCCTCTTGTTTTAAACATGCTATAAACATGGTAGTATCCCATCATTTAAAAGCCTCACCTCGATGCAACTGTTCTAAACATGCACAGCCCTGAGTCAGCTCTACTTAAAGTCTCCAATGATCTACTGACGTCTCTTGACTCTGGTAAAATGCCATACTTCTTCTCCTGGACCTTAGATCCGCCTTTGCCACTGTTGTCCATTCTATTCTGCTGGACCGTCTCGAGCTCCAGGTCGGGATTCAGGGTAGCGCCCTCCAGTGGTTCGCCTCCTACCTAACTGTCAAAACTGGTAACCTCTTCTTCTCGTCTGCCCCCATCACCTGTGGAGTACCTCAAGGGTCCATTTTAGGGCCTATATTATTCGCTATACATGCTCCCTTTAGGCTCAATCTTCCATAAATACAATATCTATACCACTGCTACGCGGACGACACTCAGCTATACCTCCCATTAGAACTGTTGTAGTTTTTGTCATTTCCTGTTTTATTTTGTTTGCTTATCCTCCAGTTTTGATTGTTGGTCCCTCCTTGATTGTTTGCACCTGTGTCTTGTTGTCTCACCTCCCTTAGGGTATTTAGTTCAGGTCTTTTCCTTTGTTCAGTGTCGGATCATTGTTGTTCCTGTCTTGTGTGTGTTCATGTCATTTGGGTGTGTCGCCGTTTGGTGCACTTTTCGTTGTATCTTGGTCCCGTGCCCAGTTCCTCGGCATTCTTACCATGAGTAAGATTCTGTTTGGATTCTTTGTCTCCCTTGGGAAAAACCTTGTGTCTGGATTCTGGACTTTGCCTGCTCCCTATTGGATTTGTTTAGCCTCATTGGACTCTCTTCCTTGTTTCCACCACTGCCAGCCGGTAACCCATATTCTTGTACCTGGACCTCATGAGATGAGCTCCACACCTGTCCAGCCCCCAGGCCATCCGCCCAAGGTCCTCAAGTGGTCTTATTTGGCCCTTCCAACTCCATCGGGGGTTTAGCTAATCACCTGGGGCCCCTGGTGCCTAACGTTCATGCCATCTTCAATCCTGCTTTTAAATTTGACAAGCAAATTTATATGGTTGTGAAAGGTTGCTTTTTCCACCTAAGAAATATTGCAAAACTCAAACCGTTCCTCTCTCTCAACAACCTGAAGATTGTCCCTAATGCTTTAATTTCTTCTCTGCTGGATTATTGTAATGCTCTTTATTTGGGAATCAGCCAGTCATCCTTGTCCCAATTGCAGCTGGTGCAGAATGCAGCTGCTAGACTACTAAGTGGTACCAGGAAGAGAGACAGCATCACACCTGTTCTGGCATCCCTGCATTGGCTACCGGTCAAGTATAGGACTGAGTTTTAAGTTATTTTATTTGCTTTTAAAGCTTTACACAGGCTGGAGCTGTACATCACACAAACCAGGAGGAAAGCCACATTAATAGTTCAGGACCCTTCACATTTTTTGTTTACTGAATTTGAAAAACTCCCTTCAGGAAGATGACATAGGGTACCCACAGCAATGAGAAACATCTTTAAGAGATCCTTTATTCCATCCTCTATCACCCTCCTAAACAAATGACTTTTTATTATTTATAGTGACTGCTGTTGTTTTCTATTTGAGTCTATTTAAGATATGTATTATTATTTTAGCACTTTTATCCCAAACATTAATCATTATAGGCCCACTTATTTATTGTCTTTATCTCATGTATCCTAACCCATGGTAGAGAAAGTTTTTAAGTGTATGCATGTCTGTGAAGCCAAAGACGAATTTCCACGTGAGTGGACAATAAAGATGTCTAGTCTAGTCTATTCTAAGGTTTTCAGTATGTTGTGTAACCACACTGTAAAATTGACCAAATTTAAGTTTAGGTCAATATGCATTTTAAAAAGGATACTGCTGTCAAAGGAAATGGACGAGTTACTCACAGCGTCAAATCATTCAAATAAAATAAAGATATAATAATAATATTTGGAAAACCATTTTGCTTTTATTTGTGAAGTTTAACTGGAAGTAACATTTTAAAGTTGCAGTTTGAATGACTTCCGAATGGCGCATTTATTGTATCATTTTTTAGTATTATGAAACAGTGAAGTATGTTGATTTCTTGTATAACTGCAAAAAATATTATACTCTAAAGATAGGTACATAGTATGTACTGTATAGAATTATGATGTAGTGTGGATTTGGGACACAGCACAGGAATTCATGGCTGATTATCACTACATACTGTTGAGTTGCATTTTACACCTTGACTGTAGCTAGAGATAATGAACATGAGAGCTGTTTTTATGCACACAAAGACATCTTAGACAAATAACAGGCATTAACCTTTTGTTGCTAACTGATCCAAGTTAGAACACAAGAAAGTCAAAGAAGTCTGGAAAGTTGGAATTCTAAAGGGTTTCAATGCTGATCAGGGAGGTCAAAGACAAAATCGGAATGTAATTCAACTACTTTTCTAATCCTAGCCTTCAGTTTTAACCAATCTCATCTCCATATTTACTGCTGTACGATTCAGAAATTAACATCTCAAATCTTCCCATATGACACACAAGAAAAAGCTGAGAAGAGCTGATTGCTGATTTTAGGAAAAAGGAGGCAATGACACACACACCCCTGTCTACATCAGTGGAGTTGAGGTGGCGCAGGTGAACAGTTTTAGGTTCCTGGAAATCAGCATCACAGAGAACCTATCATGGTCCTCTGACATCTCCACCCTTGTCAAGAAAGCTCAGAAACAGATGTATTTTTTGAGGAAACTTGAGAAGGCAAACTTTTTGTTAACTTTTACAGAGGCGCAATAGAAAGCATCCTGACTGGAAACACCACAAACTGGCATGGGATGTGGATGGCCCAGGAGGAGAGGGCTCTGCAGCGGGGGATTAAAACCGCTCAGAAGATCATTGGTACCAACCTACCAAGCATCAGTGATATCGGAGAAGTGAGGTGTCTGCGCAGAGCCCAAAGGATACTAAAGGACAGCAGCCCCCCAGCCACAGCCTGTTCACCCTGCTGCCGTCTGGAAAAGGATACACAAGTATCTGCTGTCGTGCCACCAGACTACAGAGCAGCTTCTTCCCTCAGCATTACTCCATCAATAAATTACATGGAACTTTGTTATTCTTTTCCACATTACCATACCACTACCTTTTGTATAATATATGTATAGAGAAGTAACTGTATATATTGTTTTTGTTTTTATTTTTATTCTATTCTAATTTGTAAATATGTTCTGTGTGTGTATAGCGTGAAGGGGGCTACAACTTTAATTTCATTGTGCAGCCCTGTGTTGTAGAATGACAAATAAATGTAGCTTGCACCTTGAACCTTAACAGTGTTTTAAGAAATGGGGCTCTGTGGTCTAATGTGGATCTATTTTGGTTGTATTTGGGGATTTGTGACACAATAGCATCAAGCATCTTATCTGTTTTGATAGTATTTAGTTGCAGCCCGACCATCTTTTCCACCCACCTTGCTCTTCTCCTCCTGCTTGGCTGCGTGTCTGCATGGAGGATGCCAGATAGAAGATCCTAAAGATAGAGACAAAGACAGGAACTGTCAGAGATTGTTTCTAACACTCCCAACACGTTTCCATTAACAATGGACGTTAGTCAGTCAGTCCACCAATTTGACTGAAAGATCACAGCAACTGTAGACATTCAATCATTCATGATCCTCACTCATTGAATTATTATAACTTTGGTGATCTGGCACCATCATCAGGTCAGAATAAAACTATAAAACTGATGACATTCCCTTTGTCTTCAGCTGTACTTTGTGTTTAGTGGTAATTAGCAAATGTTAAAAAGCATGCTAATGTACAAAATTCAGATGGTGGTGAACATGGTAAACATTAGGGGCTAAACATCAGCATGTTAACATTGTCCTTGTCAACACTGAGCATGTTAGCATGCTAACATTAGCATTTAGCTCAAAGCAGCACTGTGCCTACTGTAAGTACAGCCAAATAGAGCTGCTAGCTTGGCTGTAGCCTAACTATTAGTCTTGTACAAATGATGCAACAAATTGGTTCTTTAGTACATGTGGACACATGTAACTATATTCTTCTTTGTAGTTGTTGGTAGTGTTTAATACTTCATCGCTCAACGATTAGCTAGCTTTATACAATTTTTTCTGCTACATAAAGGCAAGGCAAGTACATTTCAACAACAAGGCAGTTCAAAGTGCTTTACATAAAACATAAAAGCAACAGAGGGCAATATAAAGTGACATTTAAAACACTTAAAAAGAAAGAAAATTAAAAGATACAACGGAAGAGTAAAAGTTACAGTGCAGTATAAGAGATGAATGATTATTTGCTTTAATAAAAGATACCAGAAAAGTCTTCAGCCTTGATTTAAAAGAACTGAGTTGCAGTAGACTTGCAGTTTTCTGGGAGTTTGTTCCAGATATGTGGGGTGCATAAAAACTGAACGCTAATTCTCCATGTTTAGTTTTGACTCTGGGGACAGAAAGCAGACCTGATCCCAGATGACCTGAGAGGTCTGGATGGTTCATAACGTAGCAGAAGATCAGAAATGTACTTCTGAAATCAATAAAAATTTACATTCTGGCATTAGCAGAAGGAAAGAAAGAAAAAGAAAATACATGTAAAGGAAAAAAAAAGGTGAACCAAAAATGATACAGCAATGTACAGTATGGATGAAACTGCTGACATCTAAGATGAAGCTAGAAAATCCATGAGTCAATGCATGACTCATTTCCTCATCTGTTGCAGAGACATTTTTTCATGGTTATGGTTTCAGAAAGCTATTTCCACTGCTAAATCAATTCACTCTAAAGTGACAAGTAGCAGTTCAATAAGAGTTGAAGCAAATGGAGCACCCAAGGAAAAGCACCAGCTGCTACTTTGTGTTGGTGCCACAGCAGCAGTAAATAACATCTATGAGTGTGGCAGTGTGACTCAGGCACACATGTGCATGATCACTGGCGCATAATTCTTTGTAAAGTGCACCGTGGCTCACGACTTACCACTTGAATGCCGAGCATATCGTGTACACAACTTCTCATGTCGTAATCACAAGCTCATGAGTTCCATTTGAAGGAAGCATTATGCCCCCCCAAAATTAAGGATGGGGGGAAACACAGCTACACACTAGGCCTACACACACTGTGCGCAGACAAGGATTTTCTGTCTCTATGCGCATTCCTCCTTTATGAGCGTTCAGCAGCGGCCAGGTTCAGAGCTTAGCCTACACTGACTGGCAGAAGAAGAGGAAAAACACCATGCTTGCTGTAACGTGTGTCCACCGAGTTTGTGAGTTAGCAACAAATATCATTTGATAATCGCAAGTTGGAGCTTCACTAAAACATCTTAAAGATTGATAACAGATTTGAAGGTATTTATCTCAAGTCCCAAAAACTGCTTTTACCTTGCAGGTACATTTCTTCTCCCTCTGCAAACATCTGCTCACAGCGGGCACAGCGGGCACATGTGGGGTGGTAGTGCTTCTCTCCAGCCTGTTGAGCATTAAACAAGAGCAGGTTATGACAATGTAGCACTTGTTGTTGGTTTTCGTCACTTTCGGGGAATTGTTAAAGGGGTACTCAAGCAATTTAGTATTGCACTGCAAAAAGTTGAATCAGCAGAGCCTGGATATCCTGACTTTTAGTCTCTAGTATGAGTCAAGCTCCAAAAACACTGCATCCACCACTTCCCATAATGCAACTTGATAGCATATTTTTGTTGCCAGGTAAATGCTCACATTTTTTAAACACCACGCCACCAATTTGTACACAGGTTTTCTGTGATAAATCTATAGTATCCAAGTCCAAGCTCAGATAACCCTGATGACATCATCTGGGGATATTTTGTCAGACTTGACAAAGCTCCTCCAGAGCCACAGAAGACAGTGCTTAAAGTAATAGAGTAGTATATCATGATGTTAACTAATTAGCAAATAATTGTTAATAGTTATCTAATAATCAAGATTTATTACATAATAATTTTGACTTATAAAGTCCAAAGTCAAACAAATTTAACCCAGTACCTCATATAATTTTGAGTCACTATGAGTATTTTTTTTTAGTTTTTATCATTCCTAACTTTTTATCTTATTTTTTAATTTATTTTCCTGGTGGAAATCAGCTTCCATACATGAGAGGTGTGAGAGTTGTGATAATGAAGATAAACCAATGACAACACAGATCAAATAAAAAAAACAATCCACATGTGCAGTGGATAGACAAACAAACAAACAAACAAAAAAACACTGGTAGTGAATTTCATAGCTGAGTGCCCAACACATGTATAGAATAAAAATGTCTCTAGATGTTTTGTCACACCTACCGCCCCAACCACAAAATAATGCAAAGACATTAGTGTTTGTGTGCATGTTCCTGTATGCATGCATAAGCTTACTCTCTGCATGTCTGAAGGTGCACTTTATTAGAAAATTCATAATCAGCTTACTAAAAATGCTGATGCGGCATGTATAACCAGTCCCAGGAGTGTTGCTGAGCTAACTGTAATTCAGAGTCCAATTAGCATCACTTGATTAAAGTGCCACCAGCTACAAATGAAAACAAAGAAAAGGTTGTGTTTCATTATTTAGCCACAAAGTGGAGCACTTGCATGAGTAAGGAGCACTGCAGTTGCATTCAGTGCAGAGAAAGGTGCAAGGGTAACATGGGTATGAAAGCATTCCAATCAACTTGACTCTTGACTATGAAGACTTACATACTTCTGACTAGGGGTATAAGTGGTACGTGTATTCGTCCCGAACCATTCGATACAGGATGTTGGGTTTGTTATGCGACTTCCTTGGATCAGTACGCCCTGTGACCCAAACTATTACTATCAAAATAGTCTATTTATGTCGACTACTCGCACGCACGGAACAGAAATTCTAGAGTGCGAGTTTTATGCAAACTTTATGTAAATGTTTTTGGAGTGCACAAGTTGTTGTCTATCAGCTGTAGCATGCTAGTCGGCTTAGCATGGTTAGCCAGGTTAGCCAGGTGCCATTTGTGTGATTTGTTAACAGAACTTTTGTTAGTAGACTGCATTCTCTTTTGTCCCACAATCCTGAGAGCCATTGGACGCAGCATTAGCCAGTCTGACCTGTGACCCGGATGTCACCAGGTCAATAAAAAGGTCAGTGATCATTGGTTCTGTCTCTCTTTCTCCTGGAATCCTTCACTGCAGCAGACTGTCTCCCTCTCAGTGTGGCCGGCTCACTAGCAGACACCCACCTGAACTCTCCTGGCTTTGCCGTGTAATCTGCTCGGAGCAGAAACACGCAGCAGAACCCAAGTCTTTGATCTTATTGCAGCGACACAAGAGCCTGCTAAATCTCTGCAACAAAGTTTAGGGCCAATAGCTGCCACACACAAAGCCTGACAGCTAACTTCACATGCTTACAGAAGCATGAAGCAAGTTAACGTCGAGCTCTTAACTCTGTAAGGACAACCACAGGCAGAGCGACCGGCTTCCTCCAATCTCTAGAAGCGGACAGCAAAAGACACTTCCACAGCGGAACCACCATTCTTCCCAGCTTGGCTCGTCTACAACAGACTGACTGCCAGCTAACAGAAGCACCAAAGTCAACAACCTCTCTTTCCCTCTCACGGACAGGTATCGTAACAACTGGGCATAGCATAGAGTAACAGTGTATATAGCTAAGCAAAGGACTGTTTAACTTTTGTACATGTGATGTTACTGATGTGTTTTCATTGTGGTTTTATTGTTGTGATCATCTCCATGGTTAACGTGAGGTTATTGTAACCGTAGTTCTCAGCCACCGCTAAGATACTACACACATTCCTTTTGGGATGCATCCAAACCTGCACGCACACACACACACACACCACACACACCCTTTGTTCTGTAGTTTAGTGTATTTAGAGTTAGTCCTCATATTGTCTGTTTTTGCTTTGTTTATCTGTTAAATAACTGCTTGTGTGTAGACGGTGTAGTCCCTCATTCGTCCAGGAGTGTTCTATCGTAGAAAAGGTTTCAGTCGTAGTCATCTGGACACTGTTTTCAGAATCAAGACGTTTCGGCTCCCATCCGGAAGTCATTCTCAATTGTGAAAAAATTGGACGGGAATTGGAAATTTAAGCTAATCTGAGTTACATAAGCCCTGCCCTCAGGAACGGTGTCTCCATTCCTTATGTATCTGGACTGTCTGAAAAACTACAAAGGATCTTTAGACAGCACGATGTTCCTGTCTTCTTTAAACCAGGCAACACTTTAAGACAGAAACTCGTTCACCCTAAGGACAAGTTACCCACACAAAAACAGAGCAATGTTGTCTACTCCATTCAGTGCAGTGAGGAAAACTGCAAAGAACGGTACATAGGCGAAACCAAACAGCCACTTCACAAAAGACTTTATCAGCACAGACGACACGCTAACTCAGGATTACAGAGCGCCGTGCATTTGCATTTAAAAGCTACAAACCACACATTTGAAGACAGCGAGGTGAAGATTCTTAGTAGAGAGAAGAGTTGGTTTGAGCAGGCGTCAAGGAAGCCATTTTTGTGAAGAAAGAGAACCCCTCTTTGAACAGAAATGGTGGTCTGAGATTTAATCTGCCCAAAGTCTATCAGAGTGTATTATCACCTTGGTCACGCCTATCACATGCTAATCAGGCACTTAACAGTGATGAAGTAGATGCAGCCAGAGAACAATAGGCCTGCTTACTGATCACTGGGCCATCTTGAAACTATTAGGTCAGTTTCAGGTGAAACTAGCTATTAACAGATACTCAGGCAGATTCCCTCCTGAGGGCAGGGTTTATGTAACTCAGATTATCTTAAATTTCCAGTTCCCGTCCAATTTTTTCACAATTGAGAATGACTTCCGGATGGGAGCCGAAACATCTTGATTCTGAAAACAGTGTCCAGATGACTACGACTGAAACCTTTGCTTGTGTGTAATTATGCTGGTTTCTTTAATGTTGCACAAGAGTGAGTAATTTGTCAACCTCTGCTATGTTGAACTCCACATCCTTCAACCTACTAGCTATGAATGGTAATTTGGTTATAGTTATTAATTTAATTATTAATCTGAGTTCCAAATTGATAGTTTAGTGTATTTTTTTAGACTCAATCAATTAATTATCTTAGCTATCATTATCAAGCTAATTAGCTATAATTTCTCTTCTTTAAGAAGAGTGGTGCCCCCGAGGACTTTATTATCATTAAAGTTATTTATGATTATCTTTGATAATTCTGATAGCAGTTCTAGTCCCCAGTTCAAGAGCAGCTCAGTAGTAGTTGCGGTTGAGTTGAGCTATTGCTTTTCTTGACTAGATTTTCCAAGTTGGTTGAGGGATTGAAACTAGCAAATCTTTGTTCCAAAACCTGATTTTCTCCCGAAAACCACCTCTCATTCAGTCTGTTGGGTAATCTGAATACCATTTCACTTGCTCAGTGGTGATTTACTCAATACTAGTGCCTTATTCTGTCTTTTATTGTGTCATGGCAACAAAAACCATCACCAGCAGAATTATCTCCCTCTGTTGGCAGATTTTCTTTTGTTTTAAAACACATATGACTTATGGACTCATTATTTAACTAAACGTCTCAAGATGGATACTTTTTGGTTGAAGTTGTTGTTTTTCTCCCCTTGCAAAACAGTCATCTGATGTCTGCTGATCTCTGCCTCCCAAAGGCATCCCATCTAGCTTCAACAGCAGCATGATTACACACAACCCCTCCGAGGTCCCTGCACTTTGTTGCGTCATCTCAATATGGAACGATACCAGAAAACAGGACGTCAACACCTTATTTCTTGGATAACACCCTGCTTAATGCTAATCTGGACCAAATGGACAGCAGATGGAGAGAGGAAGCAAACCAAGTCATGCAGAATTAACCAAAAATGAGCAGGGAGACTCCAGGTCCAGGTATTATTGGGAGTAAAAGTAAGGTCATGTGCTTGAAAACTGGCAGCATGTTGTGGACGCCATGCCAAAGGCTCATATTTGAACTGAACTTAAACAGATAAATAGACAGAGACCTAGAGAAAAGAGGAAGTTGACTTAGAAACACTGAGGCCTGGAGATAAAAGGCCGGAACTGGATTGAAATTCAAACATGGAAAGTATGAGAGGACTGGAAAGGAGACAGAACTGCAATCAAATCCTTCCTTTGTCAGAATCCAAGGCTGCATGACAGGAAAATTATCATATTCAATGTCCTACAGGACTGATAAGTCAAGGAAGAGGAGGGGTTGAGGATGGTTTGTACAGCAGGGGGGATGAACTTGACAGCTGATTGGATGTTTTACTAGGAATGAGGCTGTAGCTAGTTGGCCAGGGTTGAGGTTTGCGGCTGAGACTCCTGCAGAGTTTAGGGCTTTTGAAACAGCAGTGGTAAAGAGCTGGGAGAGATCATGGCAGCCAAATGGTGAAAGGGCAGGTGAGGTTACAAAGAGCTGCTGAGCCTTTTCTACCACTTTATTTAACCAATTACATACAGACCATCTGCTTTCTCAAAATCACACAGCACACCACACTCAAAGGTGGGCATAACAATACACACTTTCCTAAAGTCTCTCCTCGAAAGTATTCATGGTCTTGCACTTGTTTGTACACACAAAAAGTGATAGAAGTAGTTGTGTAAAGAATGAAAAAAGATTTTGAGAGACAAGTTCAAACCCTGTCTACTTTCCCACTTCCACAAACCTGGCCAATCACTGCAGAGTTTAACATTTCCAGCTTGTTTGGAACAATCGCAAGAGACATCACAGCACCTACTCACACTGTCTGACTGACAGGTCATTTCTGGGAAGAGCAAAAATAAATGCCACAGCAATAAGCCGCTGAACAACAAAGATGTAGGCACAAACAATAAACAATTCAACCTCCTCCACCGCTGCCAGTTCCAGTCATTGACTCGAAACGTCCCCACAAAGCAGACTGTTTGATCTCAACCAAAATGTCATGACATTTTGAATGCTCAGTCTCTCCGTTACTGTTTCAAAGTGCAGCCCAGTGCAGGTAGAGTCGCTGCAAATGGCTTCTATACTAATACAGACACTCTGTGTGCTGGCATTTGATTTAAAAATAACAAAGGATACCAAAGAGCTGCTGGGCCTGTATTTATTAAGCATGTCAGGATATCTCAAAGGAATTACACTATAGAAAGTGTGACTTAATGGTTTTATTAGTTTGCATGTAATATAATCTTTAATATCATACAATATTAACTCTTCCCTGGTTGAAACCTTCCTTTCCATTTTATAAGGAATGAGGTAATGAAAGGAGAACAGAAGTGAGGAAAAAGACCACTCCACCACTCCCTACTCAGTACACACACAACACACACCTGTACCTATAACGCACACACGTTATAGGTACAGATGCTTTTAGTCCTGCTTGACTGACTTTGGCTCCAGACACTATAGGGCCAAACAATCAAGTATACACCTGATGGCCCAACACAACACTGTAGGAAATGGAAGTGGATGATGTCATTTACACAACCACACACACTGAGAGAAACACAGAAACATGAGCTCATCCCATTTCTGATGTTTCTGCTGCTCTGCAGACACTGGAACCTGATCGGTGATTATGAAAGGAGAGAATGTGAGAGGCCGGCATGTGATGACAGAAAAGAGTGTTAGAGAGAGGGATTGCTGTTTGTCCCTATAATGCTGCTCTGTTGTTCGGAGGTCACGGCAGGCGCTCCCAAGATCCCCTGTCTAAAATCTGCTCCTCCTCTCATCCCTTTCTCCGCCCAAGGAAAGTTTCCGGTGTCCCAGGATACTCTCCTTCACTGCAAAACAACACACTGCTTCACTAAAACCACATTCCCCTGCACTGACTTCTACCTGCCTCTCCAATGGACTCTTTCTCGTCCAATCCTGTCAATCTCTCTCTGCCTCATTCCTATTGAGCATGTTCTCCTGTCTTTTCTTATCCATTCAACTAGGTTGCATAGACAGCTGCATAACATTCCTGACTGGTTTTAGATTTGTTTAACAATCTCACAGGCTGAACTGAACCTAATGAAACTGTACATTAAGAGTACATTATAGCTAAGGGGAATTTCTTGAATGGTAAATATAAATAAATAACTGATTACACCAAAAGTCTGTTTCACAAAGTAAGATTAATGGGTTAGCCAACTATACAAATGGAGTCATCATTCGTACAGGATCACAAGTGGACATGGACAAAAGTACTGAGTGTGTTGTGACAACTAACAAATAGCAAAAGCAACATTTTTATAGCTCACTAGAGTACTTATCACTGCTTACCATGATAATAATGTCAGAGATACAATAAACATTTTTATACAACCATGTGTCCACTCTATGTTTGAAACAGGGCTTCTAACAAAAAGAGGGATTATAGTTGACTGTACAAATAACACGAGAAACGACAATTATAAGTGCATATAACAGTAATTACACTCAATGTCTTTTAATTTCGACAGGATTTCTGACAATGGTTGGTTCAGTGTACACTCCAGTCTATCACTGCAGCTCAGGATGATATCAATATTAATATTTTTTGACAATGAAACAACAATGACAATGAAATAATGATTATAATGAAAAATGTATGCAAACTGATGCCATTTTATTAGAAAACATATCCACAGTGAGTTAACTCCTATTAAATAATAAATGCAGATAGACCTTATCAAGTACTAATCTCTTTTCTTCAAGCCATATGTTGAAAATGCTGCATATAGAATAATTCTCATTTGATTTATAGCCTTTATCTTAGTCTTGCATATTTTTCTATTTCCATTCTCTCTTCTATTCTATTCTAGTTGTGTGATTATTTAGTACATCTTTTCACTCACTCAATATTACTTTCTGCTCCACATGACCTATCACTGTTTTCAGCCAGCACGTCATTTGTTGATGTTGCATGTGGCTGGCTTGTGATTAAGAACTCTGCCTCCCCTGTGTGCTAGGTTTTATGTTGTTAGTGTGTAACTCATTGCTAGTGCTGCTATCTTGGCCAGGATGCTCTTGACAAAGAGAATCTCGATATTTTGACTTAAACGGTATAGGCTGGCTCTATGTACTAGTGGAAAGACCAGTAGCGGAGTGTGTAAAGCCAGTGCTAACAGCACTGACAAGGTAGGGCTAATTAAAAAGAATGAATTATTACCAGCCATTTCAGCTACTGACATCATGACCCTCATCACAGATTTATAGAAGTATATTTCATGAAGGCAGCAACAGATGTGTTATATTATTCAGCATGACAGCATAAAACAGCAAGTGTGCAGTTGGGAAATGCTATCAATATGTACTGAAGCACTAGTTCACTTGATCATTTCAGGGCGTATAGCGACTGAGGACATATCTGATAGGGTTAATAAGCCTTTCCTTACATTACCTATTTGGTCTTTTATTATCATTTATTCCTACTGTCAGAGTCGATGCAATCCAGTCAACATGACTGGTGCCCTTGGGCAAGGCAGCGAACCTCGAATTTACTCTAGGAACACCTCTTTCCTAGCCCACTGACCTCTCACCCCTCTGGTAAAACGTGTTATAGTTTTGTTAAAACAAAATATTGAAATTTGTTTGAATTCCTAAAATTCCACACAAATTAGTGAAAATGAATTGTTTAAAAGTGAAATAATCTCACCCCAATGTGAGATGTGTGTGTCGGTTCAAACTATTTTGGTCCGGTTGAGTGTAAGATGCAGCTGCCAGCATGACTTGTTACCAGGTATATTTACAGTGAAGCTCTCTCCTTCTCTACGTCTCTACATATACTGTTCAAAAAGGCACACAAACTAAATAAGGTCATACACAAGCACACATACATAAAGTACGGTGACACACACATGACTTAATGACAACCTCATATCTAATAACCCGTTGAAAAAAATGTAAAGGGCAGGGACGAGAGCTGAGTGTGTCATCTGTCCTGTAGCTGTCGGTATTTTCTAGAACAGGAGGCTGTGTGGCTTTGTTTCATGGCACACAGAGGCAGAGGACGAGGACAGCTTATATGTGTGTGTGCAGTAGAGACTGAGGCCAAAACCATTAGACCACAGCCAAAAAAATAAAATTAAAATAGAGAGAGAAATTGTGCTGAATAGCCAAGCAGGCCCAACCACAGGGCAGATCCTGGCAGGCTGGTTATTCCCTGTGGACTGACAACTCTAAAGTTACACATGAAAAGGAGCTGGTCCCAGATCTGTACATACACAGGAAACTACTCTAGAAGCATTTGTCATGTATCTGCATTAGCAGTGTATAAGATCTTGAAATTTGAATGATTGCTTTAGGGAAACAGGGTCAACAGTGGAATCTGTTAAGCAGAAATATGAGAATGAAAAGTAAGAAGACTATAAAATAACAGGATATATTATGCAAAATAATTGCAGTAGAACACATAGAAAGAACAACATGACAACAATGCCATTTAAAGGGGAGCACCTATGATAAATGTTATGGGGACTCACAAGGGACAGCTTGAAAAAAGAATGGCCATAATCAAAGCAGTTAGATATCCTGACTTTTAGTCACTAGTATGGGTCAAACTCCAAAAATGCTGGATCCTACACTTCCCATAATGGAACTCGATAGCATCTAGACCCTCCCTGCCTGGATACGGCCATGTCTTTTCAACCTAATGTGCCCGGTTTGTAACGCAGGCTGTCTGTTATAAATTTGTAGTCTCCAACTTCTTTGTTCTCATAGTTATATACACAAGCTTGTTCCTTTGAATTTTTATCAAAGAACCAAATATTTCATAATGCCGCTGCTCATCTTCTGTACTGATGATTCAACAGGAAGTTTCATTTCCATCCAAGCCTTGGAAGTTTTCTCCATTGTGACTTTTACTTCCACATCTGTATATACAGAATGAGTAGCACTTCCCATAACTAGTTGACTTTGACAAGTAAAATTGGTGTAAGGCGCCTTTATGTATTTATCCTGCATCCATCATGCATTCAAAGACATGTGCTCACTGTTACTTGCTGAATATTACACAGAAGTATCACTAGTATACTTGTCTTTCAACAACCGTGCAACTGTTCCTGATTACTAGAATTACAACGTAGTTAAGGATTAGGCTATGTGGGTGGCGTTCAAGTTAATTTGGACAAATTACATGTTTGCTCTCATTCATTCAAACTTCATATGTTGGAAAAGTGACAGCTTTATGTCTGTGTGTCTCTCTGTTTTATCAAACTACAGTAACTAGCAAGCTAGATAGCTATTTAGTTGCCTTTATATATTCAGTCCCCTACTCATCTGTAGAACTGTTGTCCTGTTATTTCCTGTTTTATTTTGAAGTGTTCTCCTCTCCTCTTGTGTCTTGTTGTTTTACTTCCTGTCTTTGTTTGCTTTTCCCTCCAGTTTTGATTGTTTGCGCCGTCATAATTAGTTGCACCTGTGTCTCCTTGTCTCCTCTACCTAAGTGTATGTAGTCAGAGTTTTTCCTTTGTTCAGTGTCAGTTCGTCAAGCGTCCTGGTTTGTTGTTCTGTGGATTCATTGTTTCCCTGTACCTTGCTTGTTTGTAGATTTTTGGATTTTGCTTGTCCTCTGTTGGATTTTGTTTCTTTTGTTCGAGCCTGCTTGCCTGTTCCCTGTCTGAATTGTTCTGCCTCTGTTGGACTGCCTGAAATCTGTGTAAGCCTTTTTTTGTGTTTAGTATTAAATGGTTGATCTGCACCTGCCCTGCCTACCTGTCTGCATTTGGATCCTTTCTCTGCTACCCTGCTTGACTACAACAGATAATACAGTCATAATGCCATCAAAAGAAAGGAAATGCCGTTATTTCACCTTTTGTTTATCTGTGTACTCTATTCAATCCATCCATTCATCTATCCATGAAGGTATCATTATTCTGTGTATTCACCTGTTTCCTACATCTCTCTTTCCGTACCTCAGCTGTTCATCCATTTAGAAGGACTGCTTTAGTTGTGAGTGAGGGACACAGTTGAACCATATACTACATACTGACAGCTATCACAGAGTATTTCTGATAACTGTAACCTATCAGTGCTGCAATGTTACCTCCAGGACTTTTCCAGTGATGTACTTCTTGCAGCTCTCACACTGGATGCCAAACATGGCATGGTAGTCCATCTCACAGAAGGGGATTCCATCCCTGATGTGACAACACAAGACAAGTCAGCAGATCAGAGACAGCACAGTGCATCAGATACACTTCACATATAGCCAGCTCAGAGCCTGCTGCACGGTGGAGCTCGTGCTGCAGCCATCCAACTATGATGACAAAATTATATTTCGATCATTTGTAAACATTTTACACCAAATATAAAACTACAACGGCTGGTTAGTGCCATAATTTACTATTTCTAGCATCATATTATTGCAATACAAGTCTGAGGATGGTACAATGCTCTTAGCCAGCAATGTATGATCGTCTTTAATACATTCTGTCAAAATATTGACCAGATCTGTGCTAATTAGGGTTTTGGCCAGAGTAAAAAGTCCTACTTTGGTTTCTTAAACTGTCTAAGCATCTATTCTCTTCTCTATTTGAACTCCAGTTGGTTAGTACTGCATTATGTACTGGAATATGAGACTGTGACAGAGAACAAATTTCCTATAAGTCCTTTGACTTAGTAGCACTTTTCAAAACAGTGTTATTAAATGTAAAATCAATGGCTAAATGCAAAGACAAATGACAAAAGGTGTTGTGATAAGAACAGTAAAACAGAAGTCTATTAGAGATAAAAACAAAAATAATTAGCATAGCCTTTCTGTGTTGTGTTTTTGTAACCTAATCCTGACCACACGCGGGACAAAGGATACAAACCCCTGCCTCCAGTGCCAAAGAACATAGCATTAATGAATAAATTGTAATATCAATCCTAATTTACATTACAGGTAGCTGGTGAAGAATGGGTGTAATATGTTCACAAGTTTTACATTTTTTATTATCAGCTCTAGGAGCGTATTTATTTATTTTTTTTAGAACAGGGAGGTAAACTAATTTAACCAAAGAGGAAATGGGACGTTGCGATCACAGTATGGTGTGTGTCTCCACCACTAGGCCACTAGGTGAGTATGAAAAGTCAAAAGGGACACAATCACTTGCCATAGAGGTAATAGTATTAATGAAGTTGTGTAGTTATACTTTCAAAGTCAGACTGACTTACTTGCTGATGTACTCGGCATTGAGCACCTTGTTGCAGACTTTACACTTGAAGCAGCCCAGGTGCCAGTGCTTGTCCAGTGCTACAAGAGACTGTTCATTCTTAAACTCCTTCCCACAGCCGCAGCAGTCTGCACAGAAGACGAGATGAAGGCAGATTAGCTGATATGTGATGAGAAATGATACTAAAGTTGACTTTCTCCGACTGAAAGAGTTCCCTCTACAGTACTTTGGTTTCATTAAGCATAAAGGACAAAAAGAAGATTGGACATTTTGGTTTCCTGAGAGTGGAATGACTTAACACAATTTAAGAAAGTGCCAATTTAAGGGATGGAACAGAAAATTATGATAACAAGCAGTGTAACAAATCATGGTTTTCAGGGTGCAAAAGTTTACTTTTGGCATGATTTATGCTTTAGAGAGACAGTCACAGAAAGACGGAGACATAAACAAAGTACTGACTGTGGACAGCCTGTATGGGTGCAGGGCTGTTGGCAGGGAGAGGCTGGGTACAGTTTTGGCAGATACACTCCTTCCCGTTAAATGTCACTCGGTCGCCGGCTGGGAACGGCTGTCTGCAAACAGAAAACAGATAGAACATCACACGAGGGCTTTGACTGATATGTTTGTGATTCCCAAAGTTTACAAATATATTCTAAGCCTCTGAAATAAGATTTAGACCATCATGTTTTAGGTGGCTCAGCAGCTTTTTAAGGCAGGGTGAGGAAGGTTTCCTTGCATACAGATTAGTAAAATCCTCCCACCTCTCAATGAGTTCTCTGCTCTGACACATGCAGTTAAAGCAATGATGATATATGGATGACTAGATGTGGTCAGGGAGGAGCCTCCTTTTATCACAAAGCAGAATCCTTTACTGGACATTTTCAGTAAAAGGAAGAGACTGTCCCAATGCTGTTGTGACATGTTGAGCAGGGCCATAGCCAGGATTGAGGTCATGAGTCTTAACACCCCAAAAGAACTTCACCCATCAAAAAAAAGAATTAGAATATTTGGTTAGAATCACCAAATAGTTTGTTTTGTTTTTTATGTAGTGCTATTTTACTTTTTAAATGTTATTTAATTTTGATTTATTATTTCTGAATTTATGAGTGTTATATTTTTATGTTTTACATCAGACAAATTTAGAGATATTGAGTCTATGAGAATAAGCCTTAAATTACCTATCATGTGTAATTTGTGCAAAAGTAAACTCCTCAAGTTGTTAAAACCCTAAAATTCTGCATGAAACAACACATTGTCATAGGGCTCTTCACCAGATGGCTAACCAGATATATCCAATATCCATATCTTTGGTTCTGAAAGGGTTTTATTGAATTTACTTTGGATTTGTATTAATGCGGATGCCCTTGTCCGCAAACTTTTGTGTACTTTTGGTCTGGGGCTGCTTGTAACAAACTTTAGAACACTGAGGTTTAAAAGAGTCTGAAAGACTTCAGAATCAGAATCAGAAAGACTTTATTGATCCCCGAGGGGAAACTCTTTTGCTACAGCAGCTCACTATCACGTCAGTGCACACAGGAATAGAAGTACTAAGCAAAAAAAATATATAATACACTATAATACAGGTCAGAAAATAAATTAAGTACCAAGTGGGTATAAGTATAAAATTAAAACAAGTGTGAAGTACAAAGATCGGTTTACCGGTTGATGATAATAATATGGTATAAAGTAATAATGCATTAACTGCCAAGTTAAGTGTAGCTTATTTATAATGAGATGGAGAATATTGCACAGCAGTAATAGAGGTATGAATAAATATCAATATCAATAAATGGGGAATTTTAAACTGAAAATAGTATATTGCACAGGAGTATCAATACAGGATATTGCACAATTATCTCAAGTATTGCAGAGATGTAATGATCAATGTCCAGTTTAATGACTTAGGGTCATAGAGACTACACTTAGAGGGAGGAGTTAAAGAGTTTGACGGCCACAGACAGGAATGACTTCCTGTGGCGCTCTGTGGTGCATTGTGGGGGGATGAGTCTTCCGCTGAAGGTACTCCTTTGTTTGACCAGCACGTCATGGAGTGGGTGGGAGACACTCTCCAAGATGGCATGTAGTTTGGCCAGCATCCTCCTCTCTGACACCACTGCCAGAGAGTCCAGCTCCACCCCCACAATGTCACTGGCCTTACGGATCAGTTTGTTGAGTCTGTTAGTGTCCGCTACCCTCAACCTGCTGCCCCAGCATGCAACAGCATACAGAATAGCACTGGCCACCACAGACTCATAAAACATCTTCAGACTCATCACCACTGCTGATACAAGACTTGAGAAAAGACATGTTGGGATTCAGGTAGGGCAGGTTCGGTTATTAGCAAGATATTTATGAATATTAATCAAATTATGAATATTATCAAAATGAGTCATATGGATTAATAATTACGGGGCACCGCCCTGGGATCAGGCACCAATAACCAAATGTGAAAAACAGTCTTAAAGCTGTCCACCTAAAAATGCTGATATTTATTTAAAGTATTATCTTACATTAATTATAGTGAACAGTGAAGGGTGAATCCGAGCGCTGACCGTCGCTACCAGCTGTTATTGCAACGCATACACAAAATAACCACAGGCAACTGCTCTTAAAGGTACAATAGAGTTTATTTAACCTTAGCACTGATTAATAATCAATAACTTCAGCCAACAACCTCTATCGTGTATTCTAAACACAATAAGCATACAACAATCAGCAAATGTGTATGTGTGTGTGTGTGTGTGTGTGTGTGTGTAGGAGGGACAATAGAGAGGGAAAGCGAGGAAGATGGCGGACATGACCACATGGGTGGTCGTCACGCACAGATACAAAACCGAGACCTGCAAAACTCAAACAAAGGGGAGAGCCAAAATGGAGGACACGCTCTACAGTGGTGTGAAAAAGTCTTTGCCCCCTTCCTGATTTCTTTTTTTTTTGCAAGTTTGTCACACTTAAATGTTTCAGATCATCAAACAAATTTAAATATTAGTCAAAGATAACACAAGTAAACACAAAATGCAGTTTTTAAATGGTTGTTTTTATTAAGGGAAAACAAAATCCAAACCACACAACCCTGTGTGAAATAGTGATTACCCCCTAAACAAAGAGTATGGTCTAGACCTGCTTTATAGGAAAAGTGTAATGAGATACCTTCTGTTATGAATTGGCGCTATATAAATAAAATTGAATTTAAATGAAGTAAACCTAATAACTGGTTGGGTCACCCTTAGCAGAAACAACTGCAATCAAGCGTTTGTGATTGCAATGAGTCTTTCACAGTGATGTGGAGGAATTTTGGCCCACTCATCTTTGCAGAATTGTTGTAATTCAGCCACATTGGAGGGTTTTCGAGCATGAACTGCCTTTTTAAGGTTATGCCACAGCATCTTAATAGGATTCAGGTCAGGACTTTGACTAGGCCACTCCAAAGTCTTCATTTTGTTCTTCTTCAGCCATTCAGAGGTGGACTTGCTGGTTTTGGATCATTGTCCTACTGCAGAACCCAAGTTCGCTTCAGCTTGACGTCACGAACAGATGGTCGGACATTCTCCTTCAGGAGATTTTGGTAGACAGCAGAATTCATGGTTCCATTTATCACAGCAAGTCTTCCAGGTCCTGAAGCAGCAAAACAGCCCCAGACCATCACACTACCACCACCATATTTTACTGTTGGTATGATGTTCTTTTTCTGAAATGCAGTGTTACTTTTTTGCCAGATGTAATGGGACACACACCTTCCAAAAAGTTCAACTTTTATCTTGTCAGTCCACAAAGTATTTTCCCAAAAGTCTTGGGGATCATCAAGATGTTTTCTGGCAAAAATGAGACGAGCCCTAATGTTCTTTTTGCTCAGCAGTGGTTTTCGTCTTGGAACTCTGCCACACAGGCCATTTTTGCCCAGTCTCTTTCATATGGTGGAGTCATGAACACTGATTTTAACTTAGCCAAGTGAGGCCTGCAGTTCTTTGGATGTTGTTGTGGGGTCTTTTGTGACCTCTTGGATGAGTCGTCAATGCGCTCTTGGGGTAATTTTGGTCGGCCGGCCACTCCTGAGAAGGTTCACCACTGTTCCATGTTTTCGCCATTTATGGATAATGGCTCTCACTGTGGTTCACTGGAGTCCCAAAGCTTTAGAAATGGCTTTATAAACTTTTCCAGACTGATAGATCTCAATTACTTTCTTTCTCATTTGTTCCTGAATTTATTTTGGATCTCGGCATGATGTCTAGCTTTTGAAGATCTTTTGGTCTACTTCACTTTTTCAGCTTTATGTGATTTCTTGATTGAGAATAGGTGTGGCAGTAATCAGGCCTGGGTGTGGCTAGAGAAATTAAACTCAGGTGTGATAAACCACAGTTAAGTTATATTTTAACAGGTGGGGCAACCACTTTTTCACACAGGGCCATGTAGGTTTGGATTTTGTTTTCCCTTCTTTGACTAAAATTTTAATTTTTTTGCTGATCTGAAACATTTAAGTGTGACAAACATGCAAAAAAAAAAGAAATCAGGAAGAGGGCAAACACTTTTTCACACCACTGTATTTGTCCTCAAGATGGCGTGGAGCGTAGCTAGTTATGCTACCGCGCTATCTGGGTCATCTGAGATGTGTGTGTAGACGTGTATATGTACATGTAAAGACATGTGGCTTATTGGAGAGGAAAGAGAAAGGAAAGCACACAGAGTAAGGTACAAGAGATCTCAAATGCTGTGGTAAAGCGCAATAGCTGCCCCTTTATCACACAGGAACATGGCAGCGGACTTTTATTCAACAGCTGTGTTTCTGGACTTTGGTCTGATGAAACACAGTTATTAGCTTCCATGGTGGCTAAACTAACACAGTTAAACGGTCCAGCGGTGTGGTACCGATACACAACGGAACACACAGCAGAAACAGAACATGGCGGTCTGTTACTTTCCACTTTAAGCAAAGCACAATTTACAACAATGAAGCTTAGATGAAATAACACAGTTATAAAATCTATCTCTGCCCAGACACAAGCCTCTTAATTGAGATTGCTCTTGATAGCAATTTAATGCGTCAGTCCGTTTGGATTATCTGGCAGAGTCTTCTCAGGCTCGGATACTGACGTGGCCGGGTACGTTCATTAATGGCTTTAAAGGCGAAAGTGTTTCTTCAGGTGGCAGCGGAGGGAAGCAGTCGTCGACTTTCAGTGGGGAGAGAGCGGGACTCAGTGGTTAACCTTCTCTTCGTGAAGAAAACTGTAAAACCTTCCTTCTGCAGGTATGGGATTGTTATATGGAAGATAAAAATCAAGATCCAAAAGTGTGTTCAGCAAACACAAAACAGTCTGTTGCTCATCCAGCTCATTAAGACTTTATCTAGGGAGTTAAAGTTTACGTGAGCGACCTGTGCGCTCTGCTTTTATAGAGGTGATGACGTCATGGCAGGAGTGCCAGGATTTCCTGTGCCCCTTTTGGCGGCTCGTCCATTAGGAATCCAGGGTTTGGAGTCAACTGAAATCATGTGTCAAAGTGTGAATTAATGGCTGGTGGAGATTTGACGCCGTTTCTGAGTTCAGGCTTTTTGGTTTCACAAACGCCTCTGTTCTCCACACGTGGTGATGCCCAATAGACATTATTGTATTTGACATCTTGATACTCCAGAACAGAAAGAAATGTAGCAGGACTTTTCTTTTGAGGCAATGTAATATGAGACTTGAAAGAAAAACAGTTATTGATTACAGACCCAAGATATTTGTATATTGACTCAATCCCAGCACAGTGAAAAACAGGTCTGATTTCTTCCTAGAATTTTTTAACCATGGTACTTTTGTTTTTTGAGCATTTAGAACCACTTTCAATTAATTTAGCCTGTGTTGTACAACGTTAAAAGCAGACTGCAAATAACATAAAGCTTCTTTCTGATATGGTGCAGAGTAGTAAATAATAGTGTTATCTGTATAAAGGTGGATATTTGAACACTGTGGAACTTCCAAACCAAGCCTAAAACTGTCTCAGAGACACGTTTCATTGAGATGTTTATTTGTTATAATCATGAATGTTTCTGTCAAACATTCATGATTATAAGTTCAAACAGCCATTAAAAATGTTTAAAAATGTATAATAATTATGATGTTAAAAGGTTAACATTAATAAAAGAATTGTCTAAAATATACCACCTTAAAATAATGTTTGGGACGAACTGCGAGCCAGGTCTTATCACCCAACATGTTGGATCTCAGTAATGGTCTTGTGGCTGAATGCGAGCAAATCTTTGCAGCCAGGTTCAACATCTGGTGGAAAGGTTTTCCAGAAGAGTGGAGACTGCTATAGCAGCAGATTAATGGTTTTGGAATGAGGTGTTCAACTATTACAAATGGCTGTAATGTTCAGGTGTCACCAAGTAGCCACCAAGACATACATTAAAAATGAAATAAGATGTTGAGAGCTTATCTTTTTATGAGACAAATGTATCCACTTTTCTTTACAGTTTACAATTTCCTTGGAGGCAGCATTTAGTAGGCCACTGAAGAAGTGCAGCTTAAGGCACATTGACATTAATTTCAACATTCAGACATGGAAGTTGCTGAATCAAATTAATGTATTGATTCATTGTATTTTCATTCACCAGCCAAAATTCCTTTAGAGGCAAATGCCATTGTAGTGACTGTTAAGAGGGACATTACCAACACAATGAAACAATGTTAATGTCTCCTGGCTGTGTGTACGTGCTGCTCCAGCAGAGCTGCTGTCACTAAGTCAAGTACAGAAGGAGTGACGATTACTTGGCAGAGCAGGGCTCTGACTGGCTGCCACGTGCTGCTTCCTACAGCTCGGAAATGTGATATTAGAGCTGCTGTCACACTGTCACAGCCAGATACTGAGAGAGAAATATATCCAGGCAGACTGGGATACTGTCAGAGAGCCAACACAGACACCACCAGCTCCACCCACTGCAATCAACAGATCTCACTCACCTGAGTACTGATTACACACCTGCCATTAATCACCAACCCCACACTATAAAGTCACACTCCCCCGGTTCACTCAATGTCTGGTCTCAAACCTAATATGAGATATTACCCGACCGCAGTATCACCTGAAGAATCCCCTAGGACTTTGGACTCCATTCTACCGTCGTGTGTGTTTTCAACTCCTGGCTCTCCTGTTTCCCGTCTCCTCCAGTGGACTGAACTACCTACTCTACATCAGATAAGACTCATAGACTTTCCTAGCTCCAGCCCCTCGTCTCCACAGTCATTGCTTTACCCAGTACTCTGTCTTGCTTCTCAAATAAATCCCTTGTCATTGTACTAACCTCTGTGTCCCGTGTCTACCTGCTGACAGAAGACCAGACCTTTAAAACCATCTGGAGATGGAGCGCTCCGCTCCCCCGACAGATAATCCATACGAAGGGTTGGTCAGCGCCCTTCGTGCGGCTCTGTCTCCGGACCCACACCCACATTCCCATGGCCCTTCCTCCCAGCTATTCGGGTGAGGCGGTAGGATGTAGCGGTTTCCTGCTTCAAGTTTCTCTATACATCGAGATGCACTCTCTCTGGCTGTCTCCGACCAGCTCTTCCGCTTACGTCAGGGAAATTCTTCGGCGAGTGACTACACTCTACAGTTCCACACGCTAGCGGCTGCTAGCGGATGGAATGAGGCTGCACTGATGACAGCTTATCGCCAAGGTTTGAATTCCCAACTCCGTAAAAAATTGGTCATCTACGAAAACAGCATTGGACTTGAGAACTTCATACAGAAAACTGTGAAAATCGCTCAGTTACTTACCGCATCCCAGCCAGAAGAAACCGCTCATTCACTGCTCTCACCCGAAGCCTGTCCTCCAGTACAAGAGCCCATGCAGGTTGACACCCACAGGCTCTCTCCCCAGGAACGAGCACTCTGTTTGAACCAGGGCCGGTGCCTGTATTGCGGGGCTAGATCAGGGTATGCCCAATCCGTCTGCCACGTCCTGCGGTGAGTACCATTTCCAGTTCTCCCACCATTTCTAAATGAACCCTTCTAGAAATTCAATTACTCACCCCCCATTCTGTCATTGCAGTACGAGCCCTCCTCGACTCGGGCTCCTCAGGCAACTTCATCTCCCCGTCGTTATTAAAACGACTAGAGTTACCGTTTCTACCCCATGCTGAATTAAAGGTTCAAACCATCCAGGGAAAATCGCTGGGACGTGGTAGAGAGAAATATCAATCACCATCCATCACCCTATGTGTCGGTTGTCTGCACAGAGAACAGATCTCCTTCCTGGTACTGGAGGAACCCACCGTATCATCCTGAGACGCCCATGGCTCGCTCAACACTCTCCGGAAGTCAGATGGGAGTCCAGCGAGATTCTGCGGTGGAGTCCAGCCTGCCTTCGACAGTGTGTCTCCTCGGTTCCCAAACCTCCGGTCAGTCACTCCCTCGTCCAGGTACATTCCACCCGTGTGGAGAGTCCTGATCCACCGCCAGGTCTCGACATCCCATCTGACTATGTGGCGTTCCAGGATGTCTTCAGCAAACTGGCAGCCACCCTCTTACCACCACATCGGCCATGGGACTGTGCCATTGACCTGCTGCCTGGGGCTACACCGCCAAAAGGACGTGTGAAGCCCCAGCCTCGAGCTTCTTCTTCGTGGGTAAGAAGGACGGTGGCTTGCGGCCCTGCATCGATTACCGGACCCTCAACAGCCAAACTGTCAAGCTCCCCTATCCTCTTCATCGAGGAACTCCGTGGGGCTCGCATCTTCACCAAGTTGGATCTGCGGAGTGCCTACAACCTCGTTCGTATCCGTGAGGGGGACGAATGGAAGATGACGTTCATCACTCCTTCGGGCCACTACGAATACCTGGTGATGCCGTACGGACTGTCCAATGCTCCAGCCGTCTTCCAGGGCTTCATGAACGAGGTGTTCCGGGAGTATCTCCATTGCTTTGTGATCATCTACATCGATGATATCCTCATTTACTCCTTGGGACATGGCACCATGTCACGCAGGTTCTCCAACAGCTCCAGAAACATCAACTCTATCTGAAACTTGAGAAGTGCGAGTTCCATCGCCCCACGGTCCAGTTCCTCGGGTACATCGTCAGCGCAGAGGGCATTCATATGGACCAGGGGAAGATCCAAGCCATCCAGAACTGGCCACTTCCTCAAACAGTAAAGGAACTCCAATGTTTTCTAGGGTTTGCAAACTTCTATCGCAGATTCATTAAGAGCTTCAGAAGGTGGAGGAGGCAGGCACTTTGCACCACGTCTGTCCTTACAGGCTACAGTCCAGTGCTCCGGTTGGCGTGAGGTCGAACTCACCGGAGCCTTCTCACCACCCCCGCCGGTGAGTGACTGTGAATCCACTGGGGCTCGGCACGGAGTAGAAATGGCCATGGCTTTGGGCTTTGCACCCATGAGAAGCCACGGATCTTCAGGCTTAGCTGAAATGGCTTCATGCTCCGGGGCGCCAGTGATGATGGAGCCGAGCCACGGAAGAGTGGGATCATTGTCCAGTGCTGGAGTGGAGCAGTCAGGGGAGTGAGAAGGGATGGTCGCAATCCGGCTGCCGCAGCCAGAGGGCTGAGGTCTGCAAGGTGTTTTGCCTGGGCCGAGACGACAGTGGAGAACTCCAGGATGAGCTTGTCTTTTTCTCTGAGCTCGGCTTCCAGACAGGCGATACTTTTCCTCAGCTTTGAGACGGTAAGGTGACAAGATCCACACTCAGCCATCAGGCTATCATTTAGTCCGTGAGAGTGCTTCGAAGTCCACAGTTAAGTCCATAAAAGTGCTACAAGCTTAAAAACCTTGGTAAAAGCGACCGGCTAGCCTAGCCGCCGGGCTAAAAACAAAACTAACTAAGCTAGCAGCAGTGGAGGCAGTCCGGTAAACCACGTCGAGTTGCAGCCAGCTTAAAATCACTTAAGATTCACATGTCCGATGACTGAAAACTTTTTCCAAGTTAAAACATATAGGTAAAGCAGTGGCCAGGAAAGCAGTGTAGCATAGAAAACTTGGCTTAAAAACTCAATAAAATATCAATTTATGATAGTTTAAGATTAAGTTTTTTGTGTAGCACACAGATGTCCATCTGTCTTGTTTTAGATATGTTGCCTTAATTTCAAGCATTTTACCCTAAAAATCATTTGCAAATCCATACATAAGGCTTAAAGATGCAGTTTGTATAAGAAAATCATTATTTTGATTATTTATAGTTCATAGGAATTAAATGTATCTCTGTTTAGCTGTCTGTCTGTGTACCGTTTAATATCTATATTGAAATCGCTACACGTTATTCTCCAGCATGATTGCATTTACCCACTGTTTTATTCATGTGTGATAAACAAAATGCCAACATGTGGGTTCATCAACACTGATGCCATTAAAATGTTTGTTAAACATTTTGTGTTGGTGATCTCTTAACTTTTAATCTAGCATCATCATCAGGTCAACATTTTAATTTGTTGTTCATGAGAAAATACGTGCAAAGCTAATGACATTCCCATCAGCCTTAGCTGTACTTTGTGTTTAGTACTAACTAGCAATTGCTAACACGCTAAACTAAGATGACGAACATGGTAAACATTACCTGCTAACATCAGCATGTTAGCAGTGTCAATGTGACCATGTTAACATGTTAAAGTTAGCTACTAGCATGGCTCTAGACTCTTAGTCTTGTTTAAATGTAAGACAAAATGTCAAAAATTTAACTTCTGGTCTTTCGTTTGGTATTTTGACCAAAATAGTTACTAGACTTGTTTTGTATGGCAGAATACAGGAAACAAACAATATTTAATTGTACTTTGTTACATGAGAACTTGAAACTGAGCTCATTAGGATTAAATTTTCTTTGTGTTTTTTCCTGATACCTCAGTGCATCAGTGTGATGAATATACCCCCATGTATTCACCTCTCATCAACTGTGTGAAGCCATCAGTAAGGACCATCAAAGTATGGCCTGTGGGGGTAGACTCCATACTCCAGACAGGTTTCAACACACAGATTGGAGTATGTTTGCCTCTCAGGCCACCTGTGGCTCTCATTTGGACATAGACAGCTACACTTCCTCTGTACTGGACTACATCATCATCACCATAGACAGTGTTACAACTCAGAAGCAGATCACTACATACCCAAATCAGAAGCCATGGATGAACAAGGAGGTGCGCCTCCTGTTGAAGGCACGCAACACTGCCTTCAGATCAGGTGATGCACAGGCCTACAGCACTTCCACGGCAAATCTGAAAGGGGGCATCAAAAAGGCCAAGCACTGCTACAAGCTAAAGTTAGATGAGCATGTTTCCAACTCTGACCCTCAACGCATGTCCCATGGCAGGGCATCCAGGCCATCAGCAACTACAAACCCAGACACTCCACCCCCATAGCCACAGATGTCTCCTTCCTGAACGAGCTTAACGACTTTTATGCTCGCTTTAAGAGAGACAATAGCGAAACTGCCCCCAAGCTCACACCCTCAGCTGACCACCCGACCATCGCACTCACCTCCACAGAAGTCTACACTGCACTGAGCCGGATCAACGTGTGCAAGGCTGCTCGACCAGACGGCATCCCCGGTCACGTACTCAAGGCATGTGCAGAGCAGCATGCTGGGGTCTTTACAGATATTTTCAACCTGTCCCTCGCCCAAGCAGCTGCACCAGCATGCTTTAAATCCACCTCCATTGTGCCAGTGCCGAAACACTCTAGTCCAACGTGCCTGAACGATTACCGCCCTGTAACACCTATTGTTATGAAGTGCTTTGAGCGGCCGGTCCTGGCACACCTAAAGGACTTCCTCCCATCCACACTGGACCCATACCAGTTTGCCTACCGCAGCAATAGGAGCACAGAGGATGCAGTCTCCATGGCACTGCACTCACACACTTGGACAATAAGAACACTTATGCACGAATGCTGTTTGTTGACTACACTGTCATCCCTTCCAAGTTAATCACCAAACTTGGAAACCTGGGCATTAACACCTCCATTTGCAATTGGATTATGTACTTGCTGACAAACAGACCTCAGCTTGTTAGGTCAGGCCACAACTGCTCCACCACCATCACACTCAACACTGGCGTACCACAGGGCTGTGTGCTGCACCCCTTCCTCTACTCCCTCTTCACACTCGACTGCAGGCCTGCGCATGGATCGAATGCCATCATCAAGTTTGCAGACAATACTACAGTGATTGGTCTCATCAGCAACAATGATGAGACCGCCTACAGGGAGAAGGTCCAGCATCTGGCTACATGGTGCTCAGACAATAATTTGCTCCTTAACACCTCCAAGACAAAGGAACTCATTGTGGACTTCAGGAAGGAGAGAGGAGGCACACATGACCCCATCCACATTAACGAGATGGCTGTTGAGCGTGTCTCCAGCTTCAAGTTCCTGGGGACCCATATATTGGAGAACCTGTCCTGGACCACCAACACCTCCTGCCTGGTCAAGAAGGGTCACCAGCACCTCTTCTTCTTGAGGACACTGAAGAAGAACCAACTGTCCTCAGCTATCCTGGTGAACTTCTATCGCTGCACAGTAGAGAGCATCCTAACCAACTGTGTCGCAGTCTGGTATTGGAACTGCTCTGCTGCAGAGCGCAAGGCACTGGAGACTCCACTTCCAGCCATTGAGGACATCCAGAGGAAACGCTGTCTGCGTTGAGCCCGCAGCATTCTTAAGGACTCCTCTCACCCTGCCCAGAGACTGTTTTCCGGCAGGCGCCTCAGGTGCCTCCAGACAAGGACCAGCAGACTGAGAAACAGCTTTTTTCCCAGAGCTGTCTTCCTACTGAACTCTGCCCCCCGCCGATTCCACTGTCCCCTCATATATCTGAACTTAAATGCTGCTATATTGTTTTTGCTGCTGCTAAATAGTTTTTGCTACATGTACCACATGTTCATTTGGACAACCGGACTATTTATTTATACATATACTGCATCATTTGCACTCCTATACCGCATCATTTGCACTCCAGTACTATGTACTGAATACTGCAATAACTCATCTACTGCACTGTTAACTATTTCCATAAATTGCACTACTTTATATTCATTGCACTACTGTTCTGCCCAGTCCAATTCATTATTGTACATATCGATCAGTATACTTCTGTTTATAGTATTGCCATCTGTATATAATGTCCATAGTACCACTTGTAAAATATTTTCATAATACTGCTCTATCCTGCATTTATGCACACACTTTATATCCTGCACTTGCTTATTGCACTTCTGGTTAGACCTAAACTGCATTTCGTTGCCTTGTACTTGTACATACGTAATGACAATAAATCAGATCTGACCCCTTATAATGGTGAAATACAGACATAGTGTATGTTGAGAGATAGAGGTAGATTAATACATGTATTGTTACAGTTGCAGGTGAATTGTGAAGTAGCACCTGCATGCCAGAGGCACACACATGCAGATAGACAGAAACCCAGACAGTGAGCGTGTAGAACAGAGCTAGATTACTCTTGATGAATTATTGATGATCAATATTGAACTGTGACCATGACACACACACGCACACGCACACGCACACGCACACGCACACGCACAGAGAGTGGAGTCTGAAGTCTATTTGCTCTCATTCTCTCAGCCCTATTTTTATATTCCACACAATAAGCCTGTGTGTTTTGCCACCACAAAAGCCATATTTGTTATAAGAGGAACACAGGAGTTTGATGATCACATTACAAACCTCAAATGCCACACTGGAACATTCTGATCTCAGGTTCAGCATAGGGATCACAGAGGTATGATAGCACAAACACAAACACACACACCCACCCACCCTCAGTTCAAAAGACACTTAATACTAGCTGTGGGAATGGGCTAAGTGGCCGCACTGACTGACCACGCACTTAGAATTTATGCCTGAGAGAGGCTCCCATTACCTTTCTGGGCCTGAGAAACATCACTATCACTGGTCATGCACACACACACACACACACACACACATACACACACACACACACACACATTACACAGTCAATAGAAGCATGCACATGGCTGGAAACAGGTGACTGTGACTTGTAGTGACATGTGTCTTCATGTGCTTTCCTATATTTATGTATGTGTATTATAGTTTTATGTACATGTAAATGACACCTACACCAGAGGGGTCTTGCTGTTGATGATGTGTGTAAGAGAAAAACACACTGCTGGTGTCTCCTTTCCTCCCTTCCTCCCGCTGAAAAGTTGTTTTGAGTTTTTGTATTTCGATTTTGAGCTCTTTTAGTCATTAGAAAGTACAAGGAGGGGTCAGGCATACATAAGTTTTGCATTACAGTAACCCTGTTCAATTCTGAATAATGTAGCATTTAAATTTGTTCAAGACCTTGTATGACCATAATGATGGTTTAAGACATTCTGAGGCATGTAAGGACCTGAAGACACCCTGAACATTGTGTACAAGTCCCACTGATGTTAAGGTTAGGGTTAGAAATGCAATTAATTAAAAAATGGAAAACAGACACTGAGTGAAGGATCTCAAATATAGGTATGTATATGTTAATTTACCTCTCCCCACTTCTTAGTTATCTACATGTTATTTCAAGTGTTATTAAATGTGACAAATGCGGATAAAAGCTAAAAACACTAGAGGTGGATGCTGAGGTGGCGGTGGGGATGTTTATATTCTAGTGTGCACTAAGTGCACGTCAGCCAACTTCAGCGCATTCAGAATGTTGCTGTCAAACCCTGTCGACTTTCTTACTTACACACACTTGGCCAGTCACTGTGTGAAGTGGGCATGACTATTAGATTGCCTGTTTTGAAATGTTACAAGAATTGTCGGACACAGCCCCACAATTCCAATGTCAGAAATGGGGTTTCAAAAGCTGTTCGACATGCCGACAAGCAACAGTTGTTGGAAGCATACTGGGGCCTTTACTACGCACCAAAAAGCTGGAACAAACTTCTAGAAGATATAAGACTTCTCCTGACTTTGACTACCTTTAAATCCAGTTTAAAAAACCTTTATGTTCTCTACGGCCTTTGACTAAATACATGATCCACCTTTTACTCCCATACTGAACTACCTTATAATATCTAATACCTAATATCTGTATTTCTTATTTAATATTTTTAAAGCAATATATAAAGCACTTGTAATTGCCTTTGTGCATGATTGTGCTACATATATAATCTTGCCTTGCCTGTGCATATAAGCAGCAGCAGTGATAATGCACAAGAATGTATAGGCAACCTGTCAATTGTTTGGTCAGCACAAACAGAAACTTGTTTTTAGGAGACATATTGGAGGAGGTGAAAATGTCAAAAGAGTGTCACCTCAAGGTCATTTTAGAAGCTGTTTTCAATCATCAGGTGATGGTGTTTGCATGGAATTGCAGATGTTCAAATTTCCATTTTTTGAGCACTTTAAGGACTCCTCGTCCATGTTGGCTTAAAAGTTTAAGGTTAAATCTTCACTGTAACTAGCCAGCTGGGTACTTTACCTGCTTTATGAATATGCTGCTTTTCCAGCCATGTTTCCTTCACTTGAAGAGGGTATCAAGTCTTTCTGGTCATAAGACTCAAGACTAAGTGATGTCACAACACACTGCCATTAAAGTCAAAGATAACTTGCAAGTCGTGCAAGGAAACAACTGAAGAAGTAGCTAAATCATACGTCAATTAAATATGGTTTTGAACCCTACTTCCCACATCCCAGTTTCTTACTTGCAGGAGGCACAGACAAAGCAGCGGGGGTGGTAGGTCTTGCCCAGGGCGGACACCACCTCCCCCTCGATGAAGTCCTGGCAGCTGAAGCAGCGAGTCCCGTACAGTCGCTGGTAGTCCAGAGTACAGATGTATTCACCTTGCCGCACGAAGAAGCCTCCCTGGGCCAGTTCACAACCACATACTGCGATAAGGGAGGGACGAAGAGAGTGAGAGAGGAAGGGTGAAAGGGTATAGGAAGGAAAGAGGGAAAAGAGAACAGGAAAAGGGAAGGATGGACAGAAGAAGGGAAAAAAGACGAGACAGATGAATGAACACATTTAAAAACAAAAACTTTGACAATACAAATGCTTCCCCTGCAACATGAATGGCTTCAAGCTAATTCCAAATTCAAAGCCATTGTGCAAAATGTGACAAAATCTGAAGGACAAGCATCACGTTTGTTTTTCCTTTTTCATGGTTATGTCTTCTCTTAATGCAGCTAACTGACCACAGGATAGTAGCTTTTATTTATTTATTTTTAGTAACACAGGCAGGGTGGCTATAGATTATTCTATGCTGTACTATACTGTACTATATACAGTATACTATACTATACTATACTACAGTATACTATACTATACTACAGTATACTATACTATGCTATACTATTCTGTACTATAAAAGTCACATACAAAAAGAAACACACACACTCAAACACACACATTAACCTATGTACAGACATTCATTTGAAAAGTAATAAAAAGAAGGGGAGGCATTGTGGTGAGCAGAGCCAGTCAACCTGCTTTCAGAGCCAATAACATAACACTGTAAGAATGGGTGTGTTATTAACGTGTGTGTGTGTGTGTGGGTGTGTGTGTTTAAAGACTGCACTTTGTCTATTTGTCTGGTTCTTAACAATACATGACAGGAACTCCAAATCACCATCTCCTCTCGTGCACACACAATGATTACACACAGTAACCATGGCAACCACATGACATCACAGACCAGCCACAACCTCAGGGGAAACCTCGCTCTATTTTTCCACTCCTTTAAAAAAAACAATACCCCTCCTTTCTTTTCCCTCCATTCTTTCTTTCTGGAAAAAACGACATGAAAGACAAATGAGAAATGTTTGCATTGCTTGGTGTCGCGCCCTGGGACTGCTCAGTGAACTTGCACACACACACTGTCTCCAACTTGCAGGGATCTGTGAAGGTATGAGGTAAGACACATTTGTGGCATGTGAATGACATCACACACATATAACATATGCTTTTCAGGACACACACACACACACACGCGCCCTTGCAGCAATGTGAGAAGATATGAGGTGACACATGTACAAAACATGGATGAAATCACACACACCCCCAACACATACTGCAAGGACGCACACACATTCTACAGAATAGGCTCAGACACACCCAGGCACAGTTGCAGCGGTGCCGGTGGGTTCCCCAGCTCTCATTAAGGTCTCAGTGTAAACTGATGTTTTCTGCCCACTGAATCCAGTTAGATACCAACAGAGCCTATTTACTGTACGTACATCATGCAGCTTTTCAAAGGAGTTATTGCTCTACAGAGCTACCGTGAAGACCTCAAGACTGATCAGCTCAAGATGCTCATGTTTTCTCCTACAAGTTTTCGATGCCGGTGGAGATTGCTGATAGTGAAGACAGTATATAGCAAGTTGAAAAAAGACTAACACTAGGGTGATCTAGAAAAGCCATTCCCACTGATCTGCTCACTAATCCTCACACTCTATCACAAAGTAAAGAATGTTAAAACAATTATTTCAGCTGTTAATGATTGCAGGTTCAATGCACTAAACTCCTCCATTCCTCCACTCTCCTCTCTCCGTTTGTGGTGCTGGTCGTATGTTATCATTAGCTCGCACTTCTTTACAAATCAAGCACTCAGGCCATGGTTAGTCACTTAAGCCAGACCAAGTAAAACCCAGCTGGTGGTACTGTTCATCATATTTCTGACGTTTTGGTTTAGCTACTGTAGTTTCAAGCTGCGATGCTCTTGATATCAAAAAATGCTTCAGTTTGCTACTTCAAGTACCTTATAAGTCTCCATGAGCTGTGAGTCACATCCATTGCTGCTGCTGCAACTGCTGACCGTGTTGGTAAGAGCGCCAATCTACAATAACTAACTTCCCATTGTTTTCAGAACACTTGCATGCACCAGTCCTTTTCACTTCACACAGTATCTTTTTATTATCATTACACCAGGTCTCAGTGAAAATAAACAGTAATATCTGATTCATTTTACTTTCTTTACTTTTTATACAATTAGAATTTAATATTAACAAAATAACAACTCTTTACAATTTAATGTAGTTCAAATATTGGCCATCAAAACCTATATTGGTTGCACTTTGCTGTTGGATGTTCTTGTTTCAATCTGAAGTTTGTCTGCAGTACATAAAACAGCACTATATGTATCCTGAAGTTGAGGCTCAGTTGTGAGTGTAGCGTTTCATTTTCTGTAATGGTAGAAGTTGCTGTGCTGTGATGTTGCACAACTGCTAACTGAGAACATCCCTGTCATACAGCACACTGATGAAGAAGAAGCAAGGTTTACAATGTTTGTAATATTTTTCTTCAGTCTAAATTCCCATACACTAAACTGAAACTTCAGCATTTCCGGCTAGTAGCGTAACAATCCAACTCTCCCACCCTTTAATCCCTTTGATTGACATGTTGGACAACCTTTGTCCAGTATTTTCACCATTTCATTTTTTTATCAAGCCCTCACAGGGATTATAGCATGCTAATAAAACAACCACAACAATACGAGCAGGAATGTTTTCTCAGGAAGTGGACAACATACTTTCCAGCAGCTGCTACCAGCTCCCTTACATCCGGTTCAGGTATCTGGCAATCTGTCTAGAATGCAATACTGCTCTGGGATGATGGAGTAAACACCAGCAGAGTGGAAAGCTGGATGGATGAGATACATAAGTTCACCCCAAAAAGGGGGGATTCCTAAGCACTCTTGTCACTGTTTGATATAAAAGTGAAAAAATGAAAAATAAAAGGTTAAATTCAGGAAGTGTTTGAGTTTTAAAGCATTCTTTACAGCACCATATTTTTCCAACGAGGAACCATTTGAGTGTAGTTCTCTATAGAACCTTTCTAAAACCCTCTTTACAATGATGGTAAGCCAAATAGTGATAAAAAAGCAATTCCTGACATTACATAGACATCTTTTGATAACACAGTGGCTGGACTAGAATAATTCTGGAACATGGTGTGTAATTAAACTGGCCTATATAAAAGGGGCATAGTCTTGAGACATGAGACTAGGCCTCGAGTCAAACTCACAAAAATAAGGACTTGATCTGAGACTTAAAAGAAGTCAGGTCAAGTTTTGACTTAATAAAAAAATAAATTTGACAATGACAGACCTGTCTCAAATGACTTGAAACTTGTTTTGAAAGACTTAAGACTTGACTTGAGATTTGTCTTGAATTACTTTATATTTGACATCAGAAACTGACATGGACTTGTCTCCAATGACTTGAGACTTTACTTGAGATTTGCTCTGATTTGCTTTTGACTGACTTGGGACTTGACTTGGACTTGTTTTTGACTGAGTTGAGATTTAAGTTGAGACTTGCTCTGAAAGACCTGAGACTTGTCTTGTGCTCCTCTCGAATTATTTGAGACTTACTTTGATAGACTTCAGACTTAACCTGTCTAAAATGACTTGAGACTTGACTTGATTATTGTTCTGACAGACTTGAGACTTGACTTGATTCTTGTTCTGACAGACTAGAGACTTGACATGGACTTGTTTCAGATGACTTGAGACTTGACATAGACTTGTTTCAGATGACTTGAGATTGACTTGATTCTTGTTCTGTCAGACTTGAGACTTGACTTGGACTTGTTTCAGATGACTTGAAACTTGACATAGACTTGTTTCAGATGACTTGAGACTCAACTTGATTCTTGTTCTGACAGACTTGAGACTTTACTTGAGATTTGCTCTGATTTGCTTTTGACTGACTTGGGACTTGACTTGGACTTGTTTTTGACTGAGTTGAGATTTAAGTTGAGACTTGCTCTGAAAGACCTGAGACTTGTCTTGTGCTCCTCTCGAATTATTTGAGACTTACTTTGATAGACTTCAGACTTAACCTGTCTAAAATGACTTGAGACTTGACTTGATTATTGTTCTGACAGACTTGAGACTTGACTTGGACTTGTTTCAGATGACTTGAGACTTGACATAGACTTGTTTCAGATGACTTGAGACTTGATTTGTGTCTCATGACTTGAGACTTGACAAGGAGCTACATAGAGAAATAGAGAGCTGGAAGAGCCAGTTGGCACATAGACTCCTCTTCTTACTGTATTATAACTTAATTGCTTAAGCAGCTCAGCAGCTGAGCCCATATGAGCTCAAGTTGGAGCCCATTCATCATTTATAGAGCTAACACAACCAGAAAGAACTACATCCTTTGAAAAGTGATAGCAAACCCAACCATTTGATATTATTCTTTTCATCTGCAATACAGCAGCATGGCTCATATACTGCAGAGGAAGGCAAAGTTACTGGCAAACTAGCCTCTAATGCAGATTAAAAAGTGTGTCTGAGTGCATTACATAAGTGAGAGGAAGACAGAAGATGCTCTTTCAGTTTCGTCCCTCATCACTAATGGAAACCATCAAAGCTGTCTTCCTGTCATCCCTTTCTAGTTGCTTAGCTAACTGGCCTTTAGCTAGTTTATGGTACACAATCAAAGCTGTTGTAAAAAACCAAAAACCTGTTGTTTGTGGGCTACACAGAGCTATGACAAGTTCCAGTCAATAGCAAAAAGATACAGATAAATGTCAGTAGTGAAAAAATACAAGAATTTCCCACTTTTTGGTTTTAATTGAGAGTTTTGGTGTCTGAAAGGCATTCCACCCTGACTAGGATAACATTCTCAGAGTAAAAGCGAATAGTTTAACAATTCAGCAAAGCAATGGTAATGCATTAACTATGCAATACAGATACAAAAGTATCAGAATCAGCCTTGAACCCTTCGACTGAATGTTGTGTTCAAACAGCGATTTCATTATTTTGAAACCATTCCATCTCCATGACAACAGAGGGTGTGTCTGTTCACCCTGTGCTTGGGCTGTTGGAGGGTGAGATCATGATGCAGCTAATTAGTTGTTTTGTTGTGAGACTCAGCTGAGGAGAACAGAATGTGTCGGGCTACACGCCTGCAGCGAGATGAATCACAAGAGGGTTTGACCTTTTGAACTCTAGGTGTGTGGTGGGAAGGTGTATGTTTATGAATAAATCAGTGTATGTTTGGGGGCTCTTTGAGGGCAGTATACCTAATAATTTTCTGTAACGACACAACCTAGTAGCATGGAGATGTAACTTCAGAACCAGGAAAATCTTGAAGAAATAGAGCATCACTTCAACTCAATTCTACAATTCTACATAATTACAAGCAATAACAGTGCTAACAGGAATACTAGTGCTTCTCAGTTTGCCAATGTGAAGTAGGTATAAAGGTTACATTGCAGTAGGAACTCAGGAAGGCAAATTACTTCACAGGAAACTGATTACGTCCATCTCTGAAGGCTTATCTCATGCACTATGAAGCCACTTACATAATGTTAATGTACTCAGAGGCTCTCGGAGGAATTCAGTGTGCTGTTGAATCGGCTTCCTTCGCACTGGAGGATCTCTAAGCCGAGTTCTTCTTTTCCTTCAATTGCATGAAGAATTAGTGAGGAAGTTATGTGCTTGAATGGATGGATGTGCAACGAATGTTGTGATTTGTAAATAAAATATGGTGCATTTCTTTTACTCATGTACAAACAAGGTCTAGGGAGAAAAAAGTAATGGATTCAGTGGTTTGGACATGATGCAAGTAATCTAGTTGAAAGTAGGGTATCAAACCTGGATACTCCATGGTAGTAACCCAAGTCTGGCACCAAGTACTGAAAGCTAGTACTGAATGCTTAGTCAGAATTGTAATTTTTGTGTATTTATTTTTTGATTAGATTTATTTCTCATTTCTCAATATTATATTCACAAGTATGTTTTCATTGGTGTATAATCACCTGAAATTAAGAATCGTGTTTTCGTTACCTTAGAATAAGGCCTTTATATCTACAGAGGGAGCGGGTCCCCTTCCACAGAGGCCACCATGTTGTACTGCCATGTTTCTACAGTAGCTCAGAAGGGACAAACCAATCACTGGCTCTAGATTGGGCCTTTTGCATTTTTTGTGAGTTTCGCAGCCACCGTAGTTTCTCCTACACGCTTGGAAGGGGAGGGTGAGGCGAGCAGGATTCAAATAGCAGCAAACTGCAATTTCACCGCTAGATGCCACTAAATCCTACACACTGGACCTTTAAAGCTGCAATAATCAATTTTTAAAGCTGCACTAATCAATATTTTTATATGAAGAATTAATCAAATGACTGTAATGTGAAAGGAGTCGTTTGTGGTGACAAACCCACAAAGAATTTTCACCCAACTCTGCAGTTCCTCTCAGCTCTACAGAGCTTTTTAGTCTTGTTTTGGTTTTATAGCCCACAATTTTTACTGTTTTGGTTCAATCTTACTGCTCTCATCAACCTTGTTTCCAGCCGCTGCAGGCAGCTATTTAAGCAAAAAAGCTCTCATAAGCCCACTGTACACTATCTGCAGAGCACTGAACCACAGACAGACAAAGTTAGAATGACTTGTAAAGAAGGTGGCGCATTTAGTAGGTAAGGAGCCAGAGATTTTTCTGAGGAGTTGGTGGAGACCAAATCAGAGCTAAAAACAGTGTGAATATTGGACTTAAATTCACGAAGTCACCAGAAATAAAACTCCAAATGAATGTTAATTTTGCTCAGTGTCTGCTAGATGTGTGACTAGGCAATAGGCAAGGTTTGCCATTTCAGGCCATTTTATTTAGACACAGTTTTTGTAAGATTGACTGAATATCAGACAACACCTCTTTTGTTAGAGAAAAAATTTAATCAACGTAGGGTATCAAAAAAAGTATTATTTTGGTATTGTACCAAAAAAAAGCCCTATCTGACACACAGATATGCTCATTTGTGCATTGTGTGTGTGTAGGCTACTGAGCCTAGCCCTCCACTGAGGAGGAAAATATAGGATACAGCAACCTATAAATAAATGTCATGTAACAATACACAAAATTCACGGTTCGGTACGTACCTCGGTTTTAAGGTCATGGTTTGGTACGTTTTCAGTACAGTAGGAAAAAAATGTATTTTTGTCATTTATTTTGAAAAATGTTATTAAATGTTATGTAACTTTATACAGTGGCTCATCATATTGTCAATAACAAAAACTAAATAACAAATAAATATGTCAGACAGTTTGACACTCAAAGCTGCCCATCGTAACTAACTGGGAAACCGTAATGCTCCCATACAGAGGGAGGATCCTCCAGCTCTGGTCTCTCATTTGTGTTTGCTGTTCGGAGGCAGCGACACTACATGAACTAACCTGGCTAACCGGGCTAGCATGCTACAGCTGATAGACAGCAACCGGTGCGCTGTCAAAACGTTCTGGGTAAAACTCACATTCTGGAATTTCTGTTCCGTGCGCGCGAGTAGTCGACATAAATAGACTATTTTGACAGTAATAGTTTGGATCACAGGACTTACCGATCCGAGGAAGTCGCATACCGAACCCAACATCCTGTACCGAACGGTTCGGGACGAATACACGTACCACTTACACCCCTAATGTCATGTAAGAGAGATGTAAAATTTTGGGCCTAATCCAATTCAGCAGCCCTGAGCTAGCTTTGGAGAATTAAAATATACAGGCACATCTGAGAAAGCCTGTCCAGTGTGTGTGTGTGTGTGTGTGTAAAATACTTTATCTCCAAACACTACACCTCCAGAGACATTATTTACAGACATGATTTGGCAGTTCAAAAGAGGACCGAAATGCAAGACTCCAGGCAGGAGTGCTGTGTGCTTTCTGCTATGAATGTGCGACCTTGACTGCACCTCATGTTTTACAATGACTCACCATCTGTGTGTGTGTGTGTGTGGTAGGATGGGGGCTGTGGGTGGGGTGTTGTCATTCACTAGACTAATACATGACCTTGACTTCAGCCTGCTGGCATTGTTCTGACCAACTATGGGACTGTGCTTGAAAGAAAAAATATTCAAGGTTGATGCCTCTGACAGGTCAAATGGGCTCACAATGGTCCATACTCCCTCTACACTGACCTTAATTGAAAGTAGGCATCTAATGAGGCAATTAGCAGGGGAGGTCTGTCTACTGACTAAATCACTGGGCTACACTACATCTCATAACACACTTATTGTTGACTTTATTTGAATATCCTCAACTGAGGTTTTTCAGCAAGAAGTGAATCTTGTGAGGATTTATGTTGTTCATTTCTGTGTTCTGTGTTATTTACCCACTTTATTTGGAGGTAAATCCGAATTGAGCACAACTAAAATGTCTCAAATAATCCTTTAGAATAAGGCGGAACAAGAGGGAGGACATCAGATCGCACCAATTACTTCAATTATTTCCACTGTGGACCTTGATATAAAGATAGCAAAGATACAGGAGTCTTGGTGACTAAGTGACATCATACTGCCAACAACCCAACACCATATATACCTCAAATACCATCAAAGAAATCACTTCAAGTCAAACATCCATAAGTTAAATTATAAAAAATGGTAAATGGACTGTACTTGTATAGTGCCTTTCTAGTCTTCCGAACACTCAAAGCGCTTCACACTACATGTCATTCACACACACATCCATACACTGACGGCAGAGGCAGCCATGCAAGGTGCAAGGTTTCTCATCAGAAAGAGTAACTAATGATCATTCACACACACTCACACACACCGATGGCACAGCCTTCTGGAGCAATTTGGGGTTCAGCATCTTGCCCAAGGACACTTCGACATGCGGCCTGAGGGGAGCTGGTGATCGAACCTCCGATCTTCCGATTAGTGGATGACCCACTCTACCACTAAGCCACAGGCGCCTACATACGATAATAACAAGGATGATAAGTTTTCACCTATTATTTTTTACCTTCTTTTTAAAATTGTGGTGGTAACGTTCATTACACAGGAAAACTGTATGAGCACATAAGTAAGGCAAGCACGGTAGGTCAAAGTGATACCAAAAAGTTGGTCTGTAAACTGTGATGGCTATTTACAGTGGACAGTTTGGGGAATAATTTTAGCTCTCCATGACGACTGAGCAAACTCCATCCTCTAATGAAGAGCCTAAGATGCAGCTGAAAGCTTTGGAGAAACTAGGTACGCAGTATGTGGCCTGATAATTGGACTGAATTGCCTATTGGTTATTGTTTTGTTTTGCTCTAACCACTCAACAGTGAGTAATGTATTTGTCCCGCCAACATCATTTTCAGTCAACACAGAAGGTATGGTAACTGTTGCTAGCAGCAGGTAACTTAACATTTTTCACAATGATTAAAGAAATATGTCAATTTAAGAGTTGTTATTTCTGTAAATTGACTTGCAACAACCCGTACAGCGTCATTCTCCTCCATGCTGGTTGTTATTAACCTAGGTAGCTAGCTAGCTGTGTAGGAATCCCACTTATAAAGCTCTGATTGGTGGATTGTTTCTCCAACCAGCAGAAATTGCTGACAATGAGCACAACACCAGAGCATTTGAATCGTTCAACAAAACAGAGATTAAGGGGGTGATTCAGGGGTCTGGAACCAGGCTAAGTTGAGTTAAGATTATTTTGTTTAAAAAAAGTTGCTATTCGCCTTCATTTTCTCTTCTATCCTGAGGGTTTGTTTAAAACGTGTAAAATCATTCACAAACAAATCACAAAGACGGCTCGTGTTTCTTTCCCTGTCAGACTTCTTTTTAGCGATATCACCACATTCCCTGTTGTTAGTATTACCAATAGAAATAATGGCCAAAACTATGCAAATATGAATCTCTTCCAGGAAATGCAGGCTTGTACACCACCAAACCTCACTCAGCCAACAAGAGCTACTAAACTGTGTAAAGCCATCACGGTAAAGGCCGCAGTGTTTGATTGATAGGTGATCTCTGGGAAGAGCAGTACGAAACATCACAGCATTGGGGGCGACTGTGGCTTAGTGGTAGAGCGGGTCGTCCACCAATCAGCGGTTCGATCCCGGCTTCCCCCAGCCCACATGTCAAAGTGTCCTTGGGCAACCTGTGCCTTCAGTGTGTGAATGTGTGTGAATGACTAGTTACTTTGATGAGCAGTTCTGCCATCAGTGTATGAATGTGTGTTAATGGGGTGAATGTGATATGTAGTTGCAGCACTTTGAGTAGTCAGAAAGACTAGAAAGGCGCTATATAAGTACAGCCCATTTACCATTTTTACCATGAAAACTTTACACCAAAGACAGAGGCAAAAGGTTAGACAATTCCATAAGAGAGAAGTGAGATTAATCATCCACATGTATCATATGCACAATATGGCATGTACAGTATGTAAAAACTGCCCATCAAATCCTTTTAAGTGTGTGTGCATGCTTTCCCTCCCCCCCATACACGTGTGTGAGGTCTGCACGTCTGGCCCAATGACGAACACACACACACTCTCTCCTGGCTCTTTTCTGGTCAGCCTGCTTCCAAGAAGGAGACAATCCAATAGCCAACACCCTACTGAGAACATCACAACCATCTGCTATTACAGCACCACTGATCCACAAATCTGTCAAAAACTCAAAGGAAGACTGCCTGTATGAAATAGACGGAGTCACAGCTGTAATTTCAGCTTTACACACAGTAAACATTATTGTAACATTCTCCTTAGGTTTACTACTACATCTGATTTCTTAGAGTTCTACAATTATAATCTTTTTAGGTATATTGTCTACATTCCTCTGTAGGCAAGCAACATTTGGTAGAGTTTGACAGTTCATTCGAGACCTTGAAAACAGTAGTTGACAAAACAATCTCAAGTCAAGGTCCACTTACTGGCTTGTTCCACAGCTTTTGACCATATCACACGGTCTTCATCAGCAGATGGAATTTGTTCAGTTGTCATGGAACAGTAAATGTTCAAACTTTTGATTATTCTGAGCACTCTTATGACTTTTCGTCCATGTTGGCATAGAAGCTGAGCTTGAACAGTCTGAACAAACCACCACACACCATAGTATCTCAAATAATTACTACGAACATATTGGATGATGAGTCCGCATCTCACAATTTAAGTCCAACGCCAACGTTCAATGCCAGTGCAGGAAGTAGAGTGCCCTTTATGTAGAGAGGTGGAAAGTAAGGATGTGGAGTTCGGGGTGGTGGATGGGGGTGACTTTCAGTCGGGAGATCGAAGTTCATGTTCCATCATAGCTGTTCCATCAGCATAGAATCCATGGTTGAGAGAAAGTGGACCTTGAGTTGACATTGCTTTGTCAATAAAATTCTAATACTGCGTCTGTCCGAAGGCTAAGTAGTACTGACGAATCTCAGTTGACCAGGGGTGGGACTTGGTCATAATGTTGTTTTGGACCTAAAATGTCTTCAAAATGTGTTGTATATGTTGTATATTGTACAGGGAAACATTCAACAAGGACAATAACAGGCAAAAGCTGACATCTTGGATCAAATATTTGAGCAGCTACACTGAAAAACCTGTTTAGATCACACAACACTCACCATTTTTCCAAGAGGTTGATGAGTTCTGAGAATGCCATGATTAAAGTTTTCTTTCAAAAAATTATACTTGACAATACATATGAGTAATCTATGTTTTACCATAAACCAAATACTATAATATGGTAAAGAGAATCTAAGTTTGAAAATCCACCTGCTAGCTTTCAGCGCTTTTAACTTCATGTCACGGCCTTCATTCAGCAAACAGAGATAGTAGGGATAGTCATCACGCAACCTAAATCTGGACCTCCAGTCACATGATAACAACTTCGTCATATGTGGGGTGGCGATAGCAAGCACTATCTCAGTTCAAGGCTGGTCTTTGGCAATGGATATGAATGGCTGCCAACGTACTACTATTCAATGGCCGTGATCCCCTCCAAATCAATGCTGTGGTTTTGGCCTGGTTTTCTTAGACAACTTTAGTTGCTCCCAGAGTTCTCTTATCCCAAAGTCCTCAACATTTCACCGATGTAGTGTTCCCCAAAGCAGTTGGAAGTGATGTCATGAAACATCTTTGTCTTTTTCACAGAGGGGGCCCAGATAAGGATCATGACATGACACCTCAGCCAACTCCATCTGTTGAATGAAGACTGTGCTATGTGGTTGAAATCTTCAAAACCTAGTATGTGGACCTTTGAGGTGAGATTCTCTTTTCAATCTACTGTTCCCAAAGGTCAAGAATGAACATCCATGATCAAACACGAGTGAAAATCTACGGTCAGTTTTCCTCATGTATCTTTCCCTACACTTGACCGCATGTATTTCCTTTTTATGATATCAGGGTTCTGCTGGCTGTTCCTGAGTCCCGGCTCAAGACTAAAGGTGACCGGGCTTTTGCAGTAAGGGCCCCTTGGCTCTGGAATTCCCTGCGCGAGGATCTGAGGCTGCTGAATCAGTGACTTCTTTTAAATCGCTTCTCAAAACTTCAAAATCTTTTCAAAAAAAGCCTTTTATTAATTCTAGTACTCTGTTTTATTGCCAGCATATCATATCTGTTTTATTATTAGTAATTATCTTTTTTGTTGGGGGTTGTATTTTATTTTGTTTTATTTTATTTCATTGTATTGCTGTACTTTTAAATGCCTGATTGTATTTGCCTCAGTCCTGAAATGTTTTAACCCTGATTCAAACACTGATTCAAACACTGATTTTAAGGAGTAAAAGTTCAGTATCCCGAGATTCTAAGTAACATCCACCGTCTCAAGGCAGAGATGAACTGTATCTTTAAGCAGAAAGCTTGTATATATTTATTGTTTTTCCCAAATGACGTGGATGTGGCATTGAGAAGCACTTGGCAGACTACACCTACTTCATGAATAAAACTGTTTTTAGCATTATGGAGAGCAATAAAAGATCCCACTCCTGTGTTTGTGAGGGTGTGTTCTTGATTGCTTATGAATGTGGTGCGTGACAAAGAAGGGGAGTGTGCCTGAAATAAGGAGTCTTTCACCATTCCAGCTCTTATACTCTATACTATTTATCAGTTTTCATGCAGGCTTGTCGACATTCGGGTGTGACCGCATATTTTCACATTTGAGTATTCAGATACTATTTGGATGATGTGATGGCCCTTCATGAAGCAAAAACAGATTAGGGATGAAAGTCTGTCTGAGTTGGTTTGTCAGGTCATTTTGTCTGCAGCACTCTGCTATTGATGGTGTCTCGGTGTCAGCTTAAAGGCGTCTGAGAAGCAGACATAACAGGATATACAGAGACAGGCACAGTTAGCACCTAAATAAAACACACTTCCTCATCCACACAGCTTGCTGTTGATGTCAGCAACCATGAAAACAGCAATGAGTGCTCATCAGATGCTGCAAAGCTTAAAGCTGCAATGTGGGATTTTTTATCACATTAATATCACATGTTGGCAGCAGAGTAACAGTAGGTTTAACCTGAATCAATTATACTGTTTCAAAACTTTTGAACATCAATTCCATGACAACTGGGCAAACTCGAAAGTTCCAGAAGAGCTACTAAATGGACCTTGTGGTGAGATTGTTTTTTCAACAAAATATTTACCAAATTGAAAAAATTGAAATAAAAAATATTTGCATACACTTTGATGCATCTTGCTGTGATGTGAGCTTAAATTTAGTGATACCACTTTCTAACAATGCACCCTTTATGAAGGGTTTATAAGTTGTAAGTAATGTATTTCTTAATGATTAATAAATAATTTACTAATACTTCATAGTTTAGTAATAAGCCATTGATAATAATTCTCTGGCTAGCTCTTTACTTACACTATTGATAAAATACCTTATTAATTAACATAAATTAACATTAATAATTCATTATTTACAATGTATAAACCCGTTATAAACAGTGCCCTATCAGAAAGTGGTAGCAATTCAGGAGATAGTTTCCAGATAATTTGCTAGTTTTGAAAGTGGTTTTATATCAAAATCCCTCTCTTTTCTCTTCCTGTAAAAAATATTTTTTTATGACTCATCCTGAACTCGTATACAGAAACGTAATACTAAAAAAAAGTGATTTGGGGTGACCATGTCCATCATATAAATCTGCACTTGACTGTTAGCTTATGGATCTTAGCTAGCAGAGCAGCTTTCTATCGCACTATAGCTTCGTATTGCTCCGTGTTGGCTCGCTCTAACTACCATTTAATTGAGTCTTTGTTGGGTCTTGCATTTTTCCTTTCACCTTTACACAGTCCATAAACTGTACTTAGATATGTTTAACCAAATGACCACAAGCACAGAGTCAATGGGGGCCCTCATGTTATTTTAGCCCCGGGGGGCTCCAGCAGGTTAATCCAGCCATGTTTGAACAGTGCACTTAGGTGTACAGTAGCTGTTGCGAAAAACACCAAGGCTGTGTTTACTATTAGCAGCCAGAACTACCTTGATGTCAGGCCAGTGTTAAAGAGGCTAACATGAACTCACATTAATCCAGTGCTCCTCTCTGCTCGGTGTTAATTACACATGGCTAGCTGAGCGTTGACGGTTCCTCACTTCAGACCTGGCGCTGTTAGCCTGCTGGCTAACACCCAGGCTGGTTGTAATTGGCACTAATACAGCAATATAGTCTGGGGTCATGGGCTTGATTCTCTTCCAGGTTAATCTTGATATCTTTGATAGAGTGCAGTTGGTCAGAGGTGAGCTAGACCTCGACAGAGGTTTACGGTCTACAAATCAAAGACTAAAAGTGGAAGATATTTCACCTCACTTTATTATCAACTGACATCCATAAAGAATGTGCTGAAAGAAAAATCTAACTTCTAAGTGAGCACTATACTGTGTTGAACTTGGCTGCTGACACTGAGTCAGATGTCTTTTCATCTCTTTGATGTTCAGGTTTGAACTGCAGATAGAGCAATCTGATCCCCACTCAGCCTGCTATAGTTTATTTTATTTCCATCCCTGACGTTCAGATTCCTGTCAGTCCACATCTGGAGGTTTTAATAGCAAACTGCCCACCTCGAGTCCCCACCCAACGCTCGCAACGCTGGGATAATCAGCACTTTTAATAACCCAAATTAGTTGGAAATTCAAGTAATGCGGTCATGCTTTGAATTTATGGATAGGAGGAATAGCCATGCGTTTTTCTGTGTGAACTGGGTGGAGTAAGCAGCGCCCTTACATAACTCTTCTGACTGTTGTGTCTACATGGTATTGATACACCTCCTGAATGCTTAACATTAAATTAGCCAGCCCCACACTTCCTAATTAAGCAAACCAAATAACTTCATCCAGTGAAGAAAGAAAGCATGCTCTCTGTTGCTTTGATCATGTAACTGAGTAACTGTGAAATAATGACTTTCAAGCATTAGCATCCGATGAATTTGTATGTGTGACCCGAGGCTTGTAATCATCACAATTTGGTCATTTCTTTTTAAGTCAAACATAAAAGCTCCTCATGAAAAAACAAAGGCAAGGTCATTTTCTACTAATTCGGTCTCTTTATTAAGCAGTAGCAAATTAGTAAAAAGAAGTAAAAGTTGTGTTCTTGTAACAGATGTATATTAAAACAAAGTAGTGGCATGCATCGCTGTCTGCCACAATGATTTGTTTGATACTACTGTTGAGGGGGACGCCAATAATTTCCAATTGTACATATATTGGCTTTAAGTAAAATCAGTACCACTAGTATCTAAAAATACTCCATTACACCTAAAAAAAAACGTATCAAAAGTACTATGTACTTGTACTTAAAGTATCAAAAGAAAAAATACACTACACAGGTAGAATAGCCCCTGTAATATTTTAATATGCATTACTTTATTGGCTTATTATTACTGATACATAAACATGTAAGCAAAATTTTAATGTTGTAGCTGGTTGGGGTCACTTGAATCTACAAAAATGCAAAAGATAAAAGGTATTGTGTTAAATCATAATCTGTAAAGTAACTACTAACTATAGCTGTGAAATAAATGTGGTGCAGTAAAATATTTTGCTCTTAAATGTAGTAAAGTGAAGTAGTGCAACAAAAACTGTAGTTTTCTGTATGCAAGGGACATAGTACTCTCATAAGAGCCTATTGGATACAGATTTATGCTCCTCACCCAAATGTTGCTGTAATGTATATTTAGTAACGCTGCTCTTGGGGCAGAAACACTGCACTTGAGGTAGACGTTATCAACAACGGCCTATTGTATACAGAGCAGTGCTGAGCTTGGATCAGAAATTGTGCACAAGATACATTTATCACTCCCAAAATATCAGTCTACTGTAATACAAAGAATCCATGTGTCTGTTAGAATAGGGAGGTGGGGGTTATCCTAGCATTGGTGTGTTGTACACAGGACAATGCTGCTCTTGGGGAATACATTGTGCACTGTGGATGTACGTTATTCCGTTACGTTGTTACAGATGCTGCTGTACTGTATGAGCGAGGAGTGTACTGTATTTCCTGTATGCATCATGATCTTGTAGCTTTAGCCTTCTGGATAGAGTAATGATCGCAGTGCTGCTCTAGGGGCAGGCTGTGTCGTACTCAAGTACAGTACATGAGTACACATGCTCATTTACGTTCCACCACTGGGGATGGCTAACAATATATGAGCACTCCTTATATCTATAAGCTGTTTTCTAGTAGCTGCAAACATTAGCTGACCAACCGAGTGACCTCTTGTTACTCTTTTCTCCAAGAATTGAAAGCAGCTGATCAACTAAGGAGCTACAACAGTTAAAGGCTCACTCCACTTTATTATAACTTGATCCCAGATCTTCACTATTAGCTTGGTGAGTACACAATGCTGTTTTTACTGCTGGGAATAATGGCCAAAACTGTGAAAATAAGGGCCAAGTTGTAATAAACTGGAATTATCCTCTAAGATCAAACTCAAATAAGTTGATCATTAGCTGCAGTTGACTTATGTCATCATCACTAATGCATCATGGGTCTGCACATACTCTGCTGCTTCATCCCTTTTTCATAGAGAGAGATGGAGCAGGAGGAGGAGGAGTGTACAGTGTACAGACAGGGAGTCTGCTGGTCAGTGTAAGATTAAAGGCGATAAACTCCAGGAAGCTGCCGACATTGTAGCGACCCCGCTGGTAGCCTAGCAACAAGAGTGTGTGTTGACAACAACAGGGGCCCGACACAAGGCTCATGCTGAGAGTCTGGGCTGGGCGGGGCACGAACACACAATCCTATAGAGAACAGTCACATGCAAAAAGTAAAAAAAAAAAAATCCAACACACACACACACACACACATTGAACACACTCACATTTCAAGTATCTGGCACTTGCAGCCACCCACCCAGAAATACACACACACACACACACACACACACACACCCCAACCCCTTCTCACACAAAATATACACGCACAATGTAACCCACACCTATCTCTGTAATTGATTAGACCTGACTGACCCATCGGCATTGACTTTCTCAGTGAATTTCCTCTTATTGCTGAACTATCAATAACATGTATTCATTTGTAATATTACAAATGACTTTAAAATAATAGAGATTCAGTATTCGAAGTGTATTAGATTGATTGGATTGTATTAAATCCCTGCAAAATTCAATTAGATGATAGCAGTCAGTCACAATAGCTCTCCAAGCTCGCTGGCTAGCTAACTGTCAGTTAGCTAACTAGGTAACTCAAATGTTAACCAGCAATAAGTTGACACAGCTTATTTGAGATGTGTTCGTTCCATCAACTCCTGTCTCATAACTGTATGAAAACTGTGCCTCTTGTGGAGCATTTTCTACTCAGACAGAGCAGGGTTATATAGCAGTGGATGGTACAACACCGTTAATGGCTTCCTCTGCTTTGGACTCTCCAGCTCTCTGTCAAAGGTTAGCACATTGGTCAAAGGTGCAAATTCATGCGTCAAAAATCACAGAAATTGAATTCAATGCGAAGGATTTGTGCAGGTTTACTTGGCGACCCCTCCTCTGCCTCTCCTTTCTTGTCACTGTGTGCGTGTCAATGTTTAGAATGTAGCCTAACATTCATATATGTTTGTACCTGTATCCTTGGAGGAACTCTGGAGGAATCCTAGACTTTGCAACAATATTATCTACATCTGGTAAAGACTAAACTTCCTGGCCCAACACTGCATAACTTTTCCAAACCATCATGGCATTAAGTTCTAATATTTCAACGTTTGCCCCTCCATTTCTTCACATTCTCAATTGTATCTTTGCCACAAAAAGGCCATATTCATGTATTTTATTCTCGAAAAGGTTCATATTAGATTCTCTCTCACAAAAAGCTCTTGTCTACTTCCAAAGCTCCATATTAGTATCTTCTCTTTTACAGTAAAAGGTCCACATTAATGTCTTTTTTTAATTTAAAACAAGTCCAAATAAATCCTCTTTCTCTCAAAGCTCTTAATTTGCATAGTATCCTTACTCAAAAAGATTAGCCACATTACTGTATTTCTGTGTGAAAAGGTTCACATTTTTATGTTTTCCCAAAAGGGTCCATGTTAAGCTCTATTTACAATGTAAGGACAATGTAAAAGTATTCTGTCTAATCTACAAAAAGGTACATATTGGTATTTTTTGCAGTTGAACATTCACCAGAGGTACATATTACTTTTGTCTGTTCTACGCAGCCTTAAAAAGTGCTGATTTCCCTTAGAGGGTTTGTTTCTGCTTTACAACCAAAATGTCGGTCTTAGATATACAGTCTTTTCTGTGTTTGTGAGAGTTGTTGTGGGGTGACGGTGTAAAGGTGAGAGGTGATAGCTGGCTGTTACATACCTTTACAGGCGAAGCACTTGATGTGGAAGTGTTTGTTCTGGACCCGGAGCGCCTCCCCTTTGCACGGCTTCCCACAGTTCTGACAGGCGATAGGTCCTCCTCCCTGCTTCTGCTTCTGCTTCTGCTTCTGCTGCTCCAGAGGGCTGTGGACAGCCTGCTGCTGAAACACTGCAGGAGACAGACAGAGACAGGGAGAAGACTATTTTAGATCTTATTCTAGTATATATGGGGCAATGAAGTACTCATAGACACATACAAACAATGATGAGAACAGCCAGGATTTGGTGATAAATCTGGCAGGTATCTACCAGACAGCGTGGTCAACTTTTGATATTATATGAGTTTAAGTCTTTGTCCCCTTTCCTCAGTTGCTCCTCCATCTTCAGCCGCCTCTCCCTTCCCAAGGGCTACTCATAACTTCATGAGAATATCTGATGACACAACTGAATAGTAGGGACACAACAAGATTAACAAAAAAATTATAGACATACTTGGGGGCAGTCTTACTGATGGTTTTCATCCTGATGTGTACAATGAGTCGCATCCACTGCCCCTCATACCTCTGTGTTTGGAGGGCCACGCCAAACTAACCACTATTCCAAAATAAATCAGAGTAGCAGAATCTAAAGCTATTCCACTATGAAAATAAGAGAATTGTGGGGGGAAATACTGAATATTTGGAAGTTCTTGGAATATTTTTGGCATTTAAATATATAATACCAAATACTGCATCATTTCTGGCCTTCAAAACTCATATTAGTGACCCCTTTATTTATACATCGTATGTTTGTCCCCATTTGGGACAAGTACCATCCTTTTACTTTAATAAACACACAAAATTGACTTTTTTGCAGTGTTTGATTTTATTATTGCAATAAAACATCCAAAAATCCAAAAACATCCAAGCCATCAGGTTGTCACATCAGACAACAATCTGAAAAAACAATATTCTTTATTTCTCTTTTTTCTTTGACTCACACACACACACACACACAAAGTCTACATAAACAGTGATGTTGGATGAATGTCATAATGTTAACATGTTCCCAATCACTTTCCAAGCAGTTACTCTCCTTTGTTCCACACAGGAAGGAGAGTTTGTGCCAAGAAAAATGATGTCAACACCAGCAGTGAAAAACATAAAACAGAGCACAACAACATCCCTAAGGCGTTGCAACGACGCAAGAAGGCAAACACACACCGTAAGAGCCTGACATACTAACTACATACTAACGGTATCATCAGTACACCTCGCCCTTTTCCCCTTTCATCATAACCCTGGCTGAATATGCTCACATACTGGATGGTCTTTCAATACTGCTGGGGCATCAGCTGAATAAAAGGCCTTTTGTGTTCTCAGGAAACATTCGTGTCATCCGACCAGTTTCATCGGGCTTCCATGGTTACCGGTAATTGGGCTTGGAGAGGGGAGTTCATCAAATGAATTGATTTAGAGAAAGAGACAGAGAGAAAAGGAAGTGTAGGGATAATAGCTGGGAGCCAAACAGAGCTGCTTTCTGGAAACTCACCAAGAACTTTTTTCTGGTGGACATTATCCTTCTTTCAGGTTTGCTCAATTCATTGGGTGTTTATTGGCATAATATTTTGACTTAGATTAAGTTAAAGCTACAATGTTTTACTGTTTTTCTCTACTCTATAATGTGGAAGAATAAAAAACACATTTAGCCACCCTGACACTTTTCTCCCTATAAAGTTAAAGGGACACTTCATTTAGACTGGAGAGACTGTTGAACTAGGGCTGGTTCTTACTTATTTAATCAAAGTAAATCACTTACTTTCCAGTCAGACTGGCCACTCCAACCATTTTAGTTGGATGTGAAACACATACATTTGTGACATGCTTGGCTGTGGGATACTTGACAGGAGAGTAAAAACAGCCACTAGTCTATCCAGATATACAGGAACAACACATTCTTCATCAAGTTTTACAAGGATCTCTCACCCACCATGGGGAACAAAGCCATTTTTAAGCTTTGTAGTGTGTGTGTGTGTCTGTGTGTCCAAGACAAACACAGCCTCTCAAGCCTCCTTAGATTTCTTTAGGATGATAACCTTCCATCATTTCATTTGGCTATAGGCCTTATGCCAGAGTTTTCAAAAGTCTAATTCCCAAATCAGATTTTTATTCAAATAAAAAATAAAAAAATGTTCCTTGGTTATACTGAACATTCTTGACGTCAGTAAATATATATTCTATTGTCGGTTGGAGGTGTGGCTTTATTGAAGCTGCCCATGTTGAGCGTACATGTGGGCATGCTAACCAAGACAAGAATTTAGGAAAGTCTTGAGTCCTCGTAAAAATGGTCTGAGACCGAGTTGATTGCAACCATCTGGACAAGACAACAGTCCAAAAGCGAGAAAGGGTAGGCAGCAGGGATTGGTATTCACAAGGGGTTCTGCCTCCTGATCTGACCCAGCATGCATTGCTGCACCCTTGCACCTGTTGGGGGGGATCCAGTGTCTTTACTTCCTCTTCAAACAGCAAATAGAAGAGTAGGGCAGGGATGAGGAGGAGACAGAAGATGATCTTTTGGGCCAGTTGTAGGATCCGGCAAGTTGTTCCAGACATTCAGGCTGTCAGTAACCAAGACAGTTGTAGTCTATGATAAGGGTTCAGAGGTCAGTGGGGGAGCGGTGAGCAGTTTGCTGTTTATATTTGATACAGTTAGCTGCCAAAATGAATAATGAGTGGTACACTCAATCCATATTAAATCGCAGCTCTTTCATGTTCTTCTGAGGGTTCTTAGCAGGGCAGTGGTTTGCATCTTCATGTTTCAGGCATTTCAAAATTCCAAGTAATCAGGGTAATAATCTATCTTTTTGCCTTGAGTATATTTTGCCCCTTAGACCGAGGGCAGACCTGCCAGGAGAGGATGGTACCATTTTCCCTGTTGCGTCCCCCAACATGTCCATTAAATAGAGGAAGTAGAAATAATTCAGATGGAGACGTAAGAAAGTGATGAGTTTTCGTTCTATGATGGAGGACAGAGAGCGACTGTGTCGTGTGTAGCAGCATGTAGAGTCCTTCACCCTCCCGCCCCCCCTACCCCTGCCAGTGCCCTGTCTTCTCCAGGCCCAGTTGTCCATATCATCAATCAACCTTTCTGGTGTCTGTTCTCTGGCTGATGGCCAATGCTGATGCCGTTGTTCCAAAGGTCGCAGCCAGGCAGGCAGCTATCTGAGCAATGCAACACTACATGTCTGTGCTGCATACAGTCACACCACCGGAAGCCTCTGGGAACACACACTGACCATTGATGGAGCTTTGCAGCTTACCACCTGCACATGTATACCATACAACTGCCCAAACATTAGGCATGTGGCTACATCTAGCATCTCTCTCTGATGCATCATAAAGAAGATCCCATACACTTTTCCAATTTGTTGTTATTCAAGTCACGAACAATTAATGGGAAGGTACACATTCAGTGTCTTTCTCAAAGACACTTAAAGAGAATACATGTTTGCTGCTGGGATTGAAATTGAGAACCTCCCAATGCCAAGTTCACATCACACTGAAAACTGTAAAGAAACCTCTATGGTATCTCTTGCAGCAACTTAAGTTAATGCTTCAACATGAAAAGGCTTTTAAGGCACATATACATGAAATAAGGAATGACAGGCCACTATACTGTGGAACACACAAGCAGTTATATATCAAATGCCTTTTCACGAAGCCATGCTCCAGCACCTCCTAAAAATAGAGTGTTCCCTCAACTCACGGGGATCCCATGGTGCTCTGCAACATTCCTGGTGTGAACCATCTGCAGAGGCGGCAGGGGTGGGCAGGGGATCAAAACGCTCATATTACCACAGCAGGAGTACTTTGTGGTGGCCGAGCTGTTGACCTTGGGGACTTTCACTTTCTTATGAATGTGCTCCAACAAATGTAGATTACATGTTATTCTTATATTTAAGGAAAAGCCAGTTATTACTGGTAATACAATGGTAATAGTGTTCTTCACGAGTTCTTTGGTTAGGGTAATGGTTCTATATGGCATAATTACCTAAATGCTGGTAAACATGAATAAACAAATGGTATTTTTTGCTGATTTTAAAACAGTTATAAACATATATTGTTATAAAAGTTACGTGTTACTAAAGAGAACTAATTTCTCATTAGTGTTGCAATACATTGTAAATATACTGAGGGAGCTGCAATGCAATTTCCAGAAAATGCTACAGTACTTGTGCCATCGAATAATATCACTTGTTAGCATCGAGGCTAGCGCAGTAAAATTATAGATCGGTAGCATAAAGATTTGCAAAAAGACAATTTGCAAAGAATATGCCTTCAAGTCATTTCAATGATTATAAACTTCTGTCTCAGAGTCTTTGACATTAATTGTAGCAAAACTAGAACAAGAACTAAAGTGCTTCCTCCAGCCAGTTCTGGGCCCACTGGTTGGTAATGTTAATGGTATCAAAACATGCCTTTCAAACTACAAAGCTTTTTCAAACATTCATTTTGCTAGCTTACTTAGCAACATGTTGCATGTTATGCTGTGTGTTGTCTTGCTAGCAGTGTTTTGGGTAGAAAGCCTGCATGACGGGCAGAACTACAGAGTGGCACTTGGACTGCAGAGAAAACATGAAAACACAGCTACCTTTGCAGAATACTGAATGCACATGCACAATAGAATCTAAGGTTTACCTGCCTACAAAATCTATGCAATCCACATTTTTGTTTAATTTGATAATTAAGAAAGAACAGACTTTCCATGGCAGTAAAATTATTTTAAAAAATCTACACCATATATGCTGAATTCCATTTGAATGCTGCTACGTTGCTTCTGCTAATATTTGAATTCAACATTGCTCATCTACTTTAGCATGGATAATGCCTCTTCACCAGAAATGTAATGATATATCCTTCCCCTTTACCTTGTGTCTGCAACTTCCATCACATTTTAAGGCTTTTTCAATTCAGGTTACTATGGTATCAAATTTTCAAATTTCAGTGGCAAGTGAAATAAATGTGAACCTCTCCAGATTAAAGTGCATGAATGGCAGATTTTAGCCCAGGAACACAGCACACCAAGAATTTTCAACATTTTAAAGACCTACTGAGAAATGTAAGACTGAAAATTCATTATTGGCTGTATTCACATCCTCTTAAGGTCTTGATTAACAACATGTGAAGACTTTTTAAGAGCCTGCTGACACCTGGACCCTTTGTATAGCCATTACTTCACTGCTTAAGAGTTTCCTGTCCGTCATCCCAACAGAAAACTCACTCCACTATCTCACACTCTCTAGATGCCAAGGAAAAGACATGAACAGAGCCTATAGGCCAAGTTCGCTGAATACAAGTCCTGTAGCACAAACAGGGAAAAGGAGCAGAGAAATCGCTAGTAGCCAAGATACCTAACTTACAGGATAACTGATACACACAGACAAGAAATTGTGAGTTATGATTTTTCCTGTTCTCCTCAAAGCCATGATATCCACCTGTGCAGTCACGCCTGCAACCTGACCCGCACAGCATTTGATCTCTGACCCTGAGGTCAAGCACTACAGAAAGCTGACAAATGAAACCAGTGCACCCTTGTTGGCTCAGCCCTTATAAAGACAAGGGCGGGTCATATAAACAGAGAGGTGTAGGATAGGAACCAAGTTAACTAATTTCCTGAGTGACAGTATCAAGCATATTTTGACACTGGAAACACTAATATTACTGGTGCTACTGAATCCGTTTTTTATTCATTCTTTTCATATTAAATAGGGAATCCAAAATCATAAAATTAAAAAACAATTCGTTACTTAGATATTCATTTATGAATCCAACACAAAAAACTAATAACGGTGTGTTTTTTGTACTTTCGATTTTATGCTCAAGTCAAAAATAGGAAATGAAAAAACGGGCCACGGACCAAATTTGATTTTGATATTTTATGTATCCGATTTGTGTGACCAGGAACTTAATGACTTCTTCATGTTATACACTTGATAAACTTGCAGCAAATACACTTGGGCGATGGCACTACCTGATTTGATGTAATGAATATGAGCTTGAACATCAACATAAGTGTTTGTTTTTTTCAACAACATATTTTGGAAAATAAAAAAAACGAGGCTTAATTTGCAGCACACAGTGTAGCTGGGACAGGAATGGGAACGCTTCAGAACTTACCTGAGAATCCTCCAGTTTTTAAGATTTCTTCAGTCCGTGGCCGTTTTTTCCATGTCCTACTGTATTTTTGAATAACGACATAACAAATCGTTTTTTCTTTTTCTGATTTTGGATTTCCAATTGAATATGAAGAGAACAAATGCTACATGGATTCAACTGCTACAAAAACTACCACTACTTATACTTGTAATACTATTTATAACAGTAACCAAAATAGTAACCTGAACATTATTAAATCAGTCATGATTTTCAAAAGAGGCCCAAAGTGAAGCAAGGCAACTAGTGTGCTTTCTGATGAATATGGTCTTTGTGTGAAAACATATGATTTCTGCCATTCCTGCAACAGACGACTCAGTGAATGTTTCTTCCACGGACAAACACTGCCTACAGATATGATCCCACGTTACTGCAGCTGGCTCTACTGGAACATGTCCATGTAGTTGCCTCAAGTCACTGCCATATTATTCCTCTATTGATTTCAGCCACTTAAGGACTCAGGAGAATCAGAATCTCTGCCATATCAAAACGCCAATAGCATCATACACTATATGACCTAAACTATGGAAATACTGTTCACATACTTTGTGTACTTCTGGTCTGGGGCTGTTTTTCATGGCTGTTTGGTCAAGGCCCCTTCAATACGACAATGCCCTTGTGCACAAAGCCAGGTCCATTAAGAAATGGTTTTCCCAGTTTGGTGTGGAAGAACTTGACCGGACTGCACAGAGTCCTGACCTCAACCCCATCCAGCAGCTTTGGGATGAACTGGAAGGTAGACTGTGAGCCAGGCCTGATGCTCTTGTAGTTTGTGTTTCGCCGCTAGACTGGCAATTAAAATGACCATTTATCAACTGTAACAAAGGTTTTTCCCTAACCTTGACCAAACCATGGCTGCCGTCCACAGTTAGTGTAGAACGTAATCAGGGATTTTACAGAATCATCCAATTTCTTGTCTGCCAATAGGTTTGGATGTTTTGAGCGCTATCAACGATTCGACACATCATGCTCGGTTTAATTGAGAAGTAGAGAGAAAGACAGAAACAGGACAAGAGGAAAAACAAGTAACTCAGACTGAGCCTGGGGACTGAAGTCATTTTTAGATGACAGAGACAATGAGATATAGCGGGGATCATGTGACTGCAGTAATGACACTGTGATGCAGCAGAAAATCACTGAACAGCTGACCATGTTACAGTGCCTGTGTCTCTGCACGTGTATATAAATGTACGTGTGAAGGATGCTTTGCTAATCTAATAATTGTTCATGAGCAAGAAAGCTGATTGGAGAGGAACACAAAGGCCAGTGTAGGAGGGAATGAAAGAGTTGTAGTAAAAAGACAGTGAGGGACTGGAGCTGTGTGTGCTTGCAGGCCATTCATTTCAACCCAGAGAGAAACTCATGACTCATGAATAGAGCCTTTCTGTAGAAAGCATTGTGTCAGCTGTTTGAGCAGAGCTGGTGCAAAAACACTAGCATATGCCAAGCAGGTTTAGCACCTAGGGGAGAGAGGCCGGTCCAGCAGCAGTTGGATTCAAACACACAGGCCATTATTAACATCCACAGGACATTGCTCTACCCTGAAGTGCACAAAGATACATTAGACATTCACTAAGTGAGCACAGAGTGACCCCAATTACTCAGACTGCTGGATAATTCACCTGCTACTTGAGGAGTAGTAATTTAATGCGATATGAAGGCATTGCCATAGTTCACTATGCAGTGACTGAAAAAAAGTATTTTTCTGCACTAATCAATATTTATATATTAACAATGGGTCAAATGACTATAAGCTATGTTAAAGGAGGTACTTGTAGTGACGAATTATCCCCAGACTCTACAGTTCCCATAATCTCTGTTGTAGCGTCTTTCAGTTCATAGTTTCGGTTTTACAGCCTGCAACTTTACAGTTTTGATTCAGTCTGACCCCTCTTAACAACCTTTCCAGCGTCAGCAGGCTGCTGTTTTAACACTACACGACCTGCTCAGCACCAAACAGCAGACAAAGTTAGGAAATAGCTGGTGAACAAAGTGGAGCATTTAGCAGCTAAAGAGCCAGATATGTTTCTCAGGAGTTGGTGGAGACCAAAAACAGCTAAAAGAGAGAATATTGGACTTGCATTCATCAGTTGGCCTGAAACATGACTCTAAATGAATCCAAATGTTGCTCTGTGTCTGCTGGATGGATGTTTAAAATGGCAACTGTTAGCTAACACGCACATCAACTTGTGTCATTGTTGTGTTTCTTGCCCCCAAGTGGCCAAGAAAAATCAATTAATAAAAAAAATACATTTCCATGTCAACCCTGCTTCTCAGCACACATCCAATAGGTTGACACATTTTAAAGATCCTACCTGCACAATGTCCTTTCCAAATATCTGTTCCAATAGGAACATACTGTATGACAATATAATAACATCTGACATTAAAATGTCAGACTTCAATCTGTAAAATGCTTTGGAGTTGATCCTACAAATAAGAGACCCCCAGTGAGCCACACTGTTGTTCCTTCATTACCTTCATTGTAGTTTATTCTGACTCAGTCCCACACACACCGTCCTGCTGCCCCAAATACTCAGTAGAGCACCAAATGTGGATTCATCCGCCGCTAAAAATAGTCCCCAACAAATGCACTATTTCCTCCTGTTTGAGTAACAATGGATAAAAACTACAGTGCCCAGCTGTTTTAGGAAATTACTGAGCCTTTTTTTAAAATGAAACTATATATTTGTGACTCTTTATGAAAGATTTATGTCTTCTGTAGGAACCAATGGGCTTGGGGTTGAGAGCCACAGACAGGGTAGGGAAGAGCGAGACAGACTGACACATTATTGGTTTTGGTCATGGGATTTGTTGACAGTGACAAAGGTATAGAATAACACCAGCTTTATCCTCTAAAGTTAACATGATGCACCAAGTCAATCAGGGCTGAGGGTCAACTAAGGATACTTTTTGAGGTATCAAGCAACTGAAACTGATATTTTCAACCTGCCACTGCCTGCCATTTCATGTATTTCGTAGCTATATTATTCATGGAGGGAATTAAAAATCATAGCTAAATACAAAGAACCAATAAAATGCCTTTTTATTTCAATTTGTGAAAATATAAAATGTCAACAGGGTTAATGCTAGTAAAGTGACAGACACACAGATGGTTTATTTACTGGCAGGTCCAGAATAGTGACGGGCGTCGCTGTGACTGCTGACAAGCAGCCAGCCATTACATCACACATCCAGGATACACTGTCCTTGGCCAAGATTGAGACGCAGCCTAAAGTGGTGTGTGTTTGTCTGTGTGCATGACTGTATGCATGTGCATTTTTACATTTTTGCTGTTAGTCATTAGTTTTAATTTTATCAGAACAAGACTAAATACTTAAATATTAAACAACCAACAATCAACACTCCTACTTGAAGCATGTGTTTCTGTCCAGTATGTCAACGTACGGTACAGTCTGTGTGTATGTGTGTTTGCGCCTCCCTGCTCCATACAAAACAGTTATGGCCCTGCATTTAGACACCATCACACAGCCACAGACTTAACACTGGATCGGCTTTAACAAGGCTGTTGAGGACAAGACACTGGACAGGAACTATTTGTGTGTGTTTATGAGGACCAACAGTGAGGACACTTTTTATAAGCAACTGGGTAGGGGTTAGTAGTGGAAGGTTAATTTACTCAGGTACTTCAATGTTATGCTACTTAGTATTTCTACTCCACTAAAGTTCAGAGAAAAATGAAAAAATTAGCAATTAGGGTTATCACAAATATGATTTTGAATAAAGTCTTGTTATTTCTAGTAAAACCTTCTTACTGTACTTCCACCACTGGTGGGGTTGATGATTGGAACTTGTTGGGACATCTGTGATTAGTACGAGCCAAATTGTACATGGATGCCGGTATATTTTTTCTGAAAGTTCTCTTCTCTATTACTGAAAATACACAATCTTATATAACCAATATAACCAATGTACTATATCCTCTACTTCAAAGCTTATTTTTTACTCTCACTGCAAAGTATAAGTCACCATAGGAATATTATGGGATCATTTGTGGAAGTCCCTGTATACACAGTAGGTGCAGAGAAAATTAAATGATGCTAAAGCCCTAAAAAGTCACTACAGGCGTATTATGCAACACTAAAGACACACTGTAAATCACTATAGGAATATCATAGTGATTTCTTTTTAGCAACTGGCCCTCACCCCTTTGTAAGCAGCCCAAATGGCTAAGCTCCCAGTATCAGATATGCAGGCATGGGACCAAGACAACACTGTTGTTGCCAGGGATGTTGCAGGCAGGCAGGCGGCATATTAACCTGCAGCATAAGCATTCAGCCTGCGACCACAGGCCGTTGTTGTTGTCATTCACATTCGCACACCATATTCAAACAGAAAGTGTTATATGCTTCTGACTGTGGTTACACAATAGGGGGCCTGTTTAGCTGTAGGTAAAGCACTACTTACACACATACATGCTGTAAACACAAATACACACATATGACCAAGAATTTTTGAATGATTTCCATATTTCTGAGTTTTGGGATTATTATACTTTATTCTGTTATTGTGGTAAACGAGTAATTAATATCTACTTAAGATAGGGGTGAAATGGTAATAGGTAAGTCCTAGTTAATACAAGCAAATCATTAGCTACAAACTCTCTTCACACACCACAAACATCTTATTAAAGGTCATTATTACCTTTCTCCTCTGGCATTGTCACTCAGCTGGCTTCCCAAATGAGATATATTTTATGTCCTTTAGTGATAGTAATTATGGACAATATCCCAAAAATCTTTTCAGAGTCCTTTGATGGTGTTGCGACACATCCTCTGCACGCTCTGGTGCAATAATAGGTGGTAGCACAGAGTGAGCGCTCTGTCCGTCACTATCTCTGGAATGAGCTGTAGGTCATATGACTCCCTATGTCTCTCTCTCTCACCTCTCTGAGTTATTGCAGCTATCTGTTATAAATAGAAGCATGTGCAGCTCAAAGAGAATGACACCTCCTGGTAATCTGTCACTGGGCGTGTCCCACTCTCCCCAGTCCACACCAAAATCAACTTTGACAGTTCAGTGATAACCACACCGGGGTTCAGTATGTTCAAAATTTGTTTGGTGGAAAACTTTCATGTTAATACAGTACTGAGTCTTCTCTCTACTTATTTTTTTAACATCAGGGGATGTGGCCAATTTTTCTCGAAACGCAACGCTACGCTACCAGAATGCATTGCAGGGAAATGACGGATCCCGTGGAAATGTACCATAAGCGACACTCCGCCTGCGTACCCGCTGGGATCCGCGGGGTCTCACTGCGCTCCTCATGTGAATACACAAGAATAGACAAGCTCAGACAAACGCCAGGCGCTCTGTGCGTGGTAACCATGGAAACAGCTTCTGTGCACTACTGTATTTACTTAATAGGCTATAGCAACGTATTAAAATGTTTCTTCTAGACGTTAGTTAGCTAAATTAGCACAGTTGTAACTTAGCTTAGTTTAAGTTAAAACTATACGTAACGTTACCTGATACATCCAGTCTCGCGCCGATGCGCTGCCATGCCTGTTTATGTCCCGATAACTGTTATATTAGAAACTACAGTTATATATTTCATGGAACTCACAAACGGCAAGGATCGGTCTCTCGTCCATTGATTTGCACTGTGCGACAGAAAAAACTTCAAAATTCAGAATTTAAAAATGGGAAAAGAGCACATAGTACACGTTATTTCTCCTGGGTAAATGATTTCAAAGGATAATGGATGAACAGTATGAAAAGCTGTAAAGGCCATTTAAGTGGCATAAATCTGCTCTTTGCATGTGTATGGCGACTTAAGCCTATACCGGTACACTGACTAAAGAACACACAGAACAATATTTTATCAAACCACCCTTACTACCTACAATCACTTCTAGCAGACAGAGTTAGCATTTTAATGGAGCTGACAGTGGCTGTGTGTGGCTCTGCAGACAGTGGGTATAGATACAGCTCAAATACTTTGACTGTCACTTCTGAAAAGTAAGGGTTAATAAGAGTGAGTGTGGAATATGAATAATGATGTGCCTCTAAGTTCCCATTCAGAGATAAGAATAACTTTCTCCCAATAATACAAATGTCTGCTGACCGCCAAAGGTCACTGTCATCAGTTACTCTGTAGTGGTGTGTGTCACATCACAGTCCGTCTCTGTATTTTAAAAGTTTGGCTGCCGATAGTTTGGTAATATATATGAGGACTACATAGCTGTCCTTCAGGGAATTGGAGCTACATACTAACAATTTAGAGTTTGTCATGAGAGCAGATGCAGAGGAAAAGTCGGGACCTTTCAAAACATCAGCATCCATCAGCTGGGGACCAGGAACGTCCGCAACAAATTTACTGGAAGTGTAAAGATTAGTGAGCAGTAAGTGTCCACTACAAAGACATCAGCAATCTGGAGCAGTACTAAAAGGCGTACATTACAGTGTACAGTGTAAGTAAAGACTCTTTCTTGAGCTCCACAGTGCTGATTCAGAATCATTACAGACAAATGGCTAAAGACATTTGCTGCGAACAATATATGTGTGTCAATATGTTCACAGTATGGGAGTATGGAAAATCAGACCTGACATAACTTTACAGTCACAGATATCAGTTTCCTGTGTTTGGGAAATGCTTGAAAAATAATAATACAGTAATAAAACAGCTTCAATACTGAAAAAAAACCTTCCTTTTAGAAATAAACAACACTTTACTGTTAGGAAATGTAGCCAAGCTAGCGGCTTTAATACTCGTCGCAGCACTACTACCTAAGACTGGCAGACTGATATATTAGTTTTCAAACGCATTGGGACAATCTAAAGTTTAAACTAACAACAAATCATCAAATCAGTCCGTCTGTTAAGCTAAACAATATAAGGTGGTATAACTTTTGGACATTTACATCCATTCTAACCTTAAATATGACCGTGGTAGAGACGAGCGGGAGCCTCGGTCTAACACCAGTGATATTGTTGGTGCAACTGCTGCTCCATTTTTTCCATTCCTGACCCAAAGAAGATTGAGCCACTTATTGACCCCGTTTAACTGAAAACAATGAATTTGAACTGAACTTTTTCCCATCTTTTCGTCCTAGTTGATGCAGTCAGTCACTGCTCATCTCTTGCCATGTCCCTGCAGGTGCATGTGAATGGTGAAGGATGAACAGTTACATGTGGACTACAGATTGCATAACCATCCAACCTCCTACCTTGGCTGCCTTGCTCTACAGTCATTAGGTTCAAGGTGACTTCATATTGAGCTCCTGTGTGTTTGTTGGTATTTGGAGACTGGCTTTAACTCACACCATTGATCTGATCTGAGCTGATATCTAATCAATATCCAAGGAGCGGCAACACTTCGCCTTAGGGATTCATTGCCATCTGTAATCAGATGACTCACAGAGGTAAGGACAGAGTTGACATGCTGTGCAGGGAGGGGATGGACAAAATAATGTTAACATGCCATGAAAAGTGACTTAGAAGTCACCATTTCAAATGAGAGGAGAGCTCGGAGGCAGTGTGGTGTTCAGTTTTTGAGGGGAGGTGGATGGTGATGGACCTCTGAAAGGGTTTGTTTTTGGTTTTCTGCAAAGAATTTTGATGGCTTAAAGGTCTTTATACATAATATATAATGTAGTTTGACTTGACTAATGTTTCATGAGAAATTCACTGCTCTCAAACAATTTCTATGGCCAAAGCATACAGCAAATGGTTGCGTGATGTGACAAAACACTGTATGTACAGTGTAGAGAAACAATGAGGTCATTCTTCATGCAGCTGATGTAGGGTCACCTCAGGGTAAAGGTAATTATGTTGGACCTTCTCCATCTTCTGGGCCCCAGTAAAACAATAGCCACTTCCACAATGGTGAAGTAAGCAGGCAGATTCATTAGGCGCTGCTCCAAGCATTCAGAACACGACTGAACCAGATGACCTGAGGGCGAACATTCTGCCATTTTGGGTCGGAGTGAAACGTCTTGACAACTATTGGATGGATTGAAATGAATTTTTTTTTTGTACAAAAATGTATGTTCCCCGGAGGATGAATCCTAATTACACAGCAGGTCAATGTTTTCACTTATATCTACATCTACACAGAGCATTCGTACCACATCTGGTACAGATGTTCATAGTTCTCAGATGATGAATCCGCTCCTGACTTTTCATCTAGCGCAGTCATGAGGGCAAACCTTTTATTTGTCCAATAGGATGGTTTATGAGCCAGTAAAACTAAAGACATTCCCATCAGCCTTAGCTGTACTTTGTGTGTAGTGCAATTAGCAAATGTTAGCATGCTAACACACTAAGGTCACATGATGATCATGCTTAACATCTTACTAACATCAGCATGTTAACATTGTCATTGTGAGCATGTTAGCATGGTGGAATTAGTATTTAGCTCAAAGCACCATTGGCTGTAGTATTATTACCCTCCCGACCACAACACATCAGCTTTTGGAGGTTTCAGCATTGGCTCAGAAACAAAGGCTGTCACTTGAACTCTGGTAGAGGACAGACACAGCATGAGCTGCATTCAAAGCCATGACATGGCAGGTGAGTGGTTTCTACTCTGGCAGGCCAGACCAGCAGGAGCCCATAGAGGAGGTTATTAAAAAACTACCAAAAATAACAGACAGGATGTACCAGAGAAATATATAAAAGCTGAGCTGATTGTCAGCAAGTAGAGACACATGCCAGAGGGACTGAGCAGCAATCATGGCCTCATTTAATCTGTGACAGTGTCCCCTTCTTTCTTACACATCCTCAGTTCCTCTCTCCTTTCTTCCCTTGTCATCCGAAGCTATGACAGATCATCACTGGAAAATAAACCAAAGGAAGTGCTCAGTAAATGGTAGGAAGCTTCAGCTTTGCCATGTGACTCAGCAGCAGGCACCGCTCGTGTGTGCGTGTGTGAGAGAGAGAAAGAAAGACACAGGATCTGCATTGCAAATCATCCCGCACCAGAGCTGCCAAGTTGCGTCTACAACAAATCCAAAAGTTGGACCAAAACAGAGTGCTGCCGCTTCCAGCCGAGCAAAACTAATGAAGCCACGACACGATTTACAGCCGCATGATAACATTTACGAGGATCAAAATGCCAAATATGAGAATAAAAATGCCACTGTGGGATTTTGTCATATGAATCTGAGTTTTCAGTGCATTTTGAATAAATACTGATTTTTAAAAAATGACTTAGCTGCTTTTCCCCTCCGACTGCGATCAGTGACGATCTGGGTTTAGCTTCGCAATAATCTGGCAACAACTTTCTGCAACGTTTCCAGAGTAGCAAGTCTTGCATGGCACTGAAATGAATTTTGAAAAAGCAACAATATATGCCAGAGAACAAATACAGTAACAATGCAAAAAAGAAACAGCCTAGCTTGTGGCATCTTTTCTAGTTTTGGCAAGGTAAACCACTGAAAGGCGGGCAGACAGATATCTGCATGGACTTAAATTCAGCATAAAACATCTTCACAGTCACATAATGAATACGATTCCTTCCCTTTCCTCTAAACCTTCCACTTTACTTTTGCAGAGGTTTGGGCTGATTTGTGCACACTGCAGCATTCTGTTGTCAGCCCAATCTGTCATCCTGCACAGAGAGAAAGAGACATGGAGAGACAGAGAGAGAGCATGCAGAAGCTGCCCCTGGTCCTCCTCCCCGCCCACAGCAGCGGAGCTATGCTGCAGTCGTAGCCCAGCCTACTTCCACGGTCCCTCCACCTGCTACCTCTGAGCTGGGAGACATCAGGGAGATGCTGCACACCCTGTGTTCAACTAAGACACATACTCAGAACACCTTCTCATTTGAGAAACTGGCTGTGGCTTGGTGGTAGAGCGGGTCGTCTGCCAATCGGAAGGTCGGCGGGTTCGATCCCAGCTGCCCACATGTCCAAGTGTCCTTGGGCAAGACACTGAACCCCAAATTGCTTAGTTACTTTGGACTGATGAGCAGTTAGCATCAGGGTGTGAATGGGGTGAATGTGATATGTAGCGCTTGGAGAGGTCGCAAGACTAGAAAGGCGCTATACAAGTACAGTCCATTTACCATTTAGTAGTCAGTACAATGCGAATATTAATGAAAACAGTACATGCCTCCATATCATCCAAGTAAAATTATTATTCAGTATTGTAAATGTATAGATATTTGTAGGTGTTTTTATATTTGTATCACTATACAGATTCATTTTGATTGTTTTAATGTGTTCATTTCATATAAGCTGCTGGAATATTCACGGTCTCCACTCCTCAACCTTTGAGCTGAAGAGTGGAAACCCTGAATTCATGAAATCTATCAAAGATGTTGATGTAATTGTGTTAACAGAATAATGGTGTCAAAATGATCTGCTCATTCACTGTCCTCCAGGATATAATGAAGTCGTGGTGCCCTCTTTAAAATTATAAAACATATGCAAGGGCAGAACATTATATACCCCCAGTAGATTCTCCTTATTTTGAAGGAGACATTTTTGAAACTCTCCACTCAGAAATTGCCTATTTCTCGGCCCAGGGAAACCATGCTTCTAACTGGAGATCAGAATGTACGAACAGGAAAGGAATCGAACCTGATGTCATCGCCCCACAGGGCAACAACCATGTGTTTGGTCAGTCCCCTGTTTAACACACCAACCATCACCCATCGGAACACAACCCTGACTCTGAAATAAACCAAAGTGGCTGGGAGGTAGTGCATCTCTGTCGGCCTTAGGCCTGTGCATAGTTAACGGTGGGTTCAGAGGGGATTCTTGCAGTCCCCCCTTTCAGACCATGAGTGACACAGAAAGGGAACCCAGGAAGCTGTATAAATTAAACCCTACTTACAGATGGGCCCAAGACAGTGGAGACAAATTCATCATGGCCTTAAACTCACCTGATCTGATGAATGACATATCAGTATATAACCAAAGTCAACATGTCCCTACCAGAGATGGTGTAAAAAAGGCTATTGATGATATCAATATGATATTTCATAAGGCAGCTATTAAAGCTAACCTTAAACAAAAACTGAAGCCTGTTAAAAAGCAAAATGGCGATAAATGGTTTGATCAAGAATGCAAGACCATCAGAAAAGACCTGAGAAAAATTGCAAATGAAAAACATCGCCAATCAAACAACCCAGCCTTACGCATTATATAATAATAATAATAATAATCTTTATTTATAGAGCACTTTTCAAAATCCATGTTACAAAGTGCTTCACAAAGGCAGCAAAATAAAACACACAAGTCATGAAACCATCTGGTTTCAAAAGAAAACAGATAATAAACAAGTAAAAGACTAATGTGCCCAAAGCATGTATAAAGAAAAGAAAATTGGTCCCAAAACCGACCCCTAAGGGACCCCGTACTTACAGAGTAAAATGAAGAGACACAGTTGTTCACAGAGACACAGAACCTCCTCTTCCACAGAGAAGATGAAAACCATTCTAAAGCTGTACCAGATATGCCCACCCAGTGCCTCAGTCTGTCTAACAGGATGCTGGGGTCGATCGCGTCAAAGGCTGCGCTAAGGTCCAGCAGTACAAGGACTGAGCACATGCCGTCATCGGCAGCCATTAAAAGGTCGTCGGTGACCTTAAGCAAGGCAGTCTCAGTGATGTGATGCTTTCGGAAACCAGACTGAAACTTTTCGAAAATGTTATTTTCCGGTGCAGAGAGAAACTGTTTTGACGCAATTTTTTCAAAAATATTGATATAAAAAGTAACTTGGAAACTGGTCTATAGTTTTGAGGGAGCGAGGGATCCAGGCCAGGTTTTTAGCAGTTCACACTAGCAGTTTTACAATAATCAGGGAAACAACCAGTAGACAAGGAACTGTTAAAAACAGAAAGCAAACAGGGCCCGACAGATTGCATTACTTTTAGTAAAAACTTTGTTGGTATTACATCAAGAGGACTGGAAGACATTTTATATGCGATACTGTTTCTAAAAGGTCAGACACGTTAAAGGGATAAAACTGTTGTGGGTGAAGGACATCAGAGTGACATTTGGGGTAACAAAGGCTCTAACTGACTCCACTTAAATCAGTAAAATAAGATAAAAACAATTCACCATCAGCATCACTTTCAGCTGGGGCACAAGGACGGGCTGGATTTACCAGCTGATCGACAGCCTTAAATAAAAATCTAGGGTTATGTTGATGGGTAGAAATAAGTTCTGAAAAATAGCATGTTCTTGCATCCTTAATAGTATCATTATTATTATTATAGCATAACAATAACTCCTTCATAATAGTGTAATGTACTTGGAGACCGGATTTTTTCCATCTGCGCTCTGTTTTCCTACATTCCCTTTTACAGCTGCGAGTATTGTTGTTTATCCAAGGCTGCTTTCTTGCTTTCTTGCTGAGGACTTAGACCTATCCTTAAGAGGTGCAATTATATTTAGTGAAGACAAGCAGATGGAATTGAAATGTTTGGCCATATCATGTAGGTGTAGGCTTTGACTATCAAACAAGGCGCTGAACTTTGAGCTGTTGGACAGGTGAGGTGAGACAGGTGAAGTGAGACAGAGATGCACTTCCTCCTACAGTGTACAACATTCAATGAAATAAGAAACGTTTACTTTAACAAGTTCAACTCTGTGATCTCAGATTTCAAAGAGCTAAATGAGCTCTCAAAATTAAAAAAATACATATACTTATTAATATACAGGAGAAGGAGACAGGGCAGATCCTGCTGCCCAATATGTATCAACATGCCACAACCTGAGGGACAGTGAATGACCTACACACACACACACACACACACATATTATAAAAAAAAATGTTGCAATGTGTATGTAGTTTTCATTTACTTATATTTGTATTTTTAACTGCAAGTCACTATTTTTTTTATTATTATTATTTCTATTTACTATTATCTTACTTCTAATAGCACATTTTTTCTGTTTATGTTTTTATTTCACACATGCTTTGGCAGTGTTAACATCTGTTTCCCATGCCAATAAAGTCCAATTGAATTGAATTAAATTGCATGCGCTTCCTCCATCAGCTCGAAGGATGCTTTGGGTGATTTATTATCTTAATGTAGCTTCTTGACTTTCTCCCATATTTCCCTTTGGTACAGGGATTCAAACAAACAACCAGCTTGATTTCATAATGTTTTAGAAGCATCTACCCCTAGATGGGTAAAGCTTCATCTTTACTTTTGTACTCAAACTAACTCAGTATGCTTTTGTTTCTGAGCTGTGCGCATATGACAGCTAATAAAAAATAAAAGTGAATCAGACCACTGTTCTGAATGTTTTCGGCAGTTCCCAAAAGCTTTAGGTGCATTGCCACCACCCTCTGGACTGGAGTAGAGGTGGAATTACAAATTAGTTATTTGACTCAATTTTTTTCATTTTGTTCAGTATAGTTCAAAGTTCGTAAGCGATCACATCATCATTCATTCTGCTGTGATGTTCGGCACGGATTCCGACGGTCCTCAGTTTAGTAGGTATTTCAGTCTGCTGCTGTTTCAAACTGTCAACAAAACAAAAAATGGCCAAACCGTATTCTTTATAATATTAATTACAGAGACCCAACAAATCCCACCATGAGCAAGCATTTGGCGACAGTGGCAAGGAAAAACTTCCTTTAAGAGGCAGAAACCTCGAGCAGAACCAGACTCAATGGTGGCGGCCATCCGCCGCTGCCGGTTGGGGGACACAGACAGAGAGAGAGAAAGACAGAGAGAGAGAGAGAGAGAGAGGTTTTTGAGAGGGGGCACAATGCAAAGACCACGTAGAATTGTTTTTTTAAATAGTAGAATAGTAATTGTAGTGTTAATATTAATAAATTAAATAATAATAATAGGAATGACAGCTATAGGAAAAATAATGTCAATATTAGTAACAGAGCCAATAACAACAACTGTAGTAGCAGTTGTGGAGCAGGAACACGGGGGCAGCAGGCGGCCCACAACCACAGATCCAGACTCTGCAGCTCTGGAGGCAGAAATACCTGCTGAAAGCGACAGAAGGAGAGAGGAGAGAAACGAGAAAGCACAAAACTACGGGAGAAAGAAGATGTCGAGTTAGTAACATGTAGTAATGGGATAAAAATGCATACAGATGGAGAGGGAGAGGAGGAGAGAGGAAAGAGGTGCATCATGGGAAGTGTACCGGTAGTCTAGGCCTATAGCAACTAACTGGTTCAGGACTCTTCCAAGCCAGCCCTAACTATAAGGTTCATCAAAGAGGAAAGTCTCAGCAGTGCTCCGGAGGTGAACTGGCACCTCTCCAGCTACCAGTCTACCTCGTATCAACTGGTCCATGCTGGACTCGAACCAGCCACCCAACGGTCCCCAAGCCAAGTCCCTATGGACTGAGCTACTGCCACAAAATGAAGATATAGCTATATGACTATGATGCTGCTCTAATGATATACTGTACCCCCTCAGGGCCTTTTGACCTTGACCTTATCTACATCACCCACCACTCCCAGCATTTTCATAGACTCATTGCTATTCATGTCACGTATGCACAAGCATTCTGGACTTAATCAATTACACCCTGCAGTGTTCTAACTCTAAAAGGAAACCACTGGGTCATTATATAGCAGGTTAATGCATGACAAGCCTGCAGCGCTAAAGTGAACCAGACTATCGTAAAGAGCTTCACTTCAAAGGCTCAGGTGACCATATCACTACTGGAAATACTGGTGGGGTGGATAATGGATAAGGGAATGAGACGGAAGCCCCGAGAGCCCACTGAGGGATCACAGAGGCTGGGGATGTAGGTCTCTCTCTCTCGCTTTGTTAGTGTGTGTATGCGCCTCTGCAAAGCACCATTGACCCCAATCCAATCCCAAGTCCAACTGCTGGTCATAAAGCTGAGTTAAAAGGAGGACATTAGGCTATAGGTGGGATGGTGTGTGTGAGTAAAATGTAGCTTACCTTTAGACATCCAAAAGGAGTCTTTAAAGTGAACAAAATGCTGCTTAACCTAAAAAGGTTGATCTTTCCCTTTCACTACTGTACTTCGGACGTACGGCAAGCAATACGGGCCATATTCATATTGTGATGAAAAGCTAGGATCCACTGATTTGCCACTTTAAAGAGATGACACAAATTAAAACTCTGGCCCGGTCTCTGGCCCAATCAGTCCCATCCACCTTTAAATTATAGTTATGATGCAGTATGATATTTAGTTGAACAACTGATCAATAGTATGATTGTCCATGGAAAAACTAGCTTGAACTGATTATAATATGATATGCCATACACTTATGCATGGATATGATTAACTATGGCATTGGTACTGTCATTATTATAATTATTAGCGGGGTACTCCAGTGATTTAGGTACACTTTCATAAAGTGGATTAAAAAAAGAATGGTCTAAATCGATGCAGCAGAGTTTGAGATATCCAGACTTTTTAGTGCCTATTATAGAGCAAGCTCCAAAAATAATGAATTTCCATCTCTTGTTACAGAAAGCTGAGGTGAAACTGGAACTTTAGGATTGTGTTTCAGAAGTAAGAAAACCTCATTCTAAATCACATTGACATTTGTAATGACACAAATGACTAAAATCCAGCCTTGGAACATAACGTTACTCAACAGTATGTTGTGCAGTTCATTCAATTTGTGTGGATGGTAAAAACGATATAATATGGTTGTTCTTAGCAACCTTTAATGGACACCATTTTCCATAAGCCCTAGATCTTTGCAAGTTAAACATCACGGCTCGCCAGAATGAGGTGAGTCCATGGACAAGTGGAGAGGACGCGGTTTGTTCAGATGAGTCTGTAATAACAGAAGGACTGAACGGTGTCGACATTTTTAGACAACAGAGATCCCATCTATAAAGTTGGGGAAATGCTACTGGAAGAAAGCGTTTGTGGATATTAAAAAACAAGTATACTGAGTAGGGGTGTAAGAAAATATCAATACACTTGAGTATCACGATACTGACTTTTGTGATACTGTATCAATTTTCAAAAACACTGTAGCAATTTTAAATTACTGAGCGCTCCCCGGTACTGGGGGCAGTGAGCGCATCTTGCAACAAACAGAATATAAGGGCATGCTAACCACGTAGCAATATATATATGCTGCACACCCATTTAACAGAACAAAGCTAAAAGCTAATGCCAACCATTTTTACCTAAATGAAACACAAGTCAAACACCAAGCAACTGACTGAGCATGTAGCAAAAAGCATTGTTATTTGTAACATGGCTATATGGAAATAAATAGTGTTTTGAAGTAAAACTCCCAGTAAACAGTCAACATGGCCAAAACATGGAGTCCGCCTGGGTATATCTTGTATAAGTATAAATTGTATCATAAATGTTGTATTTTAGTGTCTTTTCATCAAATTTACAATTACATTTGTAATCTGCGATGTAATAAAGTGCACGGCGGAGTTGGGCTTATGCGTAGGAATATGGAACTTCTACGGTTAGTGCCAATGAAAATGGCTGTCTGACAGCAAGGTAAAGCGGTGAAAATATTCTTAATACAGCGTACACTTAAACTGATATTGATTTTTTTTTTTAGGTGGCAAAAACATGTTTTTCTGCTGCCCCCGTCCCCAGCAGTGCATTGCTCTGCTTCCCTGCCGGGACTCCTGTCTGCATCTCCAAATTGGGGGCGAGCTGACTGTCAACTACTGTAGGTAATACGCTGACTATGGATAAGTACCTCATTCAGCCTCACTTTAAAATACCCAAATTATCCCTTTAAATTTGAAGGCACATATAAAAAAAGGTCTCCAGAAGTGTGAGTGTCACAGACACGCCAGGTTCCCCTTCACTCCGCACTCCCTCACCTGAGTACTGATTCCCTTCACCTGTTACCTCGTACACACCTGCATCCAATTAGCACTCCACTCCCCTATAAATCCCAGCTCCTCACCACAGTCTGTGTCTGGTCTCGTTTAGACACAGAATAGAACGCTTGTTCCCCTGACTCTACAAACGCCTCGGACTTACTCTGCCTAAACGAAATCTCCTACCAGCACCCAGTACCTCAATCCCGGCTCCTACGTACTCCAGTCCTCCGTGTGTCTTCAGTCTCCCGTGAGTTATCCACTCCAGCTCCTGGTCCCGTGTGTCTCTCGTCTTCTGTGTGTGTGTGTGTCGCTCCGGTGTCCAGTCCAGTGTGGACCGAATCCCCTGTGTTCTGCCACTCTACTCCAGAGCTCCACGATCTCCAGATAAAGGACAGTATACTCCCCTCCATTATCTATTCACTCTCCTTGTGTTGCAATAAACTATATCATAACCTTCCTTGTGTCTCCGGTCAGCTCTGTCCGTAACAGTGAGAGCTAACCTAATGAATTTTAGACATATTAGACATCAACTGCCTCGAGCACTTAGCAGTTGCTAAGCTCTTTTTGCACTCAATGATTTTCTCACACTTATCTTACTGTGCTGAAAGCAGGTCCCAGGCAGGTGTGACTACGCTCAAACCAACATACGTGACACAATGAACTAAACTAAACAATACAAAATGAAGGTCAGGAAATTGATTTCTGGACATTTCCAAGATTACAATCACTGTACCCAGAGTAGTTCACTAGTCTGTACGTGGGTGTGTGGATGATCTGTGTGTTCAAGTGAGACGCAGAGACAGAGAGGGGGTGCAACGGTGTATCAGTGTAATTTAGTTCTGCTCACGCAGTCACCAGACTGAAACAGCTCGTTACAGCAACTGCTATACGACCTGGACTCTTTCCTTTTCCTCCATCCACTCTTTCTCCCTCCTCTCTCTCTCTCTCCTTCCTACACTCGTTCACCTTCTTTATCTCTATCTCTTCTCCTTATCACTAAATTTATCTTACTTTCATTGGCATGACATACAATTTCAACACTGTGATCTACAAACTTGTATTTACTAAGAATGTCAAGTCAATAGCCAGATTATAGCCATAGCCATGGCTGGCACAAACATATGATGGCCAGTCCCTGATAAAGGCTAAAAACACTGAGGGGTGGACTACCTGTGGGGTTTAACAGTGATTAAAAAAAACGGTAATGTAGAACGACTACAATTGATTGATGAATTAGTTATATATTAAAGCCGATCAGGAAAGGAGGAGATTATGACCTCTGGGCTCATCAGTTTTTAAATGTGAAACATCTGTGCAGGAAGTGTTGAGTTTCATTGATAGTAGCTTAACACCAATCAGAAAAAACTGCAAAGTAGAACAGACTGCAATTAATTAGTGAGTGAGAACAGTTTTTCTGTTGAAAAGAGAAAATCGGAGCAACAAAGTAGTGGGTATACCATGACTGTTGTATAATTTTACTGTGAAAATACATATTATCCTTAATTTAACAAAACAGGAAAAATGATAATGATAATATGCAAAAAATGTTTGCATAAATACTTTTTTTTTAAAATCCAGATGTGCAAAATAGCAATCAGTTTTAATCTGTCGACCTGTGGGCAAAATAATCATGTATGTGCAATATGGTTAAATTAAACGTTTTGCTGGTTATTGGGATTTACAAATCATATGAAACAACTGGGTGCATCTAATCTCTTGAAAATACAGTACGGCCTTGGTTTGTGTGTGTGTGTGTGTGTGCGTCCATGTGCGAGTACACACATGCTCACTTGATTGTGATTATATATGCATATAAACAGGGGGGAGCACACTGCAGCTCAACAAAATATAATTACGCATGCAAAATATTTAGCATATCAAATGGAAAAACAAAACACTACAACTCATGGTGGGATCTGTTGGGTCTCTGTAATTAATATTATAAAGAGTACAGTCTAGACCTGCTCTATAGGAAAAGTGCAGTGAGATAACTTCTGTTATGAATTGGCGCTATATAAATAAAACTGAATTGAATTACAAGAGGAAAAAACACACTCAACCTTGACTAACAAAACCTATTTCCATTTCTACTCTTAAATGTAAACTCAAGTTATAACCCTAATCTTTCCATCCTTGTGTGGTCCTCGTGAGTATAGACATACAACTCTCACTGAGAGTGGAGCTTCAGACGGAGAAGCACTAAAGCTGAGGTTCAGGATTAGTGATCTTTCACCAGGGAAGCGTACCATGAAGCAAATCTCTGTCTTCACAACATTTTCCCTCTAGTCTTAGGCAGAGAATTAACACCAAAAAAATGACTTGCTGGTTTCTACTTTGAAACTCCTTAATAAAAACACGGCACACAATGTGACATGTGTTAACCTGGTTAATTGGGTCATTCACTGAGGACCTGTGGAGGCTCCGGGAGACTAAGGAAAGGAAGCGAGAAGGAGAGGAGATATATGAAGAGAAAAGGACAGGAAAATAGGAGGAAAAAGGGAAGAGAAGAGAAGGGGGGAAAGCAGCAAGAAAGAAAGGATGAAGAAAGAGGAGATGGAAAGAGTGTACATAAGAAGAGAGGAAGGGAAGACGTTACCTTTCTTTAATGGTGCTGAAGAAACAAAAAGTGTGGAAGGGTTAGAGGAAAAAAGGTTTTTTAGAGCTTCTCTTTAACTAGCAGAAGTGGGCACAGAGCTAATATAACTTGTATCAATACACAGCAGCATGTGGACAATTGGACAGCCAGCCACAGATAACAATCCAGTCTCCAGGAACGATCAATCACAGTACAAAAACACACACACAAAACACACACACACACACTCAGGAGAAAGTGAATTGATGAATAATTCACAGAAGCTCATTGATCTTTGTGTCTCTCCCCTTCTCCCCACATAGCAGTAATCTGATCCAGGTTTTAAGTGCAGAGTTAGCTCTCAAGGTAGCCGCACACATTCCCATGATGCATTTGAAAAACACAAAGGACAACATGTCCTATTTCCTCTTACAGGGTCCCTACAAATAGCTCCAGTAGACATTTGTTCACATTCAAATTGTTACTGAGTTATTATAAGGACACATACATCATAAACTGCACACCCTGTAAGACCACAATACAGTAAGTTGGCAATTAGAGAGGATGCATAGCTGATGTGAAACTAATTTTGACAGTATGAATATGAATATTTCTGAATATTCATATTCATACTTCAACAATCACCACAAACGATGTGTTCACTGTTGTCTGAAGTGTTTGGTTCTGACTACAATGTTGTTTTAATCTATTCTCTTTCCCGCGAGAAAGCACAGAACTACGGGAGAGAGAAGATGTCGAGTTAGTAACATGCATTAATGGGATAAAAATGCATACAGATGGAGAGGGAGAGGAGGAGAGAGGAGCTCAGTGCATCATGGGAAGTCTCCCGGCAGTCTAGGCCTAGAGCAGCATAACTAAGGGATGTTCAGGACTCACCCAAGCCAGCCCTAACTATAAGCTTCATCAAAGAGGAAAGTCTTAAGCCTACTCTTAAATGTGGAGATGGTGTCTGCCTCCCGAACCCAAACTGGGACCTGATTCCACATTAGAGGAGCTTGATAACTGAAGGCTCTGGCTCCCACTCTACTTTTGGAGACTCTAGGAACCACAAGTAACCCTGCATTCTGGGAGCGCAGTGTTCTAGTTGGGTAATAAGGTATTATGAGATCTTTAAGATACGATGGTGCCAGACCATTAAGAGCTTTGTAGGTGAGGAGAAGGATTTTAAATTCTATTCTGGATTTGTGCAGAGAAGCTAATATTGGAGAAATATGATCTCTTTTCCTAGTTCTTGTCAGTACACGTGCCGCAGCATTCTGGATCAACTGGAGAGTCTTAAGGGACTTATTTGGGCAGCTGGATAATAAGGAATTATAGTCCAGCCCAGTTTTTTGGCATCAGACTGGCCGATATATTTTTATCTGATATTTAAACTCTCAAAAATGTATACAAGTCTCAAATAGCCAGTATCGGTCAGGATCTAGTTAAGGTCACCTTAACCACCAAGGGGCCTAAAAGGAGTACCTTGCTCAAGGACTCCAAGGTCTCCTCATACTTCCTATCTCGAGGTCAATGGTGGAGATTTTAGCCTTTGAGACTTTTTCAACCTTTTCAAGCTTTCCGACCAGTTTAGTTGTTATACCTAGAAACAAAAAACTGATGTCATGACAATGTTAAATGAGTCCCAAATTCACATACTATATCTTGTACAATATCTAGAATCTACATTAGAAACCATGCATATACCCAATCATTTTCAACAATATCTTGCCTCTAGATGCCCAATAATAGCACTCAATGACATGCATTCACACTGTGAGAAACACAATTATTAAGTCATTGTCTCCATAAATCTAATCCTCTCCTGCTGAGGTAAGCTCCAATCCATCACAATTTTGACATTTCCAGAACAGCTACTAGGTTTATCCAGTTTGCAAATGGGAAGCAGTTCAATGAGAAGAAGTTCAGGTGCCTCAAGGTCTTGCCACAAATGGTAAGTATGTAAAATTTATTTATAAAGCGCCTTTCAAAACCAGTTACAAGGTGCTGTACAATGCAAACCTTGAAGAAAAATACAAAATTAAAAACAAGAAAACATTAAATAAAGAACAATAAAACTACACAGAGGGCAAACACAGAAGTCGAACACACAAACAATAAAAACTACAATAAAAAAAACTACATAGGAGGCAAGCACAGTAGTTGAACACAAACAATAAAAACTACGTAGAGGGTAAAACACACATTACAGGACAAAGTGCTTACGGAACAGGTGGCTTTTTAACAGCTTCATAAAACATTCAACTGACTCAGAGTTATTTAGGGGAAGGTTCCAGAGGGTGGGAGCCACAACTGCAAAAGCTCGGTCACCTTTGGTTTTCAGCCTAGTTCTCGGGACAGCCAGAAGACCTTGGTCAGTAGACTTAAATGGTCTCACCGTGGCTAAGGGACACAATAATTCAGAAATACACAGTGGGGCAAGCCCATGTAGTGCTTTATAGGTGATTAAAAGAATTTTAAAATCAATTCTGCAATCTATGGGTAACCAATGTAGACTGGTGTAATGTGTGACCTATGTCGTGTTAGTTCGTTAAAAGTCTAGCAGCCGCATTTTGGACCAACTGAAGCCTAGACACAGAAGAGCGGCTCAGGGTTGTGAACAGTGAATTGCAATAATCAAGATGGGAGGAAACAAAAACATGAATGATTTTTGCTCTCAGGGACTATGATAAGGACTTCTGTTTTGTCGGGGTTGACTTGGAGAAAGTTATCTGACATCCAGTCTTTGATAGCTGTTAGGCAGTCTTGCAAGATGGAGGTTACTGAGGTAATTAGATTTGAAGTGAGGGTAAAATGAAGTGTGAGATCGACATTGAGGATTGGTGTGGCGTTTGCAGTGATGCAAACATTATACAGAACTGCTATGATGAAGAGGGAATTGAGTCTGAAGGTGAAGTTCTCAATTGACCAATGGCTCCATGTTCTAACTTGCAACGGTGGTCATGAATACAGACTAGTGACTGAAAGATTCTGTTACGGTTTACTAAAAGGCTTGACTCAAACGCTGGACTCAGACAAGGGGTATGAAGGTAAAAATGTTTATTAATAAATACGGAAATGGGGGAAGAAAACCGGGATTTGGAATCCAGAGCAGGCAGGGACGAAGTGGAGGTAATGGCGGTGCAACCACTTGCCTTTTTACATTTCATCCTATAAAGAATCACATGAACAGTTCCCTTAGTTAGCTCATTTAACTACACGGGTGAAGTTATTTAACCAACATGCTACAGCTGCATGAACACAGCCTGTAATTCTGTGTACTGTATTGTAGAGTGTAAAATGCATGGCTGACCTTGATGGCTGTTGTCACACCTAAATGTCACACACTCAGCATGTTCAACACAGAAGAAAAATAGCAGACTGCTGCATGCTGGAGCTGTGAGGTATGCAGGGAGGAATGAATAAAGTATGACTCATTGGATATGACAGATCTTTGGAGAAAAGCAGTCTGCAATAGGAAAGCCTAAGGGCGCTCATTTCTTTTTGAATGAGATATTTTACATTTCTGTTGTGGTTTTATGCTATAATTCGCTGGTAATACATATACCAAGGGTCCTTTCTTGCTTTTGATTGAGCTAGAATAGCAGTTTTACCTGCTTCCAGTGTTTGCTAAGCAAGGCTAAACACACCAATATCTTTGTACTCGACACACAAGAAATTGATATCGAACTTCTCCTCTGACTTTGGTAAATGGCAAATAAGTATATTGTTAATGCTAGTTTAACTGTAAAAACTTTCACTTCTGAGTTATGTCCAATGATGGTGTAAATGCAGTTTAAGCAGGTTTTCCACCCTAAAAAGAATAAAACTCCATATATATCATATATATAGTGTACTTACAGTATTGCATGATTTCAGTAGTTGATCAGCTTCAATCCAAAGACATGAGCTATGTTCGAAAGATGTGACCAAACTATTCAGTCATAGGACAAACAACATGCCACTCCTGCCTCCATCAAAGGCTCAGCAAGCTGCAGGGAAATGTCACAAACCCACACCACATTGCAGGGTTAATTACTACTCTGTGTGTGTGTGTGTGTGTGTGTGTGTGTGTGTGTGTGTGTGTGAGGTCAGCCAGTATTTATCCCAGTAAGAAGAGGTGTGGTGTCAGCCAGTCTGGATATACCCACCAGTTGAGTCCACTGTTATATCATTCAGCAGCAGCAGCACAGGCATGACAAACAGCTAGAGAAAAAAATAACTAAAATACTTTACTCAGTTTACACAATCGGTCTTTTTCACAGAAGACATGTTGTCATGTCACAGTAGGAAAAGTTGGCAGTAACAGAATGAATGATGGCTGAATTGCATTTAGCTGCTTCAGTTTCAGGGTCCTGGTGTTGTTCATGCTGGCTCACTGTCACACTGGGACACTTGAATAGAACAGAGCCATTGTCACTGTTAATAGTAACTCCTTGCTTTACCTACTATGACAAGTCAAAATGTCTGCAATGTCATCAACCTACACGACAACAGCAAGTGTGTGCAGTGATAGCTCAGCCTCGTCTTCGTCTGACACCGAGACAAGGCCGAGTAAAAGTGCCGTCAGTTCCGAGACGAGACAGAGACCTTCGAAAAGCGGTCTCGAAACCAAGACCGATCTCGAGCACTACAACACTAGTGGCCATCATCAGCGGATGAAAAAGAATTTCCAGCAAGTGGACGGCTTGTGCTAAGACTTTTTGTCAAACCTTTATAAAAATCAATTCACACCATCCTGATATTAACAGATACTAATTAATCATGATCATCATTAGGTTTGAAAAGATTAGGTTAAGTAAATCATATCATATCATTGAAAATTTAATAATTTAGGTATTATTTGATTAAGATGATGATTAACAGATTAATATAGAATAGGTTATTAAAATAATCTTTAGTTACAGTCCAATCATAACCTATTGCTGATTTTAAAAAAATTGGTGTGGTATTCATGAATTCTGTACAGTAATATATATACACAACAACTAAACAAACTGCCAACCCATTACATGTAAACCAGATGGAGCATTGGCTAATATCAGCCTGGACTTGATACAAACACACGCACACACTCACACACACACACACAAATATCCTCATGTATTATCTCCAGATATTAACACATCTATGCAAATGCACTGGTATTTTCCCTTTCTCTTCTTACTCTATCGTCTCCCCTCCACAAACTCTTCGTCAAGCACAAACTGCACATGTGTAAACACACAGATCATCAGTCCTGACAGAGAACACACAGCGAAGCACACACACCCTGGAGGCACATGCCTTTCAGCGCAAAACTCCTGCACGCCGCTGCTACAGCTGTGACACGCATTGTTTAACGGAACAGAGCAACAGCAACAGTGTCACAACTGCCAAAAGATCTTCATATATGTGTGTGTTAGAGGGTGGGCTTAGTCGCTCACTAGCTAGTACCTAACCAGGAGGTCCTGATTCATAGCTGGTGCTAATGTTAGTTATTCTCTTGGTCAAAGGTTTTGAAATGTTCTACAGTGACTTAAAACACTGAGCTTAATGTTAGCAGCAATAACGCGTTGTTGGTTTTGGTCTTTTCATGGGACAGAAAGACAAATATGAGTAACACCCGCCTTGGCCATTCAAAACATAACAACAACTCATTAATTTTGTTTCCAAAAAATGAAATTATAAGATTGACATCAATCTCATGTCTGGGTGTTCAGTACGGAACTGGAGTCAGGACGTGGTTAGCCTAGCTTAGCATAAAGACTGAAAGCAGATGGAAGCAGCTAACATGACTCGGTCCAGTTCAAAAATACACCTGCGACTGTAAATCTCACTGATTAACATGTTGTATTAATATGTACACAAACAGAAACGTAAAGTAAAAACAACAATATGTGGGAAGTTACATGCTGGACCTATTGCTTGACCAACAACAGTTTATCCGTCCACCCGGGACTTCTATGCAGTGTTTCTGACTATAGAACCGGTTCAGGTATGGTTGGTGAGCACAGGTTTAATAGAGGACTCAGTACAGGCACGATGGAACCAAACCAGGCAACCTCACTGTGATGACAAAGCTGCTGCTCACAGTCACTGCGCCCGGCTGTTGTTCGCCAACAAATAGTTCCAAAACGTAACTCCCCCTAAAACCTCAAATTTGTGTTTTTACATTTCTGTTTGTGTAATTAAATGTATTAATTAGTGAGCTTTACATGGGTGGGAAGACGTGTTTTTGAACTTTGGACAGAGCCAGGCTAGCTGTTCCCATCTGCTTCCAGTCTTTAAGCTAAGCTAAGCTAACCATGTCCTGACTCCAGCTCTGTACTTAACACATAGACATGAGATTGATCAATCTTCTCATAATAAGTATATTTACCAAAATATTAAACTATTCCAAATTTCAATGTCACTAAAAACTTTAAGCAAATACTAGCAGAGACCTCTGCAGGTTTCCATTCCAACCACATGTGTCTTTCCACACGTTGAGCCCAAACGGAGGAACCTTGGGTCCCGACAGAGTCGGATTTTGTGTCAGGTTTGGACTATTTTGCTGCGTACAGCTTTGGGTTTGGGTCGGGTTTGGGTTCATCTTCAAACGTAATTTATTAAAAATACAAACAAATGGTGTATAGCTAAGAATCACAACTAGGAGGCTGATGTGTTTTTCTCGCTCGGCTGCTTAATTACAGTCTAAATGCTATAATCCACTGCAGCTTTATGTCAGAGGATCGTTAGCTAGCTAGTTAGCATACAACCTGAGCAACTGTAAGTTGCTAATTCAGATTTAAAAGTTCACTGTTTATCCATTTGTCACACAAGTGTTCTTATGAATACAAGGTTATGCAGTGGTGAATGCCAAATGTAGTTCTGAAGGATTGGGAGCGTGATAAGTATTATTATTATTATAAGTGTAGCGCCTTTGTTGGTGAGAGTTTCCTACGACAAATTCTGACTTGAAGGGACAAACTTTTTCTGGGGTTTTTATAATAAATCTGAATTTGGGAGTTTCTGACCTCTCTGGAAAGCAGCCTAGTATGGTCACTAGTTCCTGATGTGGTGACCCCTGAGGGTCCTTGAAAGAGATCTGGGGAGTCCAAAATGTGAGCTCATATAACATTAGTATTAAGCTACTCACATGCTGGGTTTTGGGTCTTGATTTTGGTAGTAGCAGTCGGGTTCAGTAGTGTGGTCTCAGTTTTTGACGCCTGCCAAACTGTAGCTCAGGATCAACTGTGATATTGGGCTATACAAATAAAATTGACTTGACTTGATGAGTGTGATGTGTGTTGAGCGGACATTCCTCATCATCGTTTTTCCTTGTGAACCATTGTACAAAGCCACAGGGCGGCACAACTAATAGATTTAATGTATGTTATATTGATCCCAGCTGTCTTCCTCTGAAGAACCAGTCGTGAGGATATCACCAAAGAGTCAGCAGGTTCACACCGTTAGGTTTAACTGTAAACAGGCAGAAAACAGCTTGAGACGCAGTATTGATCAGACCTCTCTTTATGTGACCTGTGGCAGTAATCTGAGCTGGAATTAACAGGCTACTCTACGATCATCCATCCCTATTAGTCACTGATAATCATTCCCTGTGGCGAAGGGGCTCAGTGCTGTCAAAGTGTCTCAGATAAGGAGATACCTGGGAACTAAACACAAACCCTGTTAACAGTCTAATCTAATGTAACTCTTTAACTTTTTGCTACTGCACGGCTAGTGATGAACAAAAGATAAAGTGTAATTATATTTTTCTGGAATTGAAAGAATGCAGACTGGCCTGCGGATTGACTACACTGCTGAGCTTTCTATCAGGGTGTGTTCGTGCCAAGCCCGTTCTGAGAGGTTTATTTAAACTTGAGTGCACCACTCCTGTGGTTTGACCAGGTACACAATGTCAAACACAGGTGGCACTAAACAACCACACTAACATGCCTGTAAATACAGATGTCAGTTTTTTTCTCAAAAGGGAAGTGTTTTTGTTTTTTTTGGGAAGTTCATTCCCGCCTCTAAACTCAACACAATAAAAGGAAACAATCCCAAAACACAAATTTCCCAACCCAGTGAGATGATCAGTCACCAAAACAGAAGTTACTTAAAAGTCCATGTAACTTTTGTTTCCAGGGCCTGTATCACTTGTAATTGAACACCCAGCTGCAGCAAGATAAGCGTTCCTGCTGTGCTTGGAGGTGGAGAAAACCAGCTCTGCATGGGAACCAGCACTGTATACAGAAGCTTACTGTACATGTTTTCAGACACTCCCTCTTCAAAATTCAATTCTAGCTACATAGCTATATTGAAATCCAACTGAATGTCTGTGCACACACACACACCTGATACTGTTTATCAGGAGCCGCTTGTCCCTACGTGTGGAGACCAGCTGTCATCACACACAGGTAGAGATCTGAAATGAATTTTCATGCTCACGGACACTCACACATCCAGCCAACATTCTTCAAAAGTTAAAAGGTCAAACTTCTGAAAGGCATCACAAAGAGGGGAGCCAAAGTCCCAGACGAACGCTTGCAGTTTACAGCTGCGTGCTAATGAGTTTCTCTTTCTGTCTCGACTGCCAGACAAACCGCAGCACTCTCATTAGCTCCAGCAGTGCTGCCGAGCACCGACCGGTCTCCCCATTAAAACCAAGGGGCCAGCCATGCTTTCTGTTTTGAAGAGCTAGATGCATTAATGGGCTCCAATCGCTGTCCTTAGTAATGTTTAGCTTTGACTAGATTTACTGCATAGTCAAGTGTGCTTTATGCACCAGTCAGTGTTATACTGTGGTCACACAGCGGCGGCAGAACGGGAAGAACTGAAAAACCTCCCTCACATACTAGTCCAGGATGGCTACCCCCATTGCGAGCCTTATGGTCACAACAGACAAAAACACTAAATTAGCTACAGTACTTCTATCATATTCATATATATTATTATTAATATATATATTCGTGGCGGCTAGTAGTGAAACCAGATACAAACAAATGGTGTATAGCTAAGAATCACAACTAGGAGGCTGATGTGTTTTCCTTGCTCGGCTGCTTAATTACAGTCTAAATGCTATAATCCACTGCAGCTTTATGTCAGAGGATCGTTAGCTAGCTAGTTAGCATACAACCTGAGCAACTGTAAGTTGCTAATTCAGATTTAAAAGTTGACTGTTTATCCATTTGTCACACAAGTGTTCTTATGAATACAAGGTTATGCAGTGGTGAATGCCAAATGTAGTTCTGAAGGATTGGGAGCGTGATAAGTATTATTATTATTATAAGTGTAGCGCCTTTGTTGGTGAGAGTTTCCTACGACAAATTCTGACTTGAAGGGACAAACTTTTTCTGGGGTTTTTATAATAAATCTGAATTTGGGAGTTTCTGACCTCTCTGGAAAGCAGCCTAGTATGGTCACTAGTTCCTGATGTGGTGACCCCTGAGGGTCCTTGAAAGAGATCTGGGGAGTCCAAAATGTGAGCTCATATAACATTAGTATTAAACTATTTCATTCACAAGTAAGACACACCACAGATTGTTGTTATTAACTAGCGGTCACACAAGCATTCCAACATGCATCTAATTTAGATTTGATCCATTATGACATTTTATTTACAACTACACCCCGAACTCAGACGCTCTGTGAATCAAGAAGTTGTGGAACTCGTGTTCTGCGATGGCTGGAGCACTGCGTGTGTTTATTTGCGCGCGTGAGCCGAACAGTGCACTGCTGCTGCTGCAGGACTTGAAATGAAGACCAGCCTCCTGTTACATTTGTTGAATCCTCCTCAGGGACAAACCAGGTGTGACAGCAGCCCGCCGGGAGGCAGGCCTGCTGTAGACCACAGCCATGCCTCTGTAGACCAGGAGTGACTGCAGAGCAACATGATGAAAAGAGCCACCAAAGCCACTGTGGGCATTTCTACATCCTGTCTAATTAGCCCACATGACACTGATTTTCCCAGGGACCAATCTGAATCTGTCTTAACGTCAGACAACCTCAATGTTAACTGTAGCGTGGCACATCTGGGTGCACCCTGATGCTGCCTTCATTAGCAGATAAAGGACCACAAGATACAGTATGTAGTAGTTCTCTATTGCAACACATTTTAAATGCATAGTAGGCCTAGACACATTTTACACTGGGGAATATTATTGTGCTGCCAGAGCAGATGAGAAATAGTGTGAATTAGGACAAAGCAGCGCCGCTCACTGGAAGCCCTATAGGGATATTTAAAGCTCCTTACTGGGATTGTTGCCAACAAGACTTGACCCAGTGCGAGAGGAATGGTCTTACCAGTGCTGCTCATGGTGCCAGTCAGATGTCTCCTCCAGTCAGATGATGCACAGTAAATAAGCCACTATCCGCATTGACAAGTACATGGATGATGGCAGCAGCAGAATGAATGCAGAGAGCCCGGCTGTGCCCCCCCCCGGCTGCTGAGACCGCAGAGCTCTCCCGACACATCCGCGCTGAGAGGACAATGTCCTGCATACACTGCAGGGCTGCGCCGCCTCACTAAAGGCAGACAGTGCAGGTTGGGTGTGGGCGCACGGTGGAGAAACGCGACCACAGTCAAGCTAGATAGAAGAGCGAGGAGGGTTTCCGGTCTGACATTTCAAAATAAACGTCCTACTGAACGTTAGCTCTCTATTCGGGTTTGCAGAAGTCCGCGGGGTCTTTGAGGATATTTTAGGCAGCTGTGCAGCAAAATCTGGTACAGTTCTACTTATCAGTTATTTAAGTAATTAAGTCAGAAACTTAATAAGAATTAACTGACCGAAGTGACGGCTTCCCTAAACTGGTTTCACTATCTGGTCAAACTAAGTTAGGTCTAGTGCTGGGCTGGTCTTTATAAAATATAACACAGTCATTGATAATAAAAATGTACCCTATTTAGAACTGTGGTAAGTAATGTAAAAATAAAGAATATGCATACAAATCAAATTAAATATCAAATGAAATGAAATGAAATAACAATGAAGTACATAGGGCACATGACATGTGTCAACTTCATGCCTAAAGACCCCCAAACCAACCAGTAGTACTATGTCAGTTTGTTTGTGCTAATTTGATTAAACACAATTTTATTTCAGAATATGAACAATGTGAGCACAATATAGGCTAAAATAAAACAACAAAGGAATTAATGATTGAAAGTGATTCAGTTAATAAGTGACAAGTGATCACTAGTTAAACCTAAAGAGCTCAGAAACATCTAGACTACATTTTCATGACAACTGTGCAACTCCATCTGCTGAGGAAGATCTTGAGATATGATCAAAAGCTCCAGAACAGCTCCTGAGTCAGACTTGAGGTGAGATTTTTTTGTCAGATGAGTTGAAACTATATTTTCAACACAGGGCTGTTCTGCAAAATGGGCTCATAACAATAGGTAGGCCTAATGACATAAAACGTTTAGACTTTGTTTGTACTGTACTTTAGTGGTGTACATTGTCAAACAAATTAGCAGTTAATCAAATTACCTAAACCAACTGACAAGCAGTGAAACTGGAGATTTTGGGGCCCTGGGGCAGTTTGCTCATCCAGCCATTTTCCCCCAAAACATTTTTTACAGCGTGTAGCTACAATACACACACACACATATATATATATATATATATATATATATATATATATATATATATATATATATATATATATATATATATATATATATAAGGTAATCACTAAGGAAATGCATGGCAGTTGCCAGAGAGAGACAACATAAGATCATTATGGGCAAAAATAAAGAAATAAGAAATCTGTTTGGAAGTCAAACATTTAGAGAGATTTAAGCCCATTTTACAGAGCCTGTTGGAGGCGGATTGTTCTGTGGGAATAAAAGGTGCAAACGGACCTTCTGTCGCTTTCAGCAGGTATTTCTGCCTCCAGAGCTGCAGAGTCTGGATCTGTGGTTGTGGGCCACCTGCTGCCCCCGTGTTCCTGCTCGACAACTGCTACTACAGTTGTTGTTATTGGCTCTGTTACTAATACTGACATTATTATTCCTATAGCTGTCATTCCTATTATTACTAATTTATTAATATTAACACTACAATTACTATTCTACTATTTAAAAAAAAATAAAATTCTACGTGGTCTTTGCATTGTGCCCCCCCGAGTCGACAGAGCTGCGGAGACTGGTGTTACCTTCAGTAGGCTACATGCTAATTGTTCCGTTCCCCAACTGTATCACAACTTTTATGTTTTTACTTTGAAGGAGTACATCCACCGCTTCCTGTCTTCTGTCGGGTAACAGCGGCCATCTTGTCTCGGCTTTGCTTCAGCATCCAGCAGACTGCTCCTGAGCAGAGCATCCTCGGGCTGACGGCGCCACTGCGCTGCCGGCAGGCATACATGGGAATTGTAGTATTTAAGAAAGAAAACGCCCATTGTAACGAGCAGCGTGCTGCTGATTTTGGACTCAGTGTTAACAAACTGCACTGTGAACGAGGCTGACGGTGACAGAACTGTGTTTTAATGTTTAAATTAAGGACACAATGGCTAAAGCTAGATGCTTAGTGCGTTCAGTTGTTTGAGTTATTTGAATCTCATCTGTAGAGAAGCACAGAAGGTGCTGAGCATCATACTGCTCCTTTCGTTAGTCCTCTGTGAGGACAGTGGTTCTTAAAAAAGCTTTTCGGAACAACTGAGGAGGAGGACCTGGAGGAAGATGAAGACTAGACCGATCAGGAGATCACTGCAAAGCATCCAGAACAGAGCTACCTCACTATTCTTTCCTTTGATTTGAAGCACTTCAACATGAATCAGCAAGCATACAGACGTCATTCAGCAGCGACAGGCTGCATTGGTATGCACCCAAACGTCATTTAAAATTATTTTAAATATATAAGTAATAAAGAAATGAACTAACTAGAATTGTAAAAATATTTACAGAATAAAGGATACGTTTAAAAAAGCCAATAAGTAAACAATCTTAACTCAAGCTCCACTTACTAGCTTTTTCAGGACCTTTCAACCTCTCACAGTCTTCCTCAGCGGATGCAGTTTGCTCAGCATTATTTCTCACTTATGATATGTTCAGGGGACTCGCCAAACAACTTCCTCTCTATCTTGAAGAATCTATGTATGAATTTACTTCTGTCAAAAAAAAGCCATTTATTTTAGTGGAAGCCATGCGGGGGTGAAGTTTATCTTTTAAAATGATGAAATTCACAATAAAACAGAGTTATTAATACATTCAAATGTGGTTCTAATGTCATTACCTCCAAATACAACATAACGCCCAGTTTGGCTGAAAATAAAGTGCCAAATATCAGAAGAAATCAAATCAAATAAACGCATAACAGATCCTGGCTCCGTTTTGATGTAAGGGAAATAAGCTTTTAGTGCGACCGCATGCTCATGACGTCAAATCTGCGCGACAAGAAACGGCATGTCAGGCTGAACGCTCGTGCTAAAACGTTTAGTGTAACGTTCATTAACTGTGTAACCTTAACGGCACTGATATGACCGAGGCTAACGACGACAGTTTTGGAATAGAGGTTATTCTTCCAGACGGCGATAAAACAGCGCCATGTTGTCTGCATGGTAAGTACATGTACAGGACAGCCGTAGTAGACTGTCATAAGCGTAACACCAAACTGCGTTAGGAAATCTTCTATCTCAAAGTTGCTTTGCTTTTTTATATATGTACACTCTTTACACAATATTATTCATGACATCATACGAATGAGTAACGACTTTTAATACATTCGGCGTACGGCTACAACACAAAACTGCTCGAACTGCAGTAAAATATCAACTAAAATGGCTTTACACTCCAAGCCATCATGGTGTATTTTGACAGAAGTAGACTGTGGGAATAACAATAAATATGTACCTAATATTTAGCTATGTTGTAGCTGAATACACCCCGCCTCTTAACCGCCTAACAACGTAAATGTCAACAGTGAATGTTTGTGTAAGCATTTAGAGTTATACATTTTACAAAAAATCGACTCACCTTTCAGTGCCAGGGAAGGACCGAGGGTCACTCCTAACACAATCACAATACTGTGTCGTGTTTTGCCAGGTCCAGCCTTGCTATTTGAGAAAGTTTGCAAAGGAGGTGAGAAAGGCAGGAGGTTTTATGCCTGCTCAGCCTGTAGGGACAGAAAAGACTGCAACTTTTTCCAGTGGGAAGATGAAAAGGTAGGCTCGCTGGAATTCTAATTGTCATTTATAACAAAATGTCTGATACCTGATTGATCCGCCGAACTCTCTGTCATTTTAATTGATTTGCTTTGAAGGTGTCAGAGGCCAGACTGTTGGCAAGAGAAGCAGAGAGCCAGTCAAAGAGACCTCTGTTCACCCAGCAGGAGTACTGTAGCAGGTAAGAAGTCTGTAGCCCTGATCCAGGACACATACAATGTATCACTGTCCTGCATGGCTGTCTTCTCTAGCTTGGACATCTCAGTCACAGATCCTTTTATTTAATGTTTTACTAGTAGACAAACTCACTGGGCGTTAGGGTAAAGCTACGCCAGGCAGCTGTAAAGTAACAAAAAACAGGACTTGTTTGGATAGAGAAAGTTCTCTTTCATTACAGTCAATACAACTTTAAGCACAGGGCTCAGTGCTGCCTCCGATGGCCGGAAACTATATTGCATAGATTTACTTTACAGATTATTTACATGGTTTGCTATTATTGTCTGTATTCACAACATTATGAGCTTGATTTACTGTAAGCAGACTTTTTACAGGATTGAAATGGTTGTAAAGTCAAGTTGGCAGAAAGTGAGCATATTAATGGACACTTCCTGAAAGGTCTGTCATTTGTCCCTCAGGTTTAGAAAGTTTGCCTCCCTCCCGCTGGACGAGAAGAAGTTCTGTCAGGACTGTCAGATTCTGCTCCTGCCGGGAGAGCTCGAGGCCCACTCCTCTCACAGATCCACGGCCGTCACCGCGGCTCAGCTGAGGAGGCCCAGTGTGCTGCTGCGTCCTCTGGACAACAAGAAGAGCAACGCCCAGTACCTGTTCACTGACCGCAGCTCCCACTTTCTGCTGGACACCCTGGCTGGTCTGGGATACAGAAAGCTGCTGTGCGTGGGCACGCCCAGGTGAGGGAGGTATTGACTTATCTCGAGAGAGAACATCCTGTCTTAAAGGGTCAGTTCACCCAAATCTTCTCTCTTACCACCATTACTATCTAGCCATGAAGTTTAGTTTTTGTTTTATTGTTGGGATTGAGTTTTAGAATTTCAAATGCATTGCTCAAAGACTAAAAAATAAAAAAATGTAGTAGTTCTGATGATGACATCACCAAAACTGCCCAATCAGCGAGTTACTGCTCGGTCTGTATGACTTCACGTTTGTCCGCTCTTGGTGCTTCGTGACATGGAACATTAAAGAGACCACGACTAAAAGGCAACAAGGTAACTTTTGGTCTGGACCAGCTGAACTGAACTACACGCGTGAAAGCGACCCATGAAAACCAAAACAAACAAAAAAAAAAAACACTTTTGAGAGGTTCTAAACTAAAAGAATCAAATTCATTTGGGGTCAGAGGACAGTTTTAGTGTCCTGTGTGGTCTAAATGCAAGTTTTGAGGTTTTTCACCATAGCAACAGTAACATTTGAGAGAAAATACACAATACTTTACTACTACTATTAGAAGTTTCAGCTACAGTCACAAAATGGTCAATGACAGAGATTTTAAACAGTTAGCTTTTATTTAATATTCAGTCAATAGTTGCTGTTTGTGCCAGACTCCAGGAGCTGATCAAGTTACGAAACCTGGAGCTGAAACACGAGCCAATGAAGAGTCTGCTGCTGGACATTGACTTCAGGTTAGTTTGTCTCATTTGTTATCATGTATCATGATGTACTCTACTGTTCAGAATTAATGGCATATATATATACACATGGGCAGAAAGGACTGCACGCATCATCATTAGCAAGACATTCAGATTGAGTCCACGTGACTGTCTCTGGAGTGACTGCAGTATCACGGAGTGTTGAGGTGACAGAGCTCCAGGTGATTTGGCCACATCTGGTTCTCTGGTGGTCTCAGGAAGCGTATAGCAGGGTACAGGGGCTCGGTGAACTGGTGATGAGCCCTGTCAAACACCGGCGTCACGGCTGCAGAGAACCTCTGCAGGACAAACATGGAGTCTGCGTCGTAAAACATCAGCTGGCCCTTGTCGTAATTCACCCACACTCCGACCTTTCGCAGCGGCGTTTGCCCGACGCCCTGGCACGCTACATGCCGGTCGTTGTGCCAAGCAGAAAGATGGCCGTTACGAAGCTCCACGCACCATGAGTTCCTGTTTCGGCCCAGTTTGGCACCCTTGTCTCGGCCCTTCCTCTCCAGGCTGGCGTAGGCCACGCCCACAGCCCAGGAAGAGCAGCTGCGGACGTCGACCTCCCAGTAACTCTGAGCGGCTGTGACGGGAGACGAGCCCAGAGCGCAGCAGACTTTATCAAACTGAAGAGGATGCTCCGGAGCTGAATGGGCAGAGCCTGAGAAGGACAAGCTCCGCCCCTCTGAGGTCACTGTGACCTGGCTATGGCACGTCTGCCTGTCAATCACCATGGGGGAGGAATCTGAAATTAAACGTAGAATCCTTAGAATTGTTGATGACATTTTGACCTTTGGCCATGCATCAGTGTTAATGTGCACATTTAATACTGCGTCCACATGTCACCTGTTTGTCTTTGGCTCATTTAAGTTCACAGCAGGTCTCCTGATCACAGTTTTGTGGCAACCTGTCATTGCAGCCAGGCACTGTGTGCCAAAATCATAGGCGCCGATACTTTGGGTGCTTAGGAGCTGCAGCACCCACAGTGTCGCAGCAGAGTTTTAACTGTGAGTTAAACCCGTGTCTATTGCTAGTGGCCTATTGAACCTTTTTTGTGTCGTCCAGCAGTCCCCAGCAGGTTCGGACCGCTCACGCAGTGGTTTCAGTCGGTGCTATAAAGCGTGTCTACGTTTTTATTCAAACGTAAAGCAGACCCAGGTAGAAGCTGTAGGGACTTGCAGTGAGCAGTCAGTAGAGATATAAGCCCCAGCGTGCTTTATGGTCGATTGTATTACTTTGTTGCTTGTTTAAACTGCTTCAAATGTACTGAGCCGAGCATGTGAACACGTGTCTGGTCGTGTGTATGTTTGGGCAAAACTACCCAATCTTGATGTTTTTGCCAGAAATATTTGCTTTGGAACCGAATGGACTTGGTGGTAATTTGGTTATCAATTATCTAAAGTGGTGATGAAGGTAGTTATTTTGACTGATAAACTGATCGACTTGGCCTGTGGCAGTTTGTAGGCTTTATTTTTATACGTATATACGCTCGGTTGTGTTTTCGTTCTTTAGCCTACCCTCATTGATATAAATGCGGTGGACAAAATAATCCTCCAAAATGGCCGTACAGTTGAATCAAGACCTCTCAAAAACAAGAAAACTAAAACTACACACTTGTGACATTATTCTCACCTGACTTTACTCACCACGACACCCTGCTGCCCAAACTCAGTTAGCCGCTGTAAGCGATTGATATAATGTGGAAATAATGGCCTCGGTACCTAACAGAAGAGTCTTCCTCTGCAGCTGAGCTTTCAGTTGTTTGGAGATGGAGGATAATGTTTGAAGGAGCCTTTCAAATCTCTCTTCATCCAGTCGGATTTCCTTCTCAGAGGCATCTGGCTTCTTTGGACTGCGAGAGTGAGCACAGAGATTATATTATAATGAGGCCGAGAGGTCTGAAGTAGATCTGAAAACGTAACGGTGCAGTGTTTTACCTCAGATTCTCAGACTGACCCTGAGGAGGAGACACAAACAGAAATACTGATTAAACACCTACAGTTACTGTTTGTTTAAACAGTGTTAGTGTGCAGCTCCTGGATCACACCTTCCTGTCTTCCTCTGCTGCGGGGCTCTTGCTCAGCGCTCTCTGGGTGCTGCTGATTCTCTTAGTGACCTGGTCCTGGTGTTGTTTCCAGTCCCTAAGAACCTGGTCCAGTCTGGTCCTGGTCCGTCTCAGGTCCAGCTCCAGAGAGTCGAGGACGGCGTGCTCGTCCTGCTTCAGGGTGCATCGCATGCTGTCGAAGCGCTCTCGAACCTGCTGCTTCATCGCCTCTGTGCTCCTCTTCAGGGAGGAACATGGAGGGCACGGGGTCAGATGTTGAATACACACCAAAGGACTTTATATGCTATATGTCATCAGCCTATTTGCAGTGCTCCTTGTTGGTGGTCTGATGTGTGCTTAGTGACTGTTTGAAGTATTGAGCTTGTGCTCCCATACTTACAGACAGATCCGCCTTGCGTTTCTTCAGAGACTGGATGTGCGCCTCGGTCTTGGACCTCTCTGCCTGCAGCTCCTTCATACGTCTGGATAGCTGCTCCTGCAGAGTACGGAGTTACAGCCAGTTACAAGTATTTGCATAAAAGTAGATTATTTGATTATCCAAATAGTTGCTGATTAATGATGTTGATTTACTGATTGATTAATCAACTAATCATGTCTTTTTGCACTTTAAGAAAACAACAGCAAATCCTGTAGACTGAACACAAGAAAATGAAGATTATCTTCATCACCTTGACAATAAATAGCCAGCATAAAGAAACACAAAGCAGATACACGAAACACACACGGGATGTTGCACAGAACGCAGCAGACGTTTCTGGGGACACTTAAAACTGATGAACTAGTAATTAGTAAAAGGCTCACAGTAGTATCCTCATTGGTCTGTTTCTTTACATCTTCACATGAACTATTTCCAACAGCATTTTCATTTTCATTTCTGACTCTGAGTCCATGCAGTTGAGACGGTTTGTGAAATCATTCCCATCACTAAGCTGGGAAAATATCCCGCTCCGTGCGCTTCACCACACTCCCGTTTACCTGCGAGAGCTGTCCAGCTTTGGCTAACTTCCTCTGTAGTTTTGGGGACCGCGGGAAAGGCTGAACAACCCTGTCACCGCTGGAGTCCAGTGGAGTGAAGCGCAGTCCGTCCTGCAGTGCACTGTGGATGCCTGCAGAGGGCGCCGCAAGACCACCCTGTGCCGACTGAGCTGCTGTGGACTGTCCATTACCAACAGATGACGCCTCTTCTTCTGCCATTTTTCTGAGGACTGAACAAAACAACAAACATGTATTAAAGCTCTGCCTGAGCTATTTTCTCCTTTTGCATGGTTCAAAGCATTTTCTGTATATTTGCCTGAGCTGTAGAGGAACCAATTCTTCAGGTTTTTGGGAAGTCTGTGAAAAGCTGTCTGTTCTGAGCCCATGCCAAGCGTTTTGCAAAAACCCCGTCCGGGACTTGGTCTCATTTTCTCAGCAGATTTACTTAAAACCAAACCACTGAAAAACAAAGTCGTTTTCACAGCTTTCTGTAGGTTTAGCATTTAAAATAGCATATTTTGCATATATGCATCTTTCAGTCAGACGGTTCCCTGTTTACTGTGGAATCATTCTTTAGACCTCCACATGCTTTAACAGCAGTATATTCATTATGCATATTCAAATAAAATGCAGACCAAAAAAATTGTATTCTTTTAGCATTATTAAATGTTTTTCTAGCAGTTCTTACCCAAGGTCTCTCTGTGCTGTGTCTCTGCAGTTAGTTTCTGTGAAGAATGTGCAGGGTAGAAATGCAGAGAGGGTGTGTTCCTGTGTTAACAAGCTTGAGCCTGCAGCACACACTCAGATACCTCGTCGTTATCTGGATACACACCTCAGGATCCACTGAGTGTTGGCTAACTTTGTGTGTGCGTACAGTGGATAAGTTCAAACTTGCTCTTGTTTTCCAGCCTGCTGTTATTAGACAAAGGAAACAGAACTAAAGACAATCTGTTGCATTTGAAAGCCGTCTGAATGTTGACTCTATAATGCTGAATAACACGATTTCTGTTTCAGATACGCTCAGTTCTACAGCCCGGATGAATTCTGTCACTACAACATGTTCAACCATCACTTTTTTGATGGAGAGGTAAGAGTTAAGCATTTCTGTTTCATGTGTTTGACTTCCAGGTCAGTATAATAAAGCTCTGTCTCTGGTCAGGCTTCCAGTGCAGTGGTGCGGGCCTTCCTCAGAGAGTGTGACGGGGAGAAGGTGGTGGTGGTGGCTGACCCTCCGTTCGGCGGCCTGGTGAAGCCTCTGGCCAATAGTTTCTCTCAGATCTCACAGACGTGGAGGAAGCTGCAGAGTTCTGGTCGGTGTCACTGTGGAGTTTCAGGTTTTATCCTTTTACATTTGTCATATATTATTTTCAAAGACCGCTCAATTCCCTGGTACATTTAGTTCAGATCTTTGCTGTTCCACAAAACAATTAGGGGCGCCCCCGTAGCTCACCTGGTAAAGTGCGCACCATTAAGGCTGAGTCCTTAATGCAGCGGCCCGGGTTCCATCCTCACGCCTTTCCTGTCGATCTCTGCAGCTATCAAATAAAGGCAAAAATGCCTGAAAATAGAATCTTTAAAAAATACGAAACAATAACACAATAGAGGACATTAAATTGTATATACCATACATAAAATACAATAAGAGAGAGTGGTAGGTTAGAAACATGTCATTTAAATGTTGATCAACACTTTCAAGTAGAATGAATTTATTTTTGGCAGCAGAACAAGCCGTAAACACATAATTGACATATTATCATTGTATAAAGGTTTATTGCGGTAATGTGTTAGCAAACAGTTGCCCATGCACACGTCTCACAGAAGTGAACCAACATTCGCATTAATTTGAGGTCATGTTTGTGTCCAACATTCTCGCTCTCTGTTAGCTCTGTGTTTGGTCTCCACCAACTCCTGAGAAACATAGCTGGCTCTTTAGCAGCTAGATGCTCCACTATGTTCACCAGCGAGTCTCTAACTGTGTCTGTCTGCTGTCTGCTGCTGAGCAGCTCGTGTACAGTGGCTTTATCAGCTGCTGCTGGAAACAAGGCTGATGAGAGCGGTGAACAAAAACAGTACATCTGCGGCCCGTAAAACCAAAACAATGAACTGAAAGAGGCTAAACGGCTCTGTAGAGATGAGGAAAACTGCAGAGTTGGGTAACAATTCTCCGTGGGTTTGTCACTGTATGTGACCCCTTTCACATTACACATTTGATCCATTGTTCGTATAAAAATGTTGACTAGCTTTAACCTCTCATACCACCAAAATGACGTCAAAATACAAAATATTAATGAATGAATATGAATGATTCTGCTACTTCTATTTTAAATTAAGAACCCCAAGTCCAGTGTTTGAAGCTAACATCCATGTGTTTCTGTGTGCAGACAGCGGTAACGCTGACATGCCCATGATGTGGATCTTCCCATATTTCTTTGAGCCTCGCATCCTGGAGTGTCTCCCCTCATTCACCATGTTGGACTACCAGGTATACTGGCAGTGCATCACTTTCAGCTATTGATTCATAAAAGACTTAATTAGCAGATAAATATTGATTAAAAACAGCTTTAGAGACTGTCAGGATTCATGCAGCACAGTACCCATGTGGGATTTAGTTGTACATCTCCAGCACCTTATTTTTCATTTAAACACCTGATCCACAGACTGCAACGCCACAGGGAAATAAATCAGCAGGATGAGGCCGCCGACAGAAAGCGGGACAGTGGTTGCACATGACCAGGAGATAAGATGTAGAGGGAAACTAAAGTTGAATAGGCCTTTTTTCACAGCAGACATTTTGACTTGTCAAACACAGGTGTAACCAAAAACATAATTCAATGCATTGAAACATTACTGAAACAGCCATCGTTAATGTTATCAGTGACACCTGAGCTTTGCCTACTATGACAAAATGTCTGCTGTGGAGACGGTCTGGGGATCGGATCCACTTGGGAACGATGAAGATACAAGAGTGCTCTGATGCTGCAGGGCTGTCAAGATTAAAGGTTCAAGATGGGCAGACTTTTGACATGGAAGAAAAGATGAAAAACTGGTTATTCTCATCAGTCAAATCCAAAATATGACGAAGCCTATCTTCTCTCAAGTTCACGGTTAATATAGCAGGACAGCTTTGTGTCTCATATAAAAGCTGTGGCAGTTCAACTTGCATTTTTCATTTTCCCAGTTTCTTCCATTGCAGGTTGTGTTCTTGATAATGTTATTTAAATCAAATTCAACCTGGCTCTTTTGTTACTACTTTCCCCAGTATTTGTACGAGTCGATAAAGGGTTATGATTATGAATGGGAACGCTGTAGTGGATTTGCGCAGTGATCCTAGATCAATATTTCAATATTGACTGTAGGAGGTTTCTGGACCGGGCTGTAGGTCTCCAACAACTTCATTCAGAGGCTACATGTTTCCTTGTGGACTATAAACTGTGAAGTAAATATTTGGTTTGTTTCCAACCAGGTGGATTATGACAACCATCCTCTGTATAAACATGGGAAGACAGGCAGGAAGCAGTCTCCTGTCAGACTCTTCACTAATATTTCACCCAGAGACGTTGTCCTGCCCAAAGAGGAGGGCTACAGGTATCGGCACACGTACTCTGCCAGCTCTAATCCAGAGCCTGACCGACACACCGGCTGATATAATCTTACCACAGATATGGCAGTATCAATGTATAGAACAACAGATTTCAGCACAGAAATGCCAAAGACATGAGGTAACAGAGAAACAGTGTCACGCCGTACATATCTTGGTCACAATTCTGTAATAACCAAGCTTCTTATACATCTTTGATTATGTTACGTGTTTGTGATAAAAACAGCATATCAGGGACACATTTCGGGTGGAACTCAAAGTATTGTAGTCCGATACCCAGCTGTAAGAACCGTGCAGTTCAAATGGCTTCTGTGCTGAAGTCGTGTTAAAAGGTCTTATTACACTGCGTGGTTGAATACTCGATTCTGACTGGTCAATTACGGCATTCTACAGTCTGTTATTTCTGAAGAGCAGACCGCTGCGATGGACACAGTTCCGAACATAGACTCTGGAGTCCAGTCATATCAATCTGCAGAGAGCAAAAAAATCTTTTCAAAATCCTTTTTAAATCAACATTTGGTATCAAATTATTGATTTCTTTAGTAAGTGTCATTGTAATAAGCGGGATAATGTAAAGCGAGCCGGTCATTATTGCAAAATGAACCCCTTCAGGGTGATGCTCCGCGTCGGGGTCTAGAATCACTCCTGAATAATGAGCGGCTCGCTGGACATTATCCCTTTCTTGTGTCTTCTCCTCCTCCTGTTAGATTTTGCTCTGTATGTCAGAGATTCGTCTGGTCCCTCAACAAGCACTGTGCTAAGTGCAATGTCTGCCCGTCCAAGGTATAAAAAGACAGCTACGTACATAACATTTTGCTAACTCTAATAAAGGCATATGTTACAGCTTCTGTTTTCTCAATCTGTCTCCCCAGGACGGCCGAGAATGGAAGCACTGCTCAACATGTGAGAAATGTGTAAAACCATGTACGTAAATGTATACATAATCACTTCAGATACACACTCTACTGCATGTCAACACTACTTTACCTTTTGTCTTGTATCAATGTGTGTATCTATTTTTTTCCCTCTTAGCCTGGAGACACTGCCAGTCCTGTGGCCGCTGTGCCCTCCCAGACCACCCATGTGGGCATGGTCAAGTAAAGGAGGGCTGCTTCAGCTGTGGCAGCCTGGAGCACAAACGCAAAGCCTGCCCCCTCAAAGACACACACAGGGTCAGCAGGTGAGTTCACAGAACAGCCCCTGTTAGCGGTGCAATCTTTTCAACAGCTAACGACATTCAACACACGTCTTAACTTGTTCTCCTGCATCTGTGTGTCTTTCTGTGTTTTGCCCCTCCAGCCGTCGGCCCAGCGCCAAGAGTGGAGGTAAAAATGTATCCCATAATCCCCTCTTCAAGCCTAAAGCTAAGAGGAAGTCTGGAGCAGCTCGCAGAGCTAAGAAGATGGCTGCTCTGTCTGTGTGACCTCAGCAGTCATGCAGTATCTCGTCAGCTGCGTAATCTCAAGCAAAGAGTTTTTTAAACTCAAATGTTCTTAAAAGCGTTGGCAATTGTATTAGAATAAAAAAAGTAATATAAAAAGAGAATTTGCTTTGTATTTTTCATTGAAATGCAGACACCCAAAGTTGGTATTTATTCTGTATATGGCAGCCTTTCTTAATCTGAAGAAAGTAACACAACAGTTCTTATTTTCTCTTAAATAGCAACCCTTTACCGCCCAACTTGTTCAATACATATTTGGATGAAAGTAAAAAACTACAGTTAAAACTGCATACTTTTTTTTCTTCATATTATGATCTTATAAAGTTATTGCAGGTCATTTGTTAGCAAACAGTTGTCAAACTCCTATTTCCGAGGTCATGATTGAACCTTTAAGCTCAGGGAGGAAATAGTTTATATGAAGGGGTTTCGTGGATGAGTAGGGAATTATATAATTCATCACTTAAAGTTGCACTACTGTATAATATTAACTAACAATATTCTTATACCAACAATGGGTCAAATTACTACTTGTAATGTGAAAGGAGTCGCTCTTAGTGATGAACCCGCAGAGAATTTTCATCAACTCGAGTTCTTCTAAGCTCTATAGAGCTTTTTAGCCACTTTAAGCAAATTGTTTTGGTTTTATGATCACAACTTTAATGTTTTGGTTCTCTCACTGCTCAAGGCAGCTGTTCAGTGAAAATGCTCTGATAAAGCCACTGTGCACTACCTGCTCACTTTTGTGATTACAGCTTGTTCTGCTGCCCCCAAGTGTCCATAAATTAATCAGTACTACTTTAACTTGTTATAAGTGACCAACAAAAGTTTAAGAAAACTACATTTGAATTACATGTTTTAACTTTAAGGACTCTGTTTTTATGCCTTGTTGGTTTTCCACACACAAACTCCAGTCTTGTACTGTGGTGTACAGTATGTGAGCCTAGAAAGGCCTTAGTAAATTAGTGAAGTCTATAATTAAGTAAGTGAAAATAATTAATATATAATTAATCTATAATTTCCCAAATACAGTTTGAATGGTCTAGAATTTCGCCTGGCAGCTTTCTTTGCACTGTAGGCCCCCTCTTACAGAACAGTGTTGCTGTGTTCAGTCAGTAGGCTTGTTTGACAGCTTTTTGCTTTACTTGGTTTTTAAGTTCATAAGGTATATTCCAGATGGCATTCAAAATGTCTTTTAAGATTCTTGATTTTGACATACTGAAACCTGAGCTGACCGCAAGACATGAGCCAACAGCAGTATACAGTGTTGCCTTATGATTATACCAAGTGAGTTTAGCTTTGGCCACCTGATGGCAGTATTGTTCAGGTCTACTCTGCTGTCCCATTAACTCCCATGTTGCTTGTTTACAGGAGGTTGCCAGATAACCTGTTTTTTATTGGTTACTGTTTTACTGGGAGCCACGTGTACATGTAGCACATGTTGTGTTGAAAATACAACAAATATGTCTAAGTGGACTAGGCATTCATTCATCAAGTGTGACATGTCCACACACACAAGCACACACTGTGTATGATATCTTCCAGTGGAACAAGGGGTGTCTTATAAACTAGATAGATAGGTATACAGTACATCCTGCCAGAATCATGTACTGTATATGTTTATGGTGATGATGGTGAAAAGACAGATTCATCCCGAGTCACACACACACACACCTGCTTTCATTCATGTTTACCCAGTCTGAGTGGTGAAGGCAACCAGACAGGAACACTTCCCCCTCACTGTGGCTATACTATACAGTGCTGGACAGCAACATGTCACCTTCAAAGTAAAAGTGTAAAATCAGTCACTGTAAAGTATTATTCTTTTGTTCTTTGGAAATTTGAACACAAATTTTACTTTATGATATTACGCGGGAAGTTATTGTGTCTTAACAGGTTCAAATCTGGAATCTTAAGACGTTAAACATGTGTTTCTATCTCTGTTCAAACTATTATTTGAATAGCCTCTTTTAATTCAAACTTCTACTACTACTATTGCTGTTATTAATACTTTTGACAAGCTTTCAGCCACATCTTGTGGCCTTCATCAGCAGATGGAGTTTGACATGATGATAAAGGGGTTTAGTAGATCACTATGGAAATGAAAATATTAGTCATCGCTTAAGTGCATGATGTGAATCATATGTTGTACCTGAACAGCTGCAAATGCCATGGAAGAGGCCACATGACCACATATGTCAACAACATAGGTATTGGTCAGCCCTTACATGTAAAGAGGGTGGGTCTAGCAGTGCCAGCCAATGGCATGGAAGCAGCAGTCATCATTATCGTGATAATACGAATTCAACCTATCAACGTGCTTTTACACGACAAGACGTTAAGATGCAATAACTTGCCGTGTAAAGACCAAAGGCATACAGATCTTGATAGCATCACTCTTTAGAAACAATTATCTCCCACAATAATATACAGTGCCATACAGACAGTATGGGGATAGTGGTATGGTTTCCGTTGTTTTAGTTCTAATGTAGCTCACATCCATGTTAGATGTGGAGTGTAGGATTCAGAGCCCTTTTTTTAACATGTTTAGTCCTCGGGGAACTGTTAAAACTAATATAATTTCAATCCAATGCCCACTTTGGATTGTTTTTTTACCTTGTCTCTGGAACTTTTATTTATATAGCACCTCTGTAGAGCAGACGAGCATCACATAAATTCAGTGATTGCTCATGTTGCTCTATGTCTGCTGGATGTGTAAATAGGCAACTCTTTGCCAACATGTTTGCCATAACAATCTTATAAGGTGATCACATGCAGTGTTGGGCAAGCTACTTGGAAATTCAAGTGAGCTAAGCTACCAGTTACTCTACACTAAATGAAGCTTCACTACACTGAAGCTACCTCCCAGAGAAATGGAGCAAGCTAAGCTACAGCAACATGGAAAAAATAGCTTACTCCATCGAAGCTATTTTTTAACTCAAGCTCGCGTGTCGTATTCCCCCGCAGCAGAGACGTCGCAGGCATCAGCCCAGGGATCGGTACGTGATGTCACCGTCATACAGAAGTGCTTCTGTCGGCTACACGTACACGTCCGTGTGTGACGGTGGCGTCACCTACTGAAACAGCGACGCTACTACCATGCTACTGAGAAATGTAGTTAAACTAGAAACGCCGCTACATGTAGCGCTGCTACTGCCCAACACTGAACATATGTCAATGTTATGTTTTAGCTTGTTCCACTGCCCCTTAGTGGCCAAGAAAAATCAATTAGAGCAGCTTTAACAGCAGTACTGCAACACACTAGCTAAGAAACTGAAGTTACAGAAGTCATCAAATTGTGACACTTACTTGGAGCAGCTCTAAAGGTCCAGTGTGGAACATTCAGGAGGATCTATTGGCAGAAATGGAATATAATATTCACAAGTATGTTTTCATTAGTGTAGAATCACCTGAAAATAAGAATCGTTGTGTTTTCGTTACCTTAGAATAAGCAGTTTTTATTCTACAGAGGTAGCGGGACCCCTTCCACGGAGGTCGCCATGTTGCACCGCCATGTTTCTACAGTAGCCCAGAATGGACAAACCAAACACCAGCTCTAGATTGGGCCTTTTGTGTTTTTCGTGGACACCGTAGTTTCTCCTACACGCTTGGAAGGGGAGGGTGAGGCGAGCGGTATTCAAATGGCTGCAAATTGCAATTTCACTGCTAGATGCCACTAAATCCTCCACACTGGACCTTTACGTTTTTGGGAAATCAAGCAAATCAAGAACTCAGAAAAGAAATCAAGAGAAAAATAAGAAAGTAATTAAGAACACAAAGGGAGACCAAAAATAAGAAATCATGAAGGAAACAAAAGCAGGAAATTCAGGCAGAAAGGGGCAAGAGGCCAGCAGAGCGTTTAAAGAAGCTGAGCACTGATGTGTGATTCAAATGTTAAGTAGGCAGAGAAAGCCCTCCTCACTATGAAATGGAAATTAGCCCGGATGGATGGAAAACGGGGAAAAAATCTAATTAGATATAAGATAAAATGCGGAAGAATGGAGATTTTTTCTGCTTCAATGAATTTTATATTCACACATCAGTAGACCAAAGTGGAAGGGTATAATGCAGGTATATGGAATGGAAAGAGAAAGAGCAGGGCAGGGGTGGTGCTAATAGAGATGAAAAGAGACAAACATAAGTGTGGACTACATGTATACACACACTGACAATTGTATCCTTTCTTTTGCTACTTTATAACAAACCAATTATGCTCTATAATATAATGAAAAATGTAATGAAATAAAACAACAGTCAGTGATTAATCTTATCATTCCAGATGTTGATAATAAGCAGAGTCAAATTTTCGATTTCAAACAGGTAATCAGATATGAAATTTCCCTTTTGATTAACAAATATAGTCTACAGGCATGCCAGTGGTTCTGTGAGATTGTGCTTATTAACAGTGATGCTCACAGTGACAGTGCTAACATGCTAATCTTTACCATGTGCGCCTTCTTAGTTTTGGGTGGTGGCATGCTGATGAGAATATCATTCGTTTTGGAGGTACTGTATTTGGTCATAGATCAAAGTTGTGGACAAAGTGAAAAGGTCAGGGATCACCAAAGTCAGTATGATTCATCATCTGGGAACCATGAATATCTGTACCAAATGTTGCACCAATCCATCAAGTGCATGTGGATATATTTCAATGGATAACTGATAAATTGGTTGCCAGAGGACGGATCCTCTGGCAACCAGACGTGATATCTGTAGCTAATTTAAGGTCAAGCTATCCAATAGTTTTCACTCAGAACCAAAACTGTAATCTCATTGTAATGCTAGAGGAGAAGTCAGGGATCACCAGGATTCATCCTCTGGGGACTATACATGTCTGCACAATAAATCATTGCAATCCATCCAATAATTGCTCAAATATTTTAGTCTGGACCAAAGTGCTGGAACGACTGACCAACCAACATTGCCATCCCTACAGCCCTGCTGCTAGCATGGTTAAAAACTCTGATATGTGTATGCGCTGCAGTTATATGGGTTAGAATATGCAAGACAATGTAACTAGTGTTTTAAATAAGGAAAGTTTACTTTGGATTTTGTCTAATACTGATGTAACAACCCATGGATGAAATTTCAGAAACTGAATACAGCATTCCAAGATGGTGCCCCAGCACTGTTCCTGAGAGCTGTGTGTGAACCCTTTCAACTCAAGACCACATATTTAGCACTTTACTCTACGTTCATGAAATTTCTAACCCTCCAACACAATCTCTGTTTGAGGGAACATGAGTAGCATGGTACAGGAGAATCAACTGTGTAGGGTTGTTCACTGCTTACTGTTAACTGCTTTATACATGGATGGTGTACTGGTCCAAAGTGATGTAGTACTGCCTGTGGAGACCTCAACCCCCCAAATTTAGGAAATAGAAGTCAAACTGCTACTAGCATGTCTTCACAAACTGTTGTGTATCATCAACGGTTCAAGATGGTACAGCTCCAAAAGACAAGGAGCTAATAATGAATGCCTAGCATGGAATTGATTAATGTGCCCAGTGTCCCTAAGAATTATTTTCATATTGGGCAAATCAGCACCTTAAGATTTTCGTCCAATCCCAACGTTTAGTGACAATGCATGAAGTAGTGTGTCCTTTATGTAGCAAGGAGGGTCTTTAGGATGGGCGTGCATCTGACTTTCATGCAGGAGTTCCATCTCTGACTTGCAATTAATATTTGTCTTTTTATCATATCACAAGCTTTCCCTAACATTTAACAGTTTTAGTTGCCTAATCCTCACCATACCATAGTTAAAAGGACAGTTCACTTCAAAATCAAAAACACGTATTTCTCCTCTCACCCGTAGAGCTGTTTATCCATCTAGAATGTTTTGGTGTGAGCTGCCGAGTTTTGGAGATATCGGCCGTAGAGATGTCTGCATTTTCTGAATATAATGGGACTAGATGGCACTCGGCTTGTGGAGCTCAAAGCGCCAAGAAAATACATCTGAAAAACTCAACAGCAACGTCTGTTTCCAGAAATCATGACCCGGTTACTGAAGAGAATCCACAGATTTGTTGTGAGCAGTTTCATGTAGGAACTATTTATTCTACCAATAGTTCCTACATGAAACCGCTCACAACAAATCTGTAAGGTGAAAAGAGCTGAGCTGAAAGAGGTGGTTGTCAGTTCTATTCCCATCCTGTCTGAAAGCATTTCCTGTCTGAACCTTCACTTTGAAGCAGCTTTTTTCAGCTGCTTTAATCTGCTGAGAACAAAGACAGAATGCACCCACAGGTGCAGGTGGCCACACACACACACATACGTGGGTACTCTAAAGAGACTGAGAACTGAGCATGCTTTGTACTGTTTCATGTCTGTCACAAGACCTATTTAGTAGGAAGGACACTGTCAGCTGTTCTGAATAGTCTCTGCAGCAATGTACAGGCAAGCTACTGATGAAAAAAAACTACAGCAGGACATTTAGTGCTTGTGCTTGTAACTTAATATCAGTTTGACTCTACTTATAGTATCAGAGTGGAATAAGTAGATTACCAAAATAATCAAGTAGAAAAATATTTTTTGGATCAAATTAAACCTGCATTAATTGATTTTTTGTCACTTGGGGGCAGCGGAAACAAGCTGTAAACACACCATCTGTAAAGTTGATATGACTCAAATGTTAGCAAACTATTGCCTAGCGCTCTTTTGGTCTCCACCAACTCTGGCATATCTGGCTCTTTCGCTCAGTGATCTACTATGTTCACCAGCTAGTTGCTAACTGTTTGCTGCTGAGCAGGAAGTGTACAGTGGGATTATCAGAGCTTTTTCACTGAAAACAGCTGCTGCTGCTGGAAACAAGACTGATGAAACAATGAACTTAAAGATGCTGAAAACCTCTGTTGCTGAGGGGAACTGCAGAGTTGGGTGATAATTCTCTGTGGATTTGTGACTACTGGCAACCACTTTCACATTACACATGGTCATTTGATCCATTGTTGATATAAGAATTTTGATTATAGCAGTTTTAAAATGATAAAGAACATATACAAGGTACAAGGTAATTATCATTTTACAACTCAAGGTTGTACAATGAAATGAGTTTGTAGTCCCTTCATGCTACACACATAGAACATAGCAGATAATAACATTTTTTAATTTATACCCTATTAGAAGAGGCTAACATATAAAATAAATAAAATAAAACACTATATACAGTTATTTACATACATATATACATACACGTATACACCCAGGAAATAATTCTGCAGTGCACTTTTTGAATTTGCGTCTGATGGAATGTAAACAGCCGAAAGTGATGATAATATGGTTTCTAGGGTTGAGCGAGTACTCTGCTGAAACAGATAATGTACTTTTTACGAGTATCATCAGAATAAAATGTGTCAATATTTGTACTATATAGCAACTTTTATTTAAAAACAAAACTTGTTCTGTAAATGGTTCTCTTACTCTTGTTTAAGCTCCTTCCATTCCGAGTACGGATATGAATACAGATAATTTAGCTGGTTGAACAGACACAGATACAGATAATGGTGTACTCGCTCATCCCTAATGGTTTCCATCTTCGCATAAAAAGTTCAACATTTGTGAAAACTGTGTTTGTCATGTCATGTTGATGTAAACACAGAGTCCTCCTCCCCTCATCCCGCCGGAGCTTTGGGCTCCGTCAGCTCGGACACGGTCCGCCCGTCGAGTGCTTGATCGGGATGTTGGTGGAGCAGGTCTCTGCAGAGATGTGGGCACTGTCTTTGAGTCCCATTTCGTCCGGACCGGACATGAGCCAGGAGCAGCCTTAAGTCCAAGCTGGGCCAGCACGGCTCCTATCCCGGCTGTCTTCCCTCTCCTCCTGGGCGATCACAGCAGCCGCCGTGGTGCCTGGTCCGGTTGATCTGGCCCAAAGTCCGCTGCTCTTTAATCCAAACCCCGGCTTCCTTTTCCGATGACGACGATGACGTATTTCTGTTACAGGTAATACGTGTTTCAGCAATAAAGCCAGAAAAAAAAAACTGATGAAAAACGAGAATGTAGCAAGCGGAGTTTGAAGGAGCTACAGGCCGCAGCATCTGCACGTGCAGCCGTTGCCACAGTCAGAATCTTCTGATCCAGTCGATTTGAACAATTTGGGCTTAGCCCTTTAAATCAAATCCAACCAGACATCATTCAATGATGTTTCAGCAGCAAAGCCGGAAAAAATAACTACCAGCCGCTGCATCTACATGTGCAGCCGTTCCCGTAGAAAGAAGCTATAATTGTTGAAGATAGTATACATTAATAAACATTTTAAAATATCATTATATCAGGGGCACCCTGGTAGCTCACCTGGTAGAGTGCGCATCAGGTATCAAGGCTGAGTCTAGGTTCAATCCTGGCCCCTTTGCTGCATGTCATCCCCTCTTTCTCCTCTGCCTTTCCTGTCTCTCTCTCTACTGTGACTATTTAATAAAGCTGAGATCCCCCCCCAAAAAAAAAAAAATTATATCTGCTTATAACTACATTATAATGGAGCAATTATAAAACTCTTGATATTTTCATCTTTTTTATAACGGCAACCAACTGACCTTGATGGTGGGTAACATATTTACTGTTGCCTTGTTTTTTCCTCCGGCCTGCTGTCCCCAGTGCTTTGCTGACTGTTTTCTGAGGCTGTGGATCTGACAGAGCACTACATCTTAATCCGGGAATACACTAAATTATTTACTGGCAGGTTACAAAGCCATTTTGTCTTTGTCTGCACTAGTTTACGCCAGGGCTGCACGATATGAAAAAAAAAAATCATATTGGGATTATTTTGACAGCTATAGGCCTAACGATTGCGATATGATTAACGATTAGTGAAAATGATAATCTTTGCATCACAATTTTCATTTCATTTTTTTGACTTTCAAAAAGCTACAGAGAAGCGTGGAGTCTTGCAGCTGCAAGCTAATGCTGACTAAGCAATTCTTACATAGGGAACGATGACATTATGCAGCAAAATCTATTAATTTAAATGGAATCAGCGCAATTAGTAAATCTTCTCTAATATTTTGTGTCAAGTTCAATGTTAGTGAACTTTAACAAGCAAATTTGCTTTCTTGACCTTTAGCAAGCCGTGCTGACAGTGCCGACAGTGCTGATGTCTGAGAGAAAAGAGAACCGGACAGTCCAAAACGGAAGAGGCCATCCTAGCTTATTGGCTGTGTTGCGCCATCCAGTTTTACATAACCTCCACAAAAGAGACGTAGATTGTCGATGTTAAGGACAGACAGGCACCGATATGGAGACAGATAGTTGTTTATTCGATTACAGCCAGAAAGGACAGGTATTCAGGTATGGAGATGGGGGAGTCTGTTGGAGGGAAGACTCGCTGGTGTGGAGATCGCTGGAGAGGGTGATTGCTGGAGAGGGAAATCGCTGGAGAGGGAGATCGCTGGAGAGGGAGATAGGCGTTGTGCTGAGTAGCATGGGGAGTCCTTGTTTCAAACGAGGTCGGACACTGGCTGAGGTGAGTGCTGGGCTTTTTATCCTGGCTGTGATTAGGAGCTTATGGGGAGCAGGTGTGTGATAGGGAGCAGGTGTGGATGACACATACATCTTTTGAAAAACCATGTGAACTTTTGTCCCATTAGCAACGGAGCTAACAAGCTTTCTAACTGTGCTCGCTGTTTCCCTTTCTGGTGTGACCATAACAATAAGGAGATGTGATATATTTTCTACAAATGGAGCCCAGAGGAAGCATATATACAGAGAACAAAATAGGACCTATGATTGAACCTTGTGGAACTCCACATGAGATGGGTACAGTCAATTCTAATTCAGAAGCTGTTCTGTCTTGGTGGTAAGAGGCACACCACTGGAGGGCCTGCTCATCTAGTGGGACCTCATCTCTTTTCAAAATGGAGTGGAGTGTGTGGTTTGAAAGATCTAATTTATCTAGACAGCTTAGGAAACTTTTAGATAACTATTCCCAATAGAACTGTTTTGTTTTCCATCCTTGCCCCGAGGGTTTGCCACCAATGTCCCTCTTGTTTTTAGTCTAGTCATCTCATTTGAGACAGTTGTACACCTGAGTTGCAAAGTGAGTGCAATTAAGTTGTTGGCAGAGTTAAAATTTAGATTGATCCCTGACTTTTGACAAATCTACACTGTCTCATCATTCTTGGAAAAATAAAGCAGTCAAGATAGCTAAATGTCTAGTCTGCCTAAGTCATGCAAGTATCCAAAATCATGTGAAATGAGAAGAATGAGTCTGTCTTTCAGTGGGGAAAAAGGGGTGTCCGAGTCCAGATAGCCTCCCTGCAGGCCTGCACAGTCTCCAAGCTGAAGAGGAGGAGGAGGAGGAGGAGGGAGGGAGGGAAAAGGAGGGATGATTGGAGGGAGAGTGGTGTATCACAGGAGGCTGGTAAAGGTCCCTGGTGTGGGACACAGGGAGCAATTATTATGATCCTGTCTCTGCCTCCCTAACTCACTTACTAACAGTTTTTTATTTTCTCTTTCTCTTCCAGTTCCAAAAAAGGATATCTCTAAAGCCAGGGAAAGGGGGGTGGGGGGTAAAAACAGAGGGAAGAAACCAGAAGAGAAAACCCCCTTGTTAGACTCCATCAGTGCATGTGCATGAGTGTGTATGCTGCAGAGGTTGCTCAGCAGAGCCAGGACTTTCTACTGCCATGGGGTGAGTATGATACTCAAATGAGGTTGGGGGCTGCCGAATAGACAGACCACAACCACAACTATATGTGTGTGTGTGTGTGTGTGTGTGTGTGTGTGTGTGTGTGTGTGTGTTTAAGTTTCCTGTGTGTGAGGGAGAGTGATGAAGCGAGGAGAGTTTTGTGCTTTTTCAAGGAGGAGGAAGAGTTTGTGTGTGATACTGGACTGTAGTGAAGCTAAGTGCCCAGACTGTGTGTGTATGTGTGTTATTTGAACAGACCTGTTACTATAATTGAATACATAATGGAACAATCTGAGTTAAATTCCCTTTGAGTGAGACTTTTACACAGCACTGAGAGAAAAGTGGTGCTGGCATGTAAAAAAAACATAACTTAAGAGGACTGCTGTCTCAATGCCGCAAAGGGAAGTTGAAGTCCTGGCAAAAAGTTCCAAGTCAGCCTTGTTTTCCCTCCATTTGTGTCCAAACTATTTATCCTCCAGTGGCACAGCTTCATTAAATGAGTGCCAGACTGAACGTGTCAACTCTCGCACTTTGACAACCCCTCCTCTCGGATGATTTTTCACGTGTCAACGTTGCCGCCCACTGAGGCTAATATAAATAAACACGTGCCGTCACTTGAAAAAAACGTCGGCGCAGATCCCACAGTCCGGCATCGTGCAGCACCAGTCCCAACGAGGTCATGGGACTTGTGGGCTGAATCTGAGCCAGTTCCAGGAATTGGGGGACGGAGCTTGAAAGTTAAAGCCAGGAAATCCTCACCTTTGACCCCCCTTTTTTGAGAGTGGACTATTTTGATTGGCCGGGTCAGCTAAGGGAAGCGGACAATTTGGCTTGTCGACTGGTCAGTGTTTCTTTTGGATTGTGTTTTTGTATTCTCTGTCTTCTGTCCCCTCTGCTTTCGCTTTCTTTTTCACCGTTTTGAGATCAGATTCTCTCTCTCTTCACTTTGCAAACATAAACATCAAGGTTCTTCAATTCTTCTGCATGTTTTCCCCCACTGAGCTCCGGATTCTTGACATTTTTCCACTTATCTTCTAAAACAGCTCATCAGTTCTGGTAGCTTATCATTGATCTTTAGAGAGTTCAGCATCCCGAGCGGTTGGCCACCTGAGCCCAAGGATGAGTTTGTTCTGACTATATAAGGCCTCTGTCTCCTCCTCCTTTGGTGTTGCTCCGTGCACTGCAATCTGACCTGCTTAACGGTGGAAATATCTGAAGGGGCCTTTTTGCTGTGTTTTCACCACATCAGATCAGATATGTTTATTTGCAGAGTTCTTTATAAATGATGATGGCATGTAGCACGTAGGGCTGGTTTAGCTCTGAGCCTTGATGTGTGCATGGTGGAGGAATCATAGGTTTGGTGGTAAATGAAGCAAAGTGGTAACTGTTTTTGCTTTTAAACCTCTGGAACATATTATTAGTATACCCTCATTAGGACATCAAAAGATCGACAGCTTGGTTGGAATTTTGCTTCATTTCAAACTGACTGAAAGCTCTGCAGTTACCAGCTTAGAGTGACAAAACCACACTTTAGTTCCCTGCTTATGGCTTAAAGCTGCACTAATCAGTATGTTATATATTAACAATGTATCATATGATAATGTGAAACCTGCTACTTATAGTGACGAACCCACAGAGAATTATCACCAGCTCTGTAATTCCCCCCAACTCTAAGGAGTGTTTTAGCGTCTTTCAGCTCATTGGATTTACAATCTGCACTCTCTCATCAGCCTTGTTTCCAGCAGCAGCTGATAAAGCCAAAAGCTGCTCAGCAGCAGACAGCGGACAGACACAGTTAGAGACTCGCTGGTGAACATAGTGGAGCATTTAGCAGCTAAAGAGGAACAGGACTCAAAATGAATGGTAATTTTGCTCTTTACCCATAATGCACCCCCCATAGACACCACAAAGAAGGTCTCTAAAATATTCTTGGATTTTTATACTTTATTTATTCAGTTAGACCAGCGTTAATTGACTTTTTTGGCCACTTCGTGGAAGTGCAACAGGCTGTAAAGTCAACATTGACATATTATCACCTTATGAAGTTGATATGGGAAACTATAACACAGCAGACACAGAGCAACATGAGCATTCATTTGGAGTTATGTTTGTGTCCACCTGATGAATGTAAGTCCAATATTCGCTCTCTGTTAGCTCTGTGTTTGGTCTCCACCAACTCCTGAAAAACATATCTGGCTCTTCAGCAGCTAGATGCTCCACTATGTTGCTGCTGAGCAGCTCGTGTACAGTGGCTTTAGCAGAGCTTTTGGCTGAAAACAGCTGCTGCTGCTGGAAACAAGGCTGCTTAGACATTATATATAGTTGTTTCATCCATTGTTAATATAAAAATATTGATAAGATTTTCTGTTCTCCACACTGCCACAATAAAAGTCTGTTGGAGTTTTTTGGCCTAAACGTAGTCAACTTTAAAAATAACAATACTGAGGAACTGACTTCATTGTTCTCTGGTAGCTATGGCTCTTGCTTCGTGTTTGCTGGATGTCTAAACAGGCAACTGTTTGCTAACACAGCTTTATAAGGTGATAATGTTGTGTTTTCAGTTTTTTTATACTGACCCCTAGTGGCAAAAAATCTGTTAATGCAGCTTTAAACTGTTAGCAAGTTTTTTGGTTACTGACAAAAAGTTATCTTTGGCATTTCAAACATTCATCCATTACAAATACACGATCTGTTTCTGCAGTGACTGAGGTCGTCTACATTTCTAACCTCTGATCGGATATAAACACTGTGGACAGTCATGTCTGTTTATAGAGAGATATATTTGCTCTTTCTCTAGCGGGAGAAAACCCTTTTGGGTGTAACGGTTTGATTAATGGCTCTGCTCTTCGGCTAGATTTGGATTAGGCCTGCTAGCCCGGCTTGGAAGTTATTACTTTATAATGGGAACATGTAAGCAAAGGCCATGTGCTTTTCATCACTCCAGGAACGACAATTGCATAATGAAAAAAAAAGAAGTAAGATCAAAGATGCACATACAGTGTGTGATGTTTGGAGATGGGTTTTTGTTTGGTTCACATTTCCTCTGTTCTCTTTCTCTCACCCCCCTTCGTTCTCTCTTCTTTTGGTGTGGCTGCAGTCATTTCTGTTGAGGTTACATGAGTCACTTATTCCCTCTGGGGGTGACAGTGATGGAGCCAAGTTCCCATTGTGTTCATCCCAAATTTCCATTTCAGGATGCGAGCTATTCCAAGCCATACTTGGTTAAAAATAAACCTCAAAAAATGAAATGAGATGTAGAAGAAAAACGGTGATCCAGGGCGAGAGGGGAGGGAGCGGAATGAAGTGAACAGATGTGGAAAAGCTGTTCTACGCTTCCTTTAGCTCATCTAGATATCCGTTGAATGTGGCAGACTGTACTCGAAACTACTCAGAAAGTGCAGATTTTCATCTGCATCTTGAGATCAATACTCAGGAGGACAAAGATTGAGCTTTCACACCTCCTGTTTCACACCTAAACACCTCTGGCAAGTTTGGACATCAGCTCCAGAAAAAGCTTGTGTCTAAAACGTGACTCACGCTGAACAGACTGTGTTCGCCATGGTACCTGTCAGGAGCTAGAATAGCAGGACAGAGCCTGAGCAGCTGGCTGATGTGTAGAATCTAGGACACGTTTCCGCCGCAGAGGTGAAGTGTCAGCCAGCCGGCGCCTCAGCATTTATATGAGCTAGAAAATTGACTCAATAAATCTGTGAATGGGTGAGAATAAACAGAATCAGGTCCGCAGGAGGAAGGTGAATAATTTGACTGCTTATTATGGCCATGACCAGAGCTGTGAGTGTTGGAGACACAAGATTAACAGTCACACCTGCTGTATTTCACTGATAATAAGGGAGCTCCAGACATGTGCTCAGAAGTTCAAAAAGATAAAACAGGCCTTACATAAACTACTCTCTACATCTCTTGATATGTTCTTACACTGTCATGCTTATGCCCAGCAGAGATTCAGTCCGCTTCAAATTGTGTGCATAGTTTGATTTGTAGAGTAAAACAAGTTCAGATAAATCTTGATAAGTAAAGCTAAACTAGCAAAATACTTGCCAGGCACTATCGAGGCCTGTAATAGATGTGCTTCTACCCCCTCTCATCGAGCACATACCTTCTGGTCATGTTCAAAATTAACAGGATTTTGGAAAAACATTTTCAAAATCATGTCAGAAGTCCTAGGTACAGATATTGCACCCTGTCCACTCATGGCCGTTTTTGGAGTGCCCCTTAACTCCCCCGAGTTTGCTAAAAAGAAATTGACTGTCCTGTCCGTTGCCTCTCTCACTGCCCGTAGATGCATCCTCCTACACTGGAACTCGCCTAAGCCTCCAGCAGAATGCTCCTGGCAGACTGGTCTAATGCCATTCTTTTATCTGGGAAAAAAAAAAATCACAAAACTTCCACACTACACGCAACCTCTCCTCTCACATTTTGATAAAGTGTCTACAGTTCACATTGTTTGGAAATGCACCTTCCCATCACTTAGTATCCAGCTGCACTTCTGTAGCAGCGTCATGTACTTGAATTCTTTAAGATGCTGAAAATATTTAATTATGTACACTAGCTATATACTACATATGCTATGAAACACTAATTCATCCTGCAAAAAGTGGCCTAACAAGGGGGGTTCAGTTGTGTGTTTTTTTTAATTCTATTAATCTGTATCTTTTGTTAATTTGTTCATCTGTATGTATGTCTGTTTGAACAAATATGAAACTGGGCTTTTTTTAAAGATCAATCTTGATGAATTCATGGTAAACATCACAGAGGTGTCAAAGTAGTGTCAAACTATTGCAGTTACATGAAAATATATTTAACAAAAAAGAACACTATACCTTTTTCATGGCAGACATTTTAACTTCGTCGTAGCATAAAACTAAAACATTATGACTGAGTTGCACCAACAAAGATTCATTTAATCTAAGTTAGAAGAACTCGGTTTAAAATGAATAAGTCCACATTTAAAATGTGTTGCACGATTTAAAAACTAATCTCTGTTTAGTAAATCCAAGTTTACTGATGTAAACCAAAATTAAATAGAGTTTAATCAATATGGAGATGCTTGCTTACCCAAATTGAAATAAAAAATACATATAACCTGCTGGCGGGACCTAGTAAGTGTAAAAGGGGGGGGAACCGGAATCTGGTGGCATAAAATCTCAGGACCACCATGGGGTTGGATCATTGGTGGTACAGCTGCATTTGTTCACTGCCATGTTTGACAGTCTGTCTTGAGAGAAATTCAGCAGCATCATAAAACTCAGTTGGGTTGAGTCTGTCCCTTAACCTTCTTCAAGGAACATGATTATTTTGCTCAATCCATCTCAAAAAGGCAGCCATTTTAAAAGTTAAACCTCCTCTAGTGTATATTTAAAGTTAATACTGGATCACATTTTAAATTGGAGTTTAAAGTTTTGGTGCGACAGAATTAAATTTAATCTAGGTTTAGAATCAAAACTAAACTGAGGTTTAAATGTATTCTTTCTTAATTTTAAGTTACTTTGGTGCAATGTAATTTAAACAATGATTTAATTGGCTTTAAAAATGAATCCTTGTTGGTGTAACCCAGCCATGGGTCAGTTCCACCAGAACTCCACATCAAGCTAAAAATCACATGTATGATGATGACATTATGACCTTGTAAACCTGATATGGCTAACATGTTAGCAAACTGTTGCCTGTTTACACATTCAGCAGATACCGAGCAACATTAATCATTTGGAGTCGTGTTTCTGTCCACCTGACAAATGTTCGTCCATTAATAACTCTCCTTTTACCTTCTTTGTCTTTTTTCTCCACCAGCTCCCAAAAAAGAAAAAAAGGATCATTAGCTGCTAAATGCTAGTTGCTAACTAGCCCTTTGGTGCTGAGCAAGAAAGATAAAAAAGGTCTTTTGGGCCTCCACATTCTCCTTCTCTGTGATATCACATTCTACCTTACTTTGAATTAATGGTTAACAGCTACTGCCCTCTTGCCCTCTCCCACTTGGATCAATCTGTGGCAAAGTCTACCTGTGTATCCACCTCCTTTATTTTAGGATTTCTTTGAGTTAGGCAGTAGAGCCACTAGGGGGTGCTTCTCCTTTATTTACACTTCAAAATAACATGGAGGTCGCCTGGCTTATAGTTGGAATTTATCAATCTGCTTGTGCCTCAACAATAAGTCGTAGGTTACAGCTTTTGAAATCTCCGAATTTGAGCGAAACACTGAACACTGAAGCGAAGTTTTTTCTGTACTTACCCAACACTTTATTTTGTGTGCAAACCTGCAAAGTAGTCAGCCTGCCGCACAAACAAGACATTACAAACAGAGCTGACTAGCCCATCACTCAGGTCCAACCGCACATTAGGTTCAGTTTATTGACTCTGTGGCAGACCTGTTAATGTGAGCCGGAGCCAGCTGAGCCTCCCAACACTGTTTTGTTTGAGGACAAATTCATAGCAGTGGGACTTCTGGCTAAACATTCCTATGGTACATGGTTGTGTTATTACAATATTTCTGCAGTATATGATGCAGGTGACAAGACACTTTCAGATATTAATGTGCCTCAAAATTGTCCACTGCACAGACTGCATGTGCTCTGGTCATATGAGGAATACACAGACTAGCAAGGCTGGATAACCAAAGCGTGAACTGGCCTGGGCCCCGTAAACCACAGGTTCACTGTGTGTCAGTTGGTTATTTGACGAATCCTAAATGTTTTGGGAACATACCCTACAAAATCATACCAACTAAAGTGGTGAGCGTGTTAAGGCAGGGAGTACCTAATCTAGGTCTAGAGGGGACGTGTGTCAAAATATTCTTAATTCAGTTGATATTGCACTTGTATTGTACATACTCCTTCAATCAATTTGTAAGTCCAGCGGTAGTTTTCTGGGGCTCTAGGTAACGTGATGAAGCTGCCATGTGTAATCTGCTGTGTGCACTGTACATGATGGGCAAAGGATACACAGCGCAGCATCCCCAGGAATTACATTCATATTGGACAATTGGCAGCGTTCAGTGCCAATGCAGGAAGTAATGTATCCTATATGCAGTGAGGAACAATTATGTGTACAAACTCATGCGAGTCGACAAGAACACAAGCAGGAAAAGTCATACATGATATGCAACTTTTCACATGTTGCCGGTGTACAGCACGTGTGTTATTTTCTTCTACTTGACTCCTCATTTTTCTCTCGTTTTTTATCTTTACAAATATGTTGGAGGTCTGCTTGTCAGTGTGTTTTTGAAGGCAGGAGAGGAAGTGATTGGCTTGAGGGGGTACCACAGACCAACATGCCAATCATCAACAACATGAAGCCACAAGCAGGTGGCGCCACGACAGACCATGATGTTTCAAATTTTGACTCGGGTGTGTGATTGAGTAATTGCAGCAGTTTACGGGTGTGCAAGAGAGTTTGCGTAATCTTGCACGAGAACCATGCGGCAGGCCTAAAGGTGTGAAGGCTGGGGTGCTGGGTGGGTGGACCTTTTGGTAAATCATAATCACAATCTTTCCCTAACCTTAACCATACCATTGTTGTCATGTGCAGATAGTGAGAACACTGTAAAAGTTTGCATTTGACGTGATAAATTTTTTTGTAATTGCACTCAGCACAATGTTTTGCAGAATAATCCAATATCGATATTCTTCTCTGGCGAGAGGGTTGGGGTACATACACAATGCACGGAAAAAATGGAGGAATTGGGGGTCAGTGGGGGCCCACAGCTAACTTTAGTGTTTGAGTCCCGCACCTTTGGGACAGATGAAAACAGTTTGGAAAACAGAATTTCCCTAGAAATCTGGGCACCACTTTGGAACGGTAGTCGGAGCGCATAATAGTAGGCAATGACTGTATGTATGAAGGTTGCTAGGTTTGTCGGCCAATTCCAATGACTCCGTACTCTGTTTTGGAATAAAAACTCCCTCCCGTTTGGTTTTTTACCTGGACATATGAGTAAAAGAACATGTGGTCCTCCTTCCACTGTCACAAGGGTAGTTTCTGCCAGCCCATCCCTCAACAGCTGAGTGCCACCCGGCTGAGCGGCAGCATCCAGAGCAGACCTCCCCGGGCGCTAATGATTATGATGGATGCCCAGAACCCACTCTCCCCCAACATGTTACCTAACACCTACTGCTGGCTATTCATCAGCAGGCTGCCGCACTGGGGCTAATCCAGTTAGCAGAGCAGACGTGGAGCACAGGAGCCCACTGAGGGAACAGAGTGCATGGGTGTATATTTTCATCTAATAAAATGTGGCTGCAGTGATTTGTTCTCTTTGTGACCAGTGTTGAGCTTTCTCACCAAAGCAACATCCTACACATTTCTTATTTTAAAAATAAGGTTTTCACGTGTTTATGGAGCCTGTGCCACTGAAATAAATATAGACGTTTACAGAGTTTAATTATACTCAGTTAATAAGGCTTTTATGAATTGATTGATTAATCACAGAACAAGCTGTAATTATAAGAACAAGATACTGTCACCGTATAAAGTTGTCATGGTGAATGTGCTAGCAAACAGTTTCCTGTTCACACTAGAGCTAAAAATTGCTCAAGTTTGGCTTAACATGGCCTTGTTATAGTTGATATGGCTAGCATGTTAGCAAACCATTGCCTGCGCACACATCCATCTGATATGGAGCAACATTAGCATTCATTTAGAGTCATGTTTCTTCCAACATCCACTGTCCACATCTCAGTGGCTTCAAAGAAAAGTGAAACTACTTCAGTTCAGTTAGAACATTTAGATGTGTTTCGTGGCAGACATTTTGACTTGTTATAGCAGGAAATGAGGTGGCATGAATAGCATTAACAATAGCTCACTTCCACTTAAAGTTACGTTAATCATTTTCTTTTTGCCAGTTGGGGGCAGAACGCCACAGCAAGATACAAATCACACACATTTGACATATGGCATATAACTTGATATGACTAACGTGTGTATAGCAGACACAGGGCAACATTATTATACAGGCGTGACTGTGGCGTGTTTGTGTCCACCTGATAAATGTAAGTCCAATTTTCATTCTTCACCAACTCCTCAGAAAAATATCTGGCTCTCTAGCTGCTAAATACTCCATTATGTGCACTAGCCAGTTGCTAACATGTTGTATGGTGCTTAGCAAGTAGTGTACAGTGGGTTTTCGTTTTTTCTCTGAAAACAGCTGCCTGCGGCTGCTAGGTTACACTAAACCATACAGTAAAGCCAAAATAGTTAGCTAAAATAGGCTAAAAAGCTCCACAGAGCTGAGGGGAATGACAGAGTCAGTGATAAAAGATTTAATTAATTGTGCAATTCCCTTTCAAAATTAATAATTTTAATTTATCATTTAAAGGCAGAATGAGGAAATATGATAATTAATATCAATAGCTTATTTAAATTGATAAATTTATCATCTGATTTTAGGTACACACTGTAAAAGTCTATAATTATTCTTCAGACTATACGAACGAAGCAGTACTTTGGTTGCATGAATTACACTAATGGAAAGACTTTTTGCCTTTTAAAGTAGTTTAGTAAATGGCGACATCATGCAAGGATGATGACTAATACGAGAAAAGTGATTCAGGAGATGGAGGTGGGATCTAATGCTTTCATAGTACATTTTACAAAAGTAAGAACTTTACTAGAACATCTTCTATATATGTGATTCATAATAAAACAACTAGAATATCAGCAGACTGATGCAGCATATTGGTCTCTGTCCTGATTAGTAATCAGTGGCCCTGTCAAAGGTCTGTTCCTGCTCTCTGGCTGAAGTTCAGTTCCTCTCAGAGTGGACTGACGGATGGTCTGCATGTTTCAGCACGTAGATAAAATTCATAGTTGCCATAGGCAAGATAAACAGTTTATTTTAGAACTTCCCTTGACATCTAGACTATCATTAGGAACTGGATGTACAAGCAATGATTGTCTCACAGTTTACTCACATTGCGAGTGATCAAAATTAGTTACTGTTTAATGTACTCTATGACGTGGAGATATTCCAGGTATGTGTGGAGATGAGGGACTTAATCTGTAGTGGTACTGTTTGAAACTCAAGCTTAAAGAGTAACTAAACACTAATTCCACATTTATGAGTTAGTAAATTATATTAGTCCTACAGTTACTTTATTATTCTCAAATGATGCTTCGCTAACATTATTTTTAATTTTTTTATTATTTTTTTAAGTGGCATTTTAATTAGTGTACTAATTAGTTACTGTATATATCGTCTGGTTTGCAAATATTTTTCCAACTTGGCCACAGTTTTTATTTCAGTTTAGCTGAGTGTATAGCGTTTAATTACGGGGAGAGATTTTAATTCAACAGCTCAGATCATACATCACTACACTACTGGAGCATCTACACAGAAACATTTAGACACGTGTAGCACCAATTCCTCCTGACTCACAGTATGCACTTACCTGGGCCGGGGAGGGGGCTTCTCAGCTAATCAGCTTTACACTCTAATTTCTACAATGTGATGTGATGTGGTGTGTTTAAGTTATGAAGCATGGACACACGTTGCATAATAAGGCCTACATGAGCTACATATGCTAGTGTATTTAGCTTTTTTCATCCTGGGAAATCACTATCTGGCTTGAAAGTCAACTTGAGCGAGCAAATGTTAAGCAGCTGCGAGCGCGTAGGGAAGGTCAAGCGAGCGCTCACCACAGCCCCGTGCTCGCAGGACCTCGTTTGTGCACGCTGAGCCGAAATGCTCCCTCGTGAGGATGCTTTTCCGCTCTCAGATACTGTTCTGTGCGCTTGTATCACGTGCACGCTCCTGTTTTTTTATGTGCACGGGTTTTGAGACTAATTAAACGGCATAGGAGTGTCACTGGGGGGCTTGGATGAGTGGAGTGGACTTTAATTCAAACAAATACAAAGCTGCCGTACAGGCCGGTACGGTCACGTCTGGGGACAGCGCGTGTCTCTTGCGCGCACTGTTCTCAGTTCCTCTTCTCCTCCGTGGGCCTGTCACCTGCTTCCTCCAGCTTGTCCGTCAGTCTTCTCTTGGACTCAGCTTCACTGTGGTATTTAAGCACTTGTTGCTTGCATGCCGCATGGCAGATCAACAATCAGCCAAAATACTCACAGGTGCGTCAACCGTCCTGCCCTTCTCTCCACCTGCAGCTGATGCTAGACCGCATCCCCCCTGCCACATTTTTTATGCTATTAGCTTGTTTAGCTATTCGAGTAGACTGCCCTAAGGTTAGGGCATAGAAGGACAACAAAAATGTAAATTTTAATTTATAGAGAGCCGAAGTGAAACCAGAACTTCCGAATTCCGAATTCCTAAGGATGGATTAGTTGACTTGATATATTAATCAGCCCAGACTTGATTGTATTAAGGTTAGGCAGTAGCTGAGTGGAACAGTGAGCATAAAGCGTAGTAAGTCACTTAAAGTCAAGATGTCTGCCTGCCCTTCTTTATGTAAAGCAAACCACATCAGTGATTAGGTTCATTCCCTACACACTGGACTTTGAGGATCAGCTAAGTGCTTAAAATGTAGATGATCAGAATACCTGTACATACCTGAGTATGTGGTCTGTGTATAAGTAGTGCTTCGCCTAGATACGAGAGAATTTCTTGAGTTACATGGGCAGTGCCGTTGACTATATAAAGATCATGGATGTCTAATAGGATGTATGATGTGAAATGAAACTTGTGCTTTCCAGCAGCAACCTCTGTCGGGACCAGTCTAGACAGTCTATATGGGCGTGATGGCACTCATTATAGGCGCATGCAATTTTAAAACAAGACAATGATTATCTTATCAGTCAAGGTTCATTTACAGCTCTGGACTAATGCAAGATGGAAAGCAATGGATTGACATTGACTATTGATTACAGTAAATATTGAATTGAAAATGTTGATTAGCTGGGCATAATGGGCAATATGGATGCATATTTCTCAGTAAATAATAACCATCAAGTATTCAGCCAAGCCATAGTATAAATAGTATTTTATATTTGAGAATGTATAAAAGGAAATCTGGGGTTGAGGCGGATGGCCGCCCACCCTGTGTCTGGTTCTGCTCGAGGTTTCTGCCTGTTAAAAGGAAGTTTTTCCTTGCCACTGTCGCCAAGTGCTTGCTCATGGTGGGAATTGTTGGGTCTTAAAAGAGTATACCCACTTCTCCAGGGACCACTACACCAATGTATACAGTCTATGGGTGGCACACCTGCTACGGATGGATGCATATCGCTGAGCTCATGTTTCCTTTTGCCTCTCAACTCAAGTTTAACATTTAGGTTATGTGTGGCCTAATATTATAAAGAGTTCGGTCTAGACCTGCTCTATAGGAAAAGTGCAATGCAATAACTTCTGTTATGAAGTGGTGCTATATAAATAAATGTTTTGTTCATGTATGATAAAATAGTAACTGCACAACCGGGCTTGGTAAGGTTGATGTGTATGTTAATAATAAATGACAAGCATTGTGGAAACCCCAGTACCAGTGTGGCTGTGAGTTTTTGACGTCTTCGTCTTCTTCTACCCTCTCCGAGCTACCTCAACCAAGAAACCCAGACTATTACAATACCCTTACAAAATTCAATCCATAACCAAAAAATACATCCAAGCTCATTTCAGTACACTCGGGGGTTTTGCTCCTACAGCCTTACTTGGTCTGGTATGACTTGTAGCATACGGTTGCTAATGTTAGCAAACCTTAGATAGATAAAGTGAGGTAACTGACATTATTGGGTCAGATTACGGACACAACACATCAGAGGAGGCTGGTCCATAGAAGCAGATGAGGTTGCTCTTTCTCTATTTTTGAGAGGCAAGAGGGAGATCAAAATATAAAAAAAGAGTAATTGGTTGATATAAACCATTTCCAAATCTCAATATCATATATGAAATAATCTTTCTATATTCTTTGGAAAAAATCCATTATTGAAATTCTGATTAAAATGCTTCAACAGCGACACCTGCAGGGCAGAGGGGAAAGGGCAGTCTGTGTGAAGTGATGGTTCTTACAGGTCAGGTGACCTGGGTCTTGAAACTTTCCATAACTTAAATGTGAGCATGTGTGTATTGAAGTGAACGATCAATTGGAGATACAGTACATTGATCACCTAAAAGTCATTATGTGCAGAATCTTAATGTGATTATAGCATGTTTCAAATCAAATTCAAATTATTCTGATGACATAAGAAATTACATTGTTCCAATCCCCATAAATGTCTTTTTTTATACCACCACTGGGGGGTGCCAAAGTCAGGAAATTTTAAATTCTACACATAGTGGCTTTAAGTTGATCTTTTCATCATCAATCGAGTTCACCAGCATCTATTAAAACTACAATTCTATAATAAGTGTTTCTATTCTGACTTATTCTACTACTACAGTAATTTATTTATCATTTTACAACACAAGGTCGTATAATGAAATGAAAGTTTGTAGTCCCTTCATGCTACACACATAGAACATAACAGATAAATGAATTCATATTAAAATAGGGTAACATTTAAAAATAAATAAAATAAAACACTATATACAGTTATTTACATACATATATACATACACGTATACACCCAGGAAATAATTCTGCAGTGCACTTTTTGAATTTGCGTCTGATGGAATGTAAACAGCCGAAAGTGATGATAATATGGTTTCTAGGGTTGAGCGAGTACTCTGCTGAAACAGATAATGTACTTTTTACAAGTATCATCAGAATAAAATGTGTCGATATTTGTACTATATAGCAACTTTTATTTAAAAACAAAACTTGTTCTGTAAATAGTTCTCTTACTCTTGTGATCAAAAACATTGCTCTGAAGCTCAATTCTGAGGCTGTTCTGTAAATAGTTTTGTAATAAATATAGCAACTTCTGATACCAACCCGTATCAATTTCAGGCTTAAGTGAACAACTTCCGGTTCGTCCCACCCACATCCGGTTTAAGCCCCGCCCATTCCGAGTACGGATACGAATACAGATAATTTAGCTGGTTGAACAGATACAGATACAGATAATGGTGTATTCGCTCATCCCTAATGGTTTCCATCTTTGCATAAAAAGTTCAACATTTGTGAAAACTGTGTTTGTCATGTCATGTTGATGTAAACACAGAGTCCTCCTCCCCTCATCCCGCCGGAGCTTTGGGCTCCGTCAGCTCGGACACGGTCCGCCCGTCGAGTGCTTGATCGGGATGTTGGTGGAGCAGGTCTCTGCAGAGATGTGGGCACAGTCTTTGAGTCCCTTTTCGTCCGGACCGGACATGAGCCAGGAGCAGCCTTAAGTCCAAGCTGGGCCAGCACGGCTCCTATCCCGGCTGTCTTCCCTCTCCTCCTGGGCGATCACAGCAGCCGCCGTGGTGCCTGGTCCGGTTGATCTGGCCCAAGGTCCGCTGCTCTTTAATCCAAACCCCGGCTTCCTTTTCCGATGACGACGATGACGTATTTCTGTTACAGGTAATACGTGTTTCAGCAATAAAGCCAGAAAAAAAAAACTGATGAAAAACAAGAATGTAGCTAGCGGAGTTTGAAGGAGCTACAGGCCGCAGCATCTGCACGTGCAGCCGTTGCCACAGTCAGAATCTTCTGATCCAGTCGATTTGAACAATTTGGGCTTAGCCCTTTAAATCAAATCCAACCAGACATCATTCAATGATGTTTCAGCAGCAAAGCCGGAAAAAATAACTACCAGCCGCTGCATCTACATGTGCAGCCGTTCCCGTAGTACTACTAATACTGACCAGGTAACTATTACCTGCACTGTACCTTTTCACCATGACTCATGTACTGTAATTATTGACCAGGGAGCATGTGGATGAGCAGTTCGTACTGATCAGGCCTGCATGGACACATGTGCATCATGGGACAGACACAGTGTGTGTGCAGTATGCATGTGTGTGGAGGTTAGTAACCAAACACCATCTGAGCACAACCCTGGGGCATCACACATACACACACACACACACACACACAAACAGCTTTAATGAGTGTGTTTCCAGTCAATGCAGATTTTTTTCCCCACAGTGTTTCCACAGGGTGATTTTTCCATGTACATGCACACACAGACACAAACACACAAAAACACACCTGAAATAGACAGGTAGAAGGAAAAGAGAACAAAACATATCTTTTCTTTTTGACGCTATTTATCTGGAACCATTTTAATATAATAATATAATGTAATAATGTTTATTTTGCTACTCCCCATTGTTTTAATCCTCACTAGCTAGCTTCTCCATCCATAAAAAAACATAAGCCAAGTAGCTTTCGCTGCTTTGCATGAGTTTTTTATGGTGGTCAGGTTTGCTACAAGATTCACCTGTAGCAGAATCTGCTACAGATGTCATTTGAACCAGTGAAAGTGATGCTTAGAGCTAGCTAAAAATGATAAGACCGCCACCTAAATGTTTTATACGCGCTAATAAAAAAGTGTGCTGATAGGTAAAAGGTTTGATAAGAGATTGGTTAGCTTCAGATCTTAGCAAATCCAGGTATTGTGCTACACGCCAAAGCAGTTGCCACTTACCAACAAAGCTTTTTAAGATTATCCCTAACTTTTCTTTTTAATTTACTTACAATTCTAAATGTTGTTTTTTTCTGCCAAGATGAATCATGGGTCTTGGTTCCATCCGTCATTTTCTCCCAGGATGTTTCACCACTGTGTTGCTACATGATCCACAGAAAACAAACCATCATGCAAGTATCCTCCTGCCGAATTAGGGCAGCCCCTCCATACGATTACCTAACAAAATGCAAAGTTCAGAATGAGGTTACGGACAAACAATGCTGCAAAATATGAAGGGAAATCTATATGCATTACCTTGCAAACTGATAGATGCGTTCCAGATGGGAATAACTACTGTAAGGCTATCTTTGCTGAGTTATGGGGGCCAATATGACTATGGAAACTGCCATAAATCTGGACGGTAATTGAGATCAGGACAAGCATCTTTCATGAACAGGGAACTGAAAGCATCCCCAGTTGTGAAGCAAAAAGCCAAAGTCCTTTGGGAGACAAATGATAGGAAGGAGGATATTATTGCTCCACATTTTTGTGGTACAAACTCAAATGTATAATTTGTCATTCAAACTGTATAATACGCTTAAAGCCTAGGAATCCAAAAGGAAAATATCAGCTTTTGAATAGTTCAAGCCAAGATGTATTGCAAAAGAAACAGAAGTGCATGAATATATTTATTTGACTAAAAAGCATTAAGCTTTAAGGCTAAATGGTTTTACAAATGGAGTAAGTTCACAGGAGAAAATGCTGGTCAGAAAAAGTTCAGTCCAGCTGCCTCAGCGATGCTGACCCGAGATGACCAACATGTTTATTCACTCTGGAACACACTGACCCTTTTACCTGATTTCAAAGTAATCAAAAGTGCTGTGTGTTCCCCGAGCTGGGATCTCACATCATTACCATTTCAAGTTTTCAAGGTGACGCAAACTTTCTTTCCAGCTGGAGCATAGAATTGATTCTCTTTTTCATTGCCTTGTCTCATTTTCCAGAGAGGACGTTGGCAATGTACTGTTTCTTAAACACTCTTAAACACAAAAACCAGGCTGCAGGTTTTCCTCACATGGTCTTGCGTTTCTCGTTGCTCACTGAAAGTTTGAAATGAGTCTGAATGCGAGATGATGCTTACAACAAAGGCGTCGAATATTTGGATCAGTGTGATGATAAAACAGCAATGTCAGCTCTCTTGGAAATCACTGCTCACTCCTCAGTTGACTTCTGACATCTTCATCTCAGAAAGAGTTGTACTGTTATAGATTTATCTTTTATAACACATTCCACTGCTCAGACACATGTCAAACTTACAACATGAACAGGGGCGATGCAGCTGAGATGGCAAATCCCTTCTCATCAAAACAACTCCAACTCTGAGCTCATCTCCATAACGCTCATCAAGAAGCTAAGAGGCCATGCAAATGGATGATAATGTTTCAGCCGGGTTCCTGTCGTCATGCACCATTTATCCTCTGTGGGGGTGGAGAGGCGATCAATTATGGCATCACTCAAAAACACTGACTGAGAAAAGGATGCAAAGTTCACAGCTAAAGCATATGCACATACAGTACATGTGTATAATAGTGAATCTGTAAATGTATACCAACTTTTTTGACCAATGACCAATTTTAATGGCAGATGACATTTTCTATAATAGGGGTCACTGGGGGAGAGACTCGAGGGACTGCTACAACGTTAAAGGTGGGGGTCACTGACAGAGGTTGCTGAGCTACTGTAGCAGCTCTAGCTAGCTAGTCTCATACTGTAGAATACAGTTATTTGTATGAGCTACTATTGCACATTTTGGTTTTTCCAAAATATTTACATTAGTAACATTTTGGCAAGAAATTATTGAAAGTGACATGTTATCGTTTTACTGCATTGTGGTAAATCCCTCCCCTTTTCCCCCATTAGCTTTAAGGTTGTTAAAATCATCTCTCTGACAGTAACGTAGACTCACGTCATTCTGGACACTTGACCTTTTTCCACAAATTCTATAAATAAATACTTCCAGGTCATGGGCAATATATATATATCTGTGTCATCCTTGTTTCCGCCTCTTTCGAATCTGACCAATCTTTCCAATCTCCTAACCAATCGTTTAGGAGAAATAAATGTGAGTTTCCAATGTGCACCTATGAGCGTTCAGAAAAGCGCGTGGGGGAGGGTTTTCCAGCGGGACGCTACATGGTGGGGAGAGGCGTGTCTGCAAAGTACTGGTTTTAAAACATGATTACCCACCAGCAAAATGACACAAACGTTCGTAAGGTCTCATAGAATATTTAGGAGTTATTTCTTGCAAATATTTTGACTTTTTGAAGGGTATGCGATAAAATGGCTTGTCAGAGTCAGGTAAATATCCTTAAGCCAAACTAGGACTTGACCGTATGCTCCATGCCCTGCAGTTTGCCTCAGTGATTTACATTCGTACTACTCATCTAGCCTATATTATTAGCTAGCAGATGCATAAGTCATGACAATGATTGAGCTCGAGAAGCTGTAACATTTGCTATCACTCACCAACACTCTTCAAACCCTGTCTGTTTCTTTCACACCCTCACAAGGATTTTAACGTTAACGGTTTTATCTCCAAATTAATGTAGGACGTCTCAACAGAGATATTGTTGGCTAACATTAGCTAAACAAAGTGCAAATGCTAACTTAGTTCATTGACGAACAAAGCAACCAGTACCGGTAAGTGATAAAGGTCCAGATTTATAGAGGCATATAAAATTTGGCGATTAGCGCCACCTCCTGACAATAATAGGAAACCTTTTCAATAGAGCTGGCTAACGATGGTGTAGTCCCTCATTCGTCCAGGAGTGTTCTATCGTAGAAAAGGTTTCAGTCGTAGTCGTCTGGACACTGTTTTCAGAATCAAGACGTTCCGGCTCCCATCCGGAAGTCATTCTCAATTGTGAAAAATGGTCTGAGAACTCAGAAATCTAAGCTACTCTGTGTTAGGCTAATCTGGGCAGGTCTTAAGTAACATAGATTAGCTTAAATTTACCTTTTTACAGGACAAGTAGCCAGCTAGCAAGACTACGGGAAAGTATGATGCCTTTAGCGGCCTCTGTGACCCTCACCTTGCACATCATTGGGCAGTAATGCATTACTGACTGACACGTTACAGTAATATGATTACTTTTTTCAGTAATCAGTAGTGTAACACATTACAATATGAAATGTAGTAAATACATTAACGTTACTACACACTGTAGCTATTGCTAAGTGTTGGGGGTTGGTTTGTTTTAACAAGAGCTGGATAGGAGAGCTCAGTTTTGTCTGTGTTCAGTGTCACTGGGGCAGCTAGCCTCCGCCAAAAATGGGGGAATTCACCTCCCGATAACTCCAAAGTTGTCTTTTTTACATGTTGTGTCTTGTTAGCTGGCTATCTAGCCACTGGTAAGCCTACAGGAGTTTGGGTTTTATTCTGAGTTGGAGGGTGTGTGAACCCCGCAGCTTCACTGTGAGGATGGGGTGCTGCGTGGAGTCGTCAGGGCTAAGCTAGCTCTTGATGGTCAGTAAATATCTCCAAACTGTAGAATGGTTGCCCTTTAAACCACGATATCTCACAGTCTAAATCAGTCATATTCATCATATGAAAGGGAACATTTGAAGCATTTGAGCCATCACAAGTTATTCTAATTGTGATAGAAACACAGATGAATATGCACACCTCCATAAAGTTATTCCTAAATGTATTTGCACACAAAAAGCAGCTGGAACATCTCTGTAAGGCCAATTTTCTAAATTGAAATTGCTTTAGAAATGAGGGCCACCCTCTTTCTTTGTCATTATGATTTCCATCTATTTTCGCTCCACAATGTCAAACTCTCCCAGGCTGCTCTGTGTGTGTGTGTGTGTGTGTGTGTGTGTGTGAAAGAAACCAAGAAAGTGTTGTCTACTGGGACAGTAAGTCGCTGCATTTCAAGTCAGTAGGTTGGTGCAAATTATATTTTCACCACAGAATGAAGGCTGAAGGACAGATTATGTCACTGTTTTCAGCCGCTGTCACTTTGCCTATATGCTATCGAAGGCATTCCAGCGATTTCTCAGAAAACGTACTTCCATTTGATTCTGGACGGGAACAGCTCTCTGTCCCTCTAGCTCTCTTCTGGTGAGATTTATTCCTGTTGTTCCTGTGCTGACACTGTGCAGACACACGTCTGTGTTTTCTCAAACATTTGCTGGATGGAGGGAAGCCATTAAACATAGCTCTGCTCACAAACAGCCCTGTTTTCAGGGTCTAAGGTGATGCTAAAAGGAAGGCTTTTATCTCCTCAACTGAAGATTTTGGAGGCATAATTCTTCTGGCAGGGCCGACTTATGCTGTATTGTGCTGCGGAATAACCAGACTTTTAGCTCTTTGGCTGCAGCTTGAATCTAAAAAGTGCAAGAAAGATGTGTGTAGACTTACTCTTAAAGTGTTGGTTTTGTTAAGGTTTCATCAGCAAGGGTGGTAGATTTTTATCAACCCAGAAAGGAGCGTGGAATCCTTCAGCCATAAGTTTAAACATTAATGAGTCTTGCTCAGGTATGGCCAATGGCCCGGTCAGGTTTTTATTTCCTTCCTTCGTGTTTCAGACTTGTTTTTCTGAGCGGCTCAGACAGAGAAGCCTGAGGGCGAAGTCCACTGACACACAGTGAAGAATGAGCAGAAATATGCCCACCCTTTATTTCTGCTCACTGTGTGTGTGTGTGTGTGTGTGTGTGTGTGTGTGTGTACTTGTGACTACTCCTGATTCATATGTGTGTGCATGCCTGTTTGCATTTGCTACAGTACCTTAGGCACATTATTGTATTACGTAATGCATGAATGTGTGTGTGTATGTGCATTTGAAACAGTATTTTGTTATATGAATAATCTGTGAGCACCTACTGTATACTGCATGCATGTGTGTGAATGTGTGTTTCTTGATGTGTGATGTATATTGTGTGTGTTTGATACATTTTATATAGCATTTTGTAGATTGAAATGTTTTCACATACAGTATGTACAGTAGGCCTATATGTGGATTCTCATATCATCGAGGTTTTTAGTCTGTAGGTGTGTTTATAGTCATTTGCATTTGATATAGTCAGTCTGAAATTTTTCATTTAAATGACAACTTTGTGCAGGTGTGGGTGTGTGTTTGCATATTTGTGACTACATTTTGTGAACTTGCATATTCACACACACACACACACACACACACACACACATATACATATAGCCAAACATATTTGGAATAAAAAACAAAGGCAAACAGTAAAATTGACATCCATCACAGTTTACAGACCCATTTCCTGCTTCAACGTCTACTACTGTACTTGCTAGTGCTTTGTGCAGTTTTTCTGTGTAGTGAGGGATTATCGCGGACATTTCGGGTGCCTCACTTTTGGATTTGCCTCCAAATAAAGTGGATTAGATAATCTGTTAAACTGTTTACAACCTGTCTGACTGTGTGATTGTGCGTGTCTTGCCCCATCTGATTTTGCAGTAGGAATGTCCTCCCAGATGATGGCCAAAACTACGCAGATAAGATCCAGTTTTAATAAACTGGAATTATCTTTTAAATAACAAGGCTGAAATTCTAAAGCCTTGCTAGCAGTCTTGTACAAACAACATTCTTCAATGTAGCTGTTGTTAGAGCGCTGTATATAGATGTGCTTAGCAAATTTTAGGCAGTCTGTCTCCAGGTAGAAAGTTGACATTTTAGCCTGAAAAACAGGAAAGCTCCTACAGTGTCTAAATGTAAATGGTTCATCATCTGGGGAGTATGATTATGGCAAGTGAATTTCATCAGACATTGAGATTTTACGATTTCTTGTTATGAGGGAACTAGAGGAAAGATCAACAGAAACTTTAGGATTCATCCTCCATATCTTGTGGTAATCCAGCTATTAGTTTTCAAGATACCTTTCCAGAGTGTTGGTCAAGCGGTATTTCTGACCCAGTGGAGGTGCTGGGTGAAAGGTCAGGGTGTACCAAACCATCCTCTCCATGAATAACCACAGCAAGCTGATCAGATATATATTTTTCTGGACCAAACTGTTGAAGACCAGATGAAGGAACCAAGTGACATGGAAAGCCACATGCCTGAACTGATACAGTATTATGTTTATTGAACCATTCTAAACACATTAGACGTTTAAAAAAAGTTTCTAGACTATGCTTTCTACTGCAAAATGCAATCAAAAAGGAAAGCTCTATTGGTGTTCTCGATGGGCAGAGCAGGGTTATATAAGACTGCGTGGGACAACGCAGCTAACATGACAGCTTCCTCAATTTTGGAATTTCTGGTTCTCTCAGTTCCCAATAAGGTCATTGTACTACACAAGGTTGTACAACAAAGTTATATATACATATATTACATATGTACATACACGGATACACCCAGGAAATAATTCAGTGCATTTTTTGAATTTGCGTCTGGGGGAATGCAAGACAGCAGCAACAAGATAGTGACGATAATAATATGGCTGTTATCTTCACATAAAATGCAAACAGTGTCCGTCCACGTTGACTGCGCCTGAGCACCGTCGATGGAAACACACAGTCCTAGTGATGTGTTGGTCGCGGACGAGTCTGAGAGCCGATTAGAGCAGAAATGTTTTTTGTTTCATATTATGTCATAGAAATTAAATTGAAATATACTGTATGTGTCTGTATTGAGTTGTGTAATTATTTATTAACCATATTATTTCATTAGTAGTGTTATTTTTGTTACACAACTAGGATAGTTATTCTTGACATATCCCACTTTTTATATTTCAATGTATTGCAGATGAATCTTGCATATTTATTTCTTGCAACAAATAAGAAAGTAACTGAGGCGGTGACCAGCAGAGGTGGCACTGAATGAAGAGCCATTTGGGAGCCGAAAGAGCCGGCTCTCGGAAAGGAACGGAGCCAGAAGATCTGCTCTCTTCAAAGAGCCGTGATTCCCATCAGTACAGAGTCCTCCTCCCCTCATCCCGCCGGAGCTTTGGGCTCCGTCAGCTCGGACACGGTCCGCCCGTCGAGTGCTTGATCGGGATGTTGGTGGAGCAGGTCTCTGCAGAGATGTGGGCACAGTCTTTGAGTCCCATTTCGTCCGGACCGGACATGAGCCAGGAGCAGCCTTAAGTCCAAGCTGGGCCAGCACGGCTCCTATCCCGGCTGTCTTCCCTCTCCTCCTGGGCGATCACAGCAGCCGCCGTGGTGCCTGGTCCGGTTGATCTGGCCCAAGGTCCGCTGCTCTTTAATCCAAACCCCGGCTTCCTTTTCCGATGACGACGATGACGTATTTCTGTTACAGGTAATACGTGTTTCAGCAATAAAGCCAGAAAAAAAAAAACTGATGAAAAACAAGAATGTAGCAAGCGGAGTTTGAAGGAGCTACAGGCCGCAGCATCTGCACGTGCAGCCGTTGCCACAGTCAGAATCTTCTGATCCAGTCGATTTGAACAATTTGGGCTTAGCCCTTTAAATCAAATCCAACCAGACATCATTCAATGATGTTTCAGCAGCAAAGCCGGAAAAAATAACTACCAGCCGCTGCATCTACATGTGCAGCCTTTCTCTAACCCTAACCAAGTCATTTTTGTGCATAAACCTAACCAAACCACAGCAGTGTCAGACGAAAAAACAGGCACAGACAGATGATGTCGTCTTGCTGATAGGGGCACCAGATCAGAAAACACTTACTGGAAGGATTTGTTGGTCAAAGTTCCCCAAGTTTGAACTCAGAGAAAGCACCACACAGACTTCCTTCAGTCTGTTAGAGAAAACCTTTCAATCATGTCGGCTCCGATCTGACCACAGGGGATGGACAAAGAGAAGACACTTGGATCCTTTGCGGTCATTGTTTGACAGAGGTGGAGACGCACAGTTACAGAGGTATAAGCTGGGTGGTGCAGACAAGTTGTGACCAGCTCTCAGAAGTCAAAGAGCCTAAGAGCCTTTACTCTGGGAGTGTGTGTGTGTGTGTGTGTGTGTGTGTGTGTGTGTGTGTGTGTGTGTGTGTGTGTTACAGGAGTGCAGTGGGAAGTATACCTGAAGTGACCTTTATCCACCTTTTTAGTTGTTGAAGAGAGTTTTTGTTTCACATTCTATAGCTGACTAGCGAAACTGATAATCTGTAGGTTATTGGAAATGAATGTTTTTTTTTTTACATTTTTCTTGTTTTTGGTGTTTTTTTTAGTTAATGGCAGTGATGATAGGTGGTGCACTCCTTTGAGGTACATGAATTTAACAATTTCAACGATTTCCGATTTTCGGGTTACTTGCACAGCTTGGCAGCTTTTAGGGCACAGAAACAAAAACAGCAGAGTTTTGTTGGTTGAATTCTCGTCGGCAGGATAGACGTGAACTATAAGTACTAATGTTAATAGATTCATTGAGACTGAGTTGACCTGCAGTTGGAAGATAATTTGTTCATTTTCAGCAATGACAGTGCTTTCTTAGAGTTGTATCAGGACTGGATTTGCTTTGTTAAGTTACTGCTGATTCAAAGCAATCACTTCTCGCTGCTCTTGTTTCACATTAAAAGCGTTGCCAAGGCAAATCACATGGAGACTTTTATTATAACACAAAAATGCATTGTATTTGTCACCAAAGTCAGTGCACAACACTGCTATTATTCATGGTCAATATATATTATATATATATCCTACTCTTTCAGAATGATAGATCTTGGCTCATATTCTGACATGCAAAGTAATCTTTGCTTGGAAAAGGTTGGTTACCACTGTACTAGATGGATTTGCAAAATATTTGGTTCAGACATTCATGGTTCCCAGAAGATGAAATCTGATGACTTTGAGTATCCCCCCCCAGTCGTTCACACAGCGCCACCTGCAGCTCAAGATTTCAATTTCTGGAATACTTTGGACAGCATTAACTGTACTTTAGGCATTTATTTTATTTTTATTTAGAGGCTGTGTGGTGCAATTAAAAGTACGTAAACTGAAAAGTGACACAATGGTTGGGGTGTCATTCCTCATCAGCGTCAAACAGGAGTTTCATCAGAGAGCTACTATAGCCAGGTCATAAGCAACATACACAGGACATAAAGTTACAATTCTCACACTCCAATAAGGCGTAGACACAAACAAAACAAATATTAACTGGGAAAAATGTGTCAGCGAGTATTTTGAGAAATTCTGAATACTTTTCTTACATTACACATTAATGACTGAAACACTGGTTGAAATTTAGAGGTGGAGTAAATAGAGCAAATTGAAGGAATTCTTTAGCGAGGGCAAATTCTTCACAAATCCACCGTCAAATGACTCATTTATTCATCTCTTTGGACCTTATTCAAACTGTACACTGTAATTAAGCTGCTAATTCAAAATAAACAATTTATAATAAACCCTAGCAGTAATTAACTTTTCAATTATCCTGTGAATCACATAGCTGGAGGAGCGGGCAGGCTTTTATTGATGAAGTCTAATGGCTTTCAGCCTGTGTGCCTGTCCTCGCTGTGCTGGTCTCAGTGTCCCCCCAGCTGGACACTTGGCCCCCGCCGGGGGTGTTACCTTACCAGCAGATGGTGGCTGGGCGTCCCGGGGGGGAACCCACAAGCAGCATCCCAACCCCCTCTAAGCCTCCCACCAACCCCACAGTACAGCCAATCAGAGACAACAGAGCCTCTGTCATCTAATGGTGAGATGGAGAAGGAGGGGGACACATAAACAGACACATCTTGTTATGGTCTGTGTACTGTCTCCCTGTGGTTTCTTCATTTGCATTGTCTCTTCACAGTGTATTTCATCTGTACAATTACAGTGGAGCCATCTGCCTCTTTCTGGGGAATTAATTACTGCAGATGGGGCTAAAAGGTCACATCACCAAATATCTGAACAGAAATGAATGAAAAACCTCTGTGTGGCTTATTCCCTGGAGATGATACATGTATGTAATGTGCATCGTGGTGTAAAAGTCAAGATAAATCAGTATACACAAACTGTCTGCTCAGCAGTTTATCATACTTAAGGGTTGGTATGTTTATCCCCTTTATATTCCTATTAAATGCTTTTTGCTACATAGGATATGTGCATAACATGCTTTAATATTTGCATAGAGACGTCAGAGTATCTGTGGTACTCTGTTGTGACTTTAATTTCCTGTAATACCACACCAGAGTTCAGGTGTCTATGGTTGCTCAGTGGTAAGATTAGAATGATTCTACACTATCTTGGGCTCATTTGAACCCCTTCACATGCAGTTTTCCCCTATTCATTTCCTGGTGGTGGTTAAACATTTTGGAAAAACACTAATTAAGTTTTTTTGGTATGTATGTGTGTTAAGTACGTAACTGGAGTCAGGGTGTGTTTAAGCTAGCTTATCTTAAAGATGGGAAGCAGGGAAAAACAGTTAGCCTGGCTCTGTACAAAGTTCAGAAATAATCCAACAACTCCTGTAAAGCTCGCTAATTATCAGGTTGTATCTGTGGAGGTATTGGAAGATGTATTTGGTGTGTTTTTTCTCTTTAGATCCAGGCTAGCTGTTTCCCCATGCTTCAAATCTTTAAGCTAAGCTAGGCTAACCACGTCGTGACTGCTTTCATTTCATTAGGGATTTTAGAGTTTGTTGAGATTATTGCATAGGAAAGGCAACTGCTAAAATACTTATCATCAGAGGGTTACTGTAGAGAAGAATTCAAAATATATAGACACTTTAACCGAAAATCATAACTGGAATATTCCTATGACACATGTAGGAGGAGAACAGGGTTGGTCATCGCACTTTTTACTTTCATTTGAATCCCTCAAAAACTGTATCCTTAATAGTGCATTTCTATAAGTGCATTTTTTAATCCTTATATAACAATAGAAAGAACAATACAAAGAACAATAATACTCAACTCATCCTTATAGTCACTCACTATCGGTGACACAGTTCTAACTGATATACACAGGCAGTCGAGGTGTGCCCACTGCTTGCACAGGATGCACTGCAGCCATGTCTCCTTGGTGCGGCTGCTTGAGAAGGGCTCCACACACCAAGCAGAAAAATTCATCTTCATCTGACGTTGACTCTTTCCTGTCTCTTCCTTCTCTTGGTTGTCTTTGTTGATGCTGTAAATTTGATCTTTTCAGCTTGAGAACAGGGATTTTTTTCATCCTCTGCTGAGTGGCTGCCTTTTCTTTTTCAATCCTCTCCTTCACTGGGGTGTCGGTGAGGATGGAACTCGTCTTTGTTTTTCTTTTTCTGGTCTTCTTCCTGGGTCCAGCCTTTGGGAATGGCCTCAGCTGCTCTGGAGTAGCTCTGTTGCGTCCAGAGTTAGTGGATGATTCTGAAGGGAGAGGCACAGTAGTGTTGGCCTGTGATTGCGGTGTGTGAGGTGCCCTGTTCTGTGTTCTGGTGACGGGGTATTCAAATCTGCAGCTGTGCTGGGGTCAGAATTTGGACGGTCAGTCACACAGGCAGGAGCAAATGCTGACTTGGACAACACTTCCCTGTTGACGGGATATATACCACTCCCCCGCAAGCCTAACTAAATGTTGACCAAGTTTACAGCAAGGGGGAAGGCTGCAGCTACAATTTTTGGTATGTCATGAATGGTCACTGTTTTTACCGGATTACTCAACATCCAGGCAGATGAGGCAGTGTTGACGTGCCTCTACAGTGGGCCATAAACAGACAGATCCAGGGGCGGCAGGTGGTGGAAGCAATGAGGGGGGGGGGGGAAGAATGATAGCATCACAACTCCATTCTCTTTGGCACAGTTCAGCCCATCAACCGACAGGTGGGAGCTGTTTTTGTCAAGGAGCAGGAGGCATGGTCTTTCTCTGCTGCACCTTGTGTGTGCCACAGAATGTTTTAGGAAGTCCAGAAAATGCTCCTCCCTCATCCACCCATGACCAGGATTCCCCTCTCGGCAGATGAAAAGACCCCACCTGCTTGTAGCCTCTCCTGGCTACCACCTTGTTTGGTTTGTGGACAGTGGTAATACCAGTTGGTGAAGAACTGGTCCACATTGTGCTTATTAAAGGCACATGCAAGGCTGGTGGCCTCCAGGGTCCTGATTGAGAGTGACCTAGACTACATGCTGTAGCCTAGCTAAGAAAAAACCTAAATTATAGCTTCATACTTTTTAAGTGGCAACCTCCGGGTCTGAAAAGTGAAGCCAGTGCAGAAGCGCCTTAAACCTGCATTCTTTCTAATGATCAGCACGGTCCAACTCCACTGGCTGCAAAAAGAAGTCCGATTGTATAGAAGTCTATGAGAAAATGACCCTACTGCTCACTTGATTTATTTCCTCAGCAAACACTTTCCTAAAGAGTTTATGGTGTCAATCGCTAGTTTCAAGTCTTCTTCAATACAGCATGATGTTGGTTTTGTAAATTATGGTCCCATTTAGAGTCAAATCGACGATAAAGCAGGTATTCTTTAGGGCTAGGAGATACACCAGGATAGAGGCACAGCAGTGCGAATCCATGGCACTTAATACATTTAAAACAGCTGTGAACTTGATTTGCTGTTGTCGTGTTTTCGTCTTAGACCTTTGACCCTTTCACAGTGTGTTTTCAGTTCATGAAAGTGAATTGTAACATTTTGGTCGCCTAAAAATGTCTTGTTCAGCATTCGGTTGTACTAAAAGTCAAAATATCGTGTTTCGGGTTGGGTTTGGACGATTTTGTTGTGTAAAGCTTGGGGTCTGTGGTTGGATTGAGGTCTCAAATTTGGCAGGACCAGTCATGTTCAGTAGGGTCAGGTTTTAAAAACCTGGGTATGTGCCGGGCTACGGTCTCAGTTTTAGGCCAGTAAAAAACTCTACCCTGAGCTTCTGATATGGACATATGAACATTAACAGAAGGTCTGTACATAACCTTCATTCGTTCTGTAAACAGTGTCAAGGAACTGAAAATACCCTGAAATACCTCCACAGAAGATCATATAAGCTCCCTGTAATGCATAAAAACGAGGAACTATTTAAATCTTTGACCACAAGAAATCTTTACTTTGGGAATGTGTGAGAATGTTACTTTTTGACCATATGGGAACATCCTCCTAACCTTCCCACAATGGAAAGAGAGAGAGACAGACAGATGACAACCTATCAAGCTACATCCAACTGTCTTGAATGCCATATCTAATATGCCTAATGTTTAACACTGACAGGACTGTATCTGACAGGAATGCATTTGCACAATCAGACTGAAGCCTCACAAGATATTCTCTTTAAAGGGGCACGTCACCAGTTTTACACATGAAAATTAGCTTACATGAACAGTACTACTCAGCCTGCGTAAACAGCTGTACTCTTCTGTGGCTCTGCTGGAGCTTTGTCCAGTCTGAGTAAATAACCCGAGGATGCCGTAGTGATAACACAAAGCCTGCATTACAACCCCAGGAAGTGGAGTTTGAAAGTTTGAAAGACATCCTAAATACCAGGAAGGATGCGTCTAAGGAAAATACACTATGGAGTTGCATTATGGGAAATGTAGGACCCAGCGTTTTTGGAGCATGACCCGGACTAAAAGTCAGGATATCTCGGAGTCTGCTGTGTCGATTTTAACCATTCCTTTTTTAATCTGTGTCTTGTAAATCCACCAATTTATGGAAGTGCAATACTAAATCACTGGAGTGATCCTTGCACTTCAAAAAGGTTTAATTAAATAACCAGTTTGTATTGGGCTATAACCATCATTGTTTTTCCGTTTATCCACTGTTTTCCTTAATATGCTTTGGCAACACATGTGTATTTATACGTCATTCCAATAAAGTACATTGAATTAAAAAATGGTATCAAATAACAAATACCACCCATTGGGACGTTTTATTTTTTTAGTATATTCCCATATGGACCGGGTGTCCACAGTGTCCTGCATTGTATAATATTTCTATCTGCTATATTGTCTCTATGTTTTTGTTTATTTGCAGCGTCCTTTATCATAAGGGTGAGAGGGGGTAGCCTATTGCTGCTGCGCTCTCTCTCTCTCTCTCTCGCTCTCTCTCCAGTCCTCCAGTAGTCGCTTCACCAACTAGGAAGCGCACAGTCACCGCTTCAGGATCCGCGCGCACCGACCGACCGACCGACCGACCGGCCCCGGAGCACTTCTGTCTTTTTCTCCGCATACATTATTCGGTACCGGGCCGTCCGTGTGTAGATGTAGACGGTACATCAGTACAGCTCACAGTGGGAGACTCTGTTGTCGCCTTTGCGCCATGGAGGACTGCTGTTCCCCGGAAAGCGAGAGGATGGAAGCGTGGCTGGACGACCACTTGGAGTTCACCCACTCCTACTTTATCAGGAAGGCGTCAAGGTACAGTAGAAGGGGACGGAGAGGAAGAGTGTGGACATGGAACCTGACTTGCTTTGTTTATGTGCAGCCTGGTGAATGTGAGTGTAGTTTCCAGAGGGAATCTCTGCAAATACACTCTGCTTGCTGTGGTGCGCAGCCCCACAGCCAATCAGGAAGAGTTTAGATTGTTTTTATTATTGGTATCACTTTGCCTCTGACTATATAACCCTGCACTGATCATATCTAACAGTAAACGTCCTCTCTAGTAGAAGTGACTGTGGGTCTTTGTGGTCCATCCTGACCTGGAAACCTTGTGTCCCTGCTCAGGTCTCTACCTGCAGAGCTGGTTCACACTGTCTCTCTCTCTCTCTGCGCCTTTTGCAGCCCGTTCCCCTCACAGCGTAGCTGGATTTCATTTCACCATCCACTTCACAATCAGTAACAGCTCCAGAGTTACACAGGGAACCTTTAATCATTAACCTTTACTGCCAATGATTCTGTTTAATTGTCAGTGCATACTGTTAAATAGGTCCTTGGTGATAATCACACAAGCCTTCCACATAGGTGCCTGTGCCTTAAATGAAGTGATGTGTTTTCTGTTGCAGCTTCCTGTTTTAGACCGCAGAGAGCATGGCTAGGAGCAAATTAGCCATTTAATTTCTTACGCAAACACAGATTCCAAACCAGTCTTTCTCCGGCAGAAGGAGCTATATAAGGCATTTTTTTGCAGCAGGCATATCTGGGCATTTCGTCAGCATGGTGGCACTTCATCAAGACGCTTTAGTTCTGTGTTTGTTTTAGTGACAAACCCCTTCAGACCCATTTATCCACTTAAACCACCATGGCAACTTCACTTAGTTTTCTTTTCATCCAATAACTGCAACACAGACTATCTCAATCCCATCTCAATTTCTAAATATTTTCCATAAAAAGCATTGTCAGAGGACTTTCCCCCTCTCTTGCTGTTTTTGACCGCATTACGAAAGCAAAAAAGTTGATTGGCTCGGCGCAAGAGGGTTGCACACATCAGCCATTCTGCCGTTCTGGTTGAGAGGCATTTCTTAGAGCGGTATTGATTCAGCCACACCTCCCCTGGATACATTAGGGTGGGCTCTGTGGGGAGGCAGGCAGCTCAATGGGAGATGGAGTAAGCAGAACTCCACCTGACAGGCTGTGACACACTGCAGTCAGATAACAGCCCATTCTCTGTGGCTCTCCAGGTTTTATTTGCCTGGCTCGGAGCCCAAGATTCCATGGTTAATTTCACGGCCAGCGCCTGTTACCGTCTTCCCTCGGTTTTGGCCTTCCACTCAGGTGAACAGACCCTTGGACTGGCGTGAAAACACCAGAATGAGTCACATGACCTTCAGCGTGTTTGAAAACTAGAGCCGAAGCAAAGAAGAGTATGCTTGAAAATGTGTGTGTGTGTGTGTGTTTGTGTTTGTGTTGTAGGAGTTGATTAGACAATGTGTGTTAGCTGACTAGAGAGCTTCTCCGTAATCACATCCAATTTACTGCTCACACTCACACTCACTCACTCACTCACACTCACACTCACAATAGATTTGTTCCAGCAAAGAGCCACATTAGGCACTTTAAGGGGTTTCAGCACATACAGGCTAAATGAAAACAGTCAACTTTTACTACCCACGATTACACGTTACCTACAAAAATGATTTTTATTTTTACATTTCTTTTTAACATTTTGCAGAATGGTCAGTTGTGTGTCATCAGTGCCCACGTTTGCTGTATTGTTGCTGTTATTACTGCTGAGAGCTGCCCAATGTCACTAACACAAAGTTTCGTGTTAGCTTGCTCTCGCAACTTAGTAGCATATTTTTAGCAAATATTTTAGCAGTAACCATTAATTTAGTTCAATTCAATTTTATTCATATAGCGCCAATTCATAACAGAAGTTATCTCATTGCCCTTTTCCTACAGAGCAGGTCTAGACCGGACTCTTTATATTACAAAGATGTTCTCCAAACCTGAGGTTAACTGTTTTACTTTCCAAGCAATCAAACACGCCTTTGATCAATTCAGTACACTCAGGGGTTTTCTGCAGCAGCCTCACTTGGTCTGGTGTGACCATTAGCTTACAGTGGCTAATGTTAGCTACTGTTAGCAAACTTTAGATAGATATTGCTGTGTGACTGACACAACTGAGTCACTTTTATTTACTCTTCTTCTGCTACAGTTATGCTGTGTGTTAGCATGTCACAGAAATTTCCATTTTAGTGGTTTTACAGCAAACAAGAAGTAAACGCTCCATTTCTCACCAGGAGACATGGTTGTCGTTTCCTGCTTTTGGCCACTTGGAAAGCGCAACAAGCTGTAAATACAACACTGACATATCATCACCTTTTATGTTGATATGTTGAACTTGTTAGCAAACAGTTGCCTATTTCCACCTCCAGCAGACACAGAGCAACATGAGCATTCATTTGGAGTTATGTTTGTGTCCACCTGATGAATGTAAGTCCAATATTCGCTCTCTGTTAGCTCTGTGTTTGGTCTCCACCAACTCCTGAGAAACATAGCTGGCTCTTTAGCAGCTAGATGCTCCACTATGTTCACCAGCGAGTCTCTAACTGTGTCTGTCTGCTGTCTGCTGCTGAGCAGCTCGTGTTCAGTGGCTTTAGCAGAGCTTTTGGCTGAAAACAGCTGCTGCTGCTGGAAACAAGGCTGATGGGAGCGGTGAGAGGGAACCGAAACAGCAAAGCTGTGAGCTGTAAAACCAAAACTAAGAGCTGAAAGATGCTAAAACACTCCATGGAGCGGAGGGGAACTGCAGAGTTGGGTGATAATTATCTGTGGGTTTGACACTATGAGCAACACTTTTCACAGTATGCATAGTTATTTGATCCTTTGTTCGTATTAAAATATTGATTATTGCAGCTTTAAAGCAACTTACTTAAGAGAATCTTGGGAAATGAAGGGAAATTCAATGTGCCATTATCCTGTAGTTGCCGCTTGAGGCCACAGTGACAGCTGTTCTGCAGATCTTGCTTTAAAACCCTAATTCTGACCTCAATAAAACTAGTGTCAGAGCCAAATTGCACTGAAAACTTTCAGACAAGAAGAACTTTGGATATCCTAAGGTAGCCATTAGAGGTGTTGTGAGTATGTAAACACCCTTCTCTAGATACACCACCTTTGGCTGGGTACAAACAAGATTTAAGGATTGCAGTTGTTTGCTGTTGGAACCAGTCTCAGCCTGTCATTGTCATTAAGATTCATTTTAAGCATGTGAGGATTTTACAACTGGAATGGGGACCATCGACATCAAATGTGTGAGCCGGAAAAATAATACATTTTTAAAAATGTCTGAAAATGGCAAGCAAATGGTAACAGCAGTTATTTCATTCTTATGAAGGTGTTTCACCGCCTGCTCTCTCTACAGAGTTTGCTGTCCTTGTTGCCCACGTTGCTCCATCCACCGTCTCATCCAAATTTGGCGTTTTTCCTCTGTGTCTTTGTCTTTTCATGTGGCTGTAAATTGCAGCATAAAGTAGCTAGGCAAACTGCTTTTGATAGATGTCTGTTTTTGGTTTGGTGCAGGAACAGATGAGAATTTGTGGGGTTGAGCAGCAGCGCAACTCTGTTCATTGTCTACCTGTCAACCAGTGTGTTGTCTTGTGTATTTACTTAGGTCTGTGTATGTTGGTGGAAATATTCATTATGTAAAAGGTGTCTAGTCTTCAATAATAAGGTCTGTTAGTTGTGAACTACATGTAATCAGGTGGTATTATTCCTGACACTAACCTACAGTACACCTGTAACTGTCATACTGTGTCTGTACAGCCGTTACAGTGTCTGATACCGTTTTTTCTCTATTTCGACAGGGAGATGGTGAATTCCTGGTTCGCTGAGCGCGTCCACTCCATCCCGCCATCTGCCTCCAAAGAAAATCCTCCACAGCAGCGGGCCCACCAGTCCTCCACAGACCCTGGCCCCCCATCTGCCCCCACCATCCTCCCGCCCACCCTCAGCCTCCTGGACAACCGCTGCCCGTCCCCGGCCACGGTCCCCAGCCCGGCCCCCGGCACCCCGACTCGCAAAATCTCCGCGTCAGAGTTCGACCGCCCACTCAGACCCATCGTGGTTAAAGACTCTGAGGGCTCTCTGACGTTTCTGAGTGACGCTGACCGCGGGACTGACTCACTCTGGGGCTCAGTGATGGGTGAGGGTGGTGTTGGTGGGGGAGGTAATGGAGGTGGATGTAGCAGGGCGGGTAGTGGCAGCGGGGGTGACCGCTGCACCAGGCTGCTGGAGCTGGTGAAGGATGTGTCGAGTCATCTGGACGTGACAGCACTCTGCCACAAGATCTTCCTCCACATCAACGAGTTGATCGCTGCAGACCGCTACTCACTGTTCCTGGTAGGAATGGAAAGGGCTGTGGGTCAAGCTATCATTCTACCTGGTTTAACTGGAGCACGGAGACGTAGGCCTCTACAGTATATCTGGTGCTGGTCTAACATCTTTTAAAAACTCATTTCAACCACAACATGCTCACATCTCAGCTCTCGCTCAAACTCCTGATGTGAAAAGCTCCAGTTGTTAGAGAGTCGAGTCTCTGAAAGTGTTTTACCTGACAAACTGAAGTTAGTCTGTCCTGTTAGTGCCAGTCTGTCCTGCCTTTCTATAGCTTATTTTATATGTAGTGAGCTACACGAATTTAACACTCCAGTTCATTTCTCATTGGGAAAGCATAGATGCATTAAAAGTCATTTGAGTGGTTTGCACCTGTCTGTGTAAATAATACAATTACTGTAATTAATCTAATAATACTAGTATTAATAATAATATGAAATAATTTGTTAAACCTGCTAAAATGGCTAAAATGTGAAATAATGACTTAATTACTGAGGAGGGGGGCAAATATTTGATAACCCACCTCCCATTAAATTGTTAACCCCGAATGGGGCTTAAGCCTGACTTACTCACTTAACTCAACATGATAAATGAAGAACGCATTAAACCATGCATTACAGAGTTCTCTGTGTTTCTTTTCTCAAAGCTACATTAAGTCATTTCTTGCTCACCGCAGGGTAATGGAATAAGCTAAAAACAGCTTTAATAATTTAGAGTTGTTTCTGACCACCTCATGAATGTAAAAACAATGGACCGTTTTCACAGCAGACATTTTGCCTTTTCAGAGTAGGAAACGCACAGGAGTTACTAATAACATTAACGATGGCTCTGTTCTATTCAAGTGTGCCACTGAGCTGTGACAGTGAGCCAGCATGTACAATACCAGGAGCCTTAAACTGAAGCAGCTAAATGGTATTCAGCCATCATTCATTTGATTATTTACCCCTGTGCTTTTCCTGCTGTGACATGTCAACATGTCTTCCATTAAAAGGGCTAATATTCACCATCTCCTGAGAAAAATATCTGTTTCTTTAGCGCTCCGCTGTGTTCAGCAGCGAGCCTCTGACCGAGCCTGCCTGCTGTCCGCTGCTGAGCAGCTCGTGTTCAGCGGCTTCATCAGAGCTCCTTAGCTGAAACAGCTGCTGCTGCTGGAAACAAGGTGGTAAAACCAAAACAATGGCTGAAGGCTAAAAAGCTCTGTAAAGCTGAGGACAACTGCAGAGTTTGGTGATAACTCTCTGTGGATTCATCACTATTAGCGACACCTTTCACATTACAGTAATCATTTTGTTTATAGAAAATTATTGATTATGGCAGCGTTAAAGTATTTTCTCTGAAAACATTGTACAGTATGTTCATATATAAAGTACACAAATTGTATATTTTACAACACACTGTATATGACTTCAGTTCATTTCTTATATGGGGTCCTTCTCTGAAATGTGGCTTCCAAATTGTTTGCTTAAAACAGCTGACTGCTGCTGCTGCAACCAAGATGATGAGAGCAGAGTTAGTATGTCAGAAAACCAGAACAATGAGCTCAAAGAACTAAAAGAGCTCCATGGAGCTGAGGGGGGCTGCAGATCTGCTGATATTTCTTTCCTTTCACATCAAACATAATCATTTGATCCATTAATATAAAAATATTGATTACTACAGCTTTACTTCTACCCTTTTTGTCTGTTGAACAAACAAAACCTTGAACAGCATGTCCAGTATAGTATGTCTTATTTCTGTACGGGAAACACAAACTTTCATTAGATATGTTGGTGCGAATATTACTCTTCTGGATTATCAACTTGTTCTCTTACAGGAGATTCTTTTTTTCCTTTCTTCGCTGTGTTTGTAGTGTTAGCCAACATGCAACTTTCCCTCTGCCATTTATTTTCCTGTTTTGAATCAGTCGTATGACCACATCCTGAGCCGCTGTGTGTGTGTGTGTGTGTGTGTGTGTGGTCCCAGGTGGGCGAGGACAGCTCCAACAGGAAGTTCTTGGTCAGCCGCCTGTTCGATGTAGCCGAGGGATCAACACTGGAGGAGTCCTCCAGTAGCTCCATCCGGCTAGAGTGGAACAAGGGCATTGTGGGACATGTAGCCGCCACGGGACAGCCGCTCAATATCAAGAACGCTTACGAGGTGAGGACTTCACAGGGTTTTGTCTGGGTTTTTTAACATTACATAAGTCAGCCTTGATGCTGGGGAAGCCTGTAATGCGGTGGTTTGTGTGTGTGCTGAAACTTGTGTTTGCTTTGGGTACATGTGGCGATTGTTGCTGACAGAGCACAGACTTGAGGGGGGAGCAGGGGGATCAAAGAAGGGCAAGTAGGTCAGCGTGCTCCTCTGGAGGGTTCATCTTCACCACACACACACACACACACACACACACACTTCTTATTCTTCTGTTTTACTTAGTAGCTGCAGCTGTCTGGTCCATTTTGACCCCTGACAGTTTCATAGTACTGACCTTCTGAGTGATCACGTTTCAACTCAATGTCACTTCAATCAATGATCAAACCAGCCTGACTTTGAAATCTGTCACCACTGATATGTTATTACTACTATTTCTTGGTGAACACCAGCAGGGCGGATGAGAAGAAGAAATAGTTGCAGTACATAACTCCTCCGAAAACCACAAATTGTAATTTTTACAGTTCTGTTTATGTATATTTTAAACAAACGAGATACAGCATGTTAATCAGTGAGCTGTAGGTAGGCATATTTTTTAACTTTGGACAGAACCAGGCTAGCTGTTTCCCCCCCGCTTCCAGTCTTTATGCTAAGCTAGGCTAACCACGCCCTGACTCCAGCTCCGAACTTAACACACAGACACAAGATTGATATCAATCTTCTCATCTCACTCTTAGAAAGCAAATAAGTCTGTTTCCCAAAAGGTTGAATTATTCCTTTAAATAAAGTGTGTAAAAATGAAAATAAAATTATTTCAGTGTTTCCTCTTAAATAAAGTAACATCAAACCTTAGTGGAAGATGCATGGTGAAAGAGTCCCTCTGCAAACAGTAGCAGCAGGGTTTGTAGGAAATGTTATTAATGTAGTATTAACACAGGTATTGCTATTCATTTCAAATGATTAATAATAATAATTAGAGAAGAAACGATGTTTCCTTGAGCAAGACAGTGAACCCCTATTGCTCGTGATGGTTAGGCCAGTGCCGTTGGAGTGTGTGAATGGGTGAACGAAGGGCAAAATGGACAGGGCTTTGGATAAAAGCGCCATATAAATGCAGTCAATACCATAAAACAAACTGAAAAGGTGAGTTGACCCTAGCTGCAGACCGGAGCCCAGCAGTGTGACCTCTGCAGGTTGAGCCCTGACCTTTAACCCCTCTAACTGCTCCCAACTTTTACTTGTATACATTTTCATCTTATTTGTCTTTGAAACAGTGTTCCCCGATTAACTGATGAAAATCGGATCATCTGATAGTGAAAGATGTGTATTTGTAAGGATGGAATGGAAGGGACAGGAATGTAGTAATATCACATCAGTGTGTGTGTGTGTGGGAGTTTTGTATGTGCATGTGTGTGTTTTTGGCTACACACTGAGTGTGACCTTCCTCTGGAAGAGTTATGAGTGTCTTCAAAAAGAAGCAGATGTGTGCGCAATGTTTGTGTGTGTGGGTGGAAGAGAGAGAGGGAGGTAGAGAGTGGCAGAGAGAAAGCAAGAAATGGAGAGAGGGAACAAGTATGTGGCTGTAATGCATGTGGTCATATCTGTCTGACTTCAGTGTGTGTGTGTGTGTGTGTGTGTGTGTGTGTGTGTGTGTGTGTGTGCTTGCATGAGTGACCTCATCTAAACTCTCAAAAACATCTTTCTCTACAATGAATTTCAATGTGAATATTATATATTCATAATGTATATAATATATAAACATTATATTTTTATTCACCAGAGAACATATACAGCCTTATAGATTTATAGGGTTAAAACCGTAATGCCTATAATATTTCAAACTAAATGTCAAGACTTTGGACAGTGGAAGTTTACAGTTCCACTTTTTCCAATGTAAATCAACTCAGTGAAACATATTTGAAGTATTTTCGAGCGTCCTGTTCTTGATATTCTGTCTTGTTTGAAGTTGTTGGCAGCTGTTTCCACAAAGTCCCTGAAAGCACTGAAGTTAGATTCGAGACAACATTACCTCACTGCTTCGCATCTGTTTTGGACTTTGTCTCTCTGTTTCCTAAACTGGCAGCAGGTATTTTGACCAGCCATGAACTTGACTATCAGGAACTGAGGCTGATAGTCACCACGTCATGCACACATTAAACTGTGTGAGGAACAGGCACACTGGAAAGAGGTGTTACACGGATTTTGTAAAATTATCGTTTTTCAACGATGTGACCACCTTAAATGAAATTCCATTCACCTCCATCGTAATGGGGTGGAGGCTCAAATCTGAGAGACAGATATCTTTTCACATTATAACAAGATATTTCCTTGTTTTAATGACTTTTTTCTTGTTATTACTATATACCAAATAATTCCATTTTAACAAGAAACGTTTCTTCTCATTTTTTCTTATTATATAATTGTTGTATCAAAAAACAGTTATACCAACGTACCGTACATGCAATACCAACGTATCTCGTTAAGAGACGAAACTTTTCTTGTTGTAACATGAAACTTCCATATGTTGTTGTAATGAGCTAGAGATCCAGTAAGTATTATTAATATTAAGTATTATTGCACGCTTGGGCTGAGACACAGTCAAAGTATCACCGACCCTGCTTTTGATCATGTTGGGGTTCTGGCATTTACATCAGGGATTTTCAAAGTCTGACACTGTTGGACCCCCTTCAGACATAACCGGAACAACTGCGCCCCCCGTTGCCCGCCTCCCTCCTTTTAAACAGGAAGTATAATGTTGCCATGGATTCAGTCAGTTAAACAACAATGTTTTTCCGCATATATTTCTTTACATTTAGATGAACAGACAACTATCAGTGGGTTACTTTGATACTGAAGAAACCCTGTAACTTCTCAGGCAAGTTCTGCAGTTGTGAGGAGCGTCTTTTTTTTAGGATTTCTAAGCGGATTTGTGGCCATCAGAGATCATCAGGGGTGGAGCAGTATTTTAAAAGTGCGGGGGGTTCCAGGGTGGGAGGTGACCACCGCAAGCCCTGCCGCCTTCGGCGTTAATGAGAGAACAAAATTAAAGTACTACTATAAAGTTGAATGATTGTTATCATAGATTGCAAGCTTTCCTTCCAAAGTAAAGACCGAGCAAGCCTAAACTGTAACTCCACTCACATGACTGCTTGACTTGAAAACGAAGTCAATCGTCTTCTGCCTTTTTCTATTGTTCATTTTCCTCGTATCTTGCATAACAAACAATAAGAATTAGTATTTCCATTTTCTACAACGTTATACTTTATACTATATACAATATACTACTTTTTACATTTGTCTGACAGCTTTATTTACTATTTTTGTAGATGACAGGTGATTGTGAATGTTTGTGAGGAAGCTGAATAAACTCTTTAACCCCCCCTCGGATCAGCTGGAGAACGCATCGTCACAGAGCTGAAAACAGGCTGTTTCTCTGAGCTCAGGAAGACTTTTTAGAGATACGTGGTTCTCGCAGGACGGGTACGCTGCAAGCACGTGATGATCTTATAGACCATGATGCATTGCTGCAGATGAAACTACCCAACAGTATATAAAGCAGTTAAAATGAGCTCAGCCTTAAACATCTGCAGCAGTAAAATGCAACACACACATGAATGCAGCAGGAATATGAATCCAGAAACATCAGATATAATAAAACACTGACAGGAGCGTTTTACTGCACAGGGACGACTCTTACTTTAAGTACTTTAACTACATTTTCGTATTATACTTATATGCTTCTACTGAAGTAAGGTTTGAATGCAGGACTTTTACTTGTAGTGGAGTATTTTCACAGGGTGGTATAGTACTTTTAATTAAGTAAAGGATCTGAATACTTCTGGTCAGCCACCATTAGCTTGCATTAACATTAAGTTTGTTTGTCACAACACCCGTAACCCCGCGGGTGCTATGCACCTGGGGATAATGATATCCTCGGGAAGTGTAAATCACACTGAATCTAGAAATATGTGTATCACGTCTGTGTGTTCACATTTGAGTTGTGCCACAGGAAAGAAGTGAAATTAAGCAGGCCAAATCAGAGGGCCAAACTACAATAACAAAACTCCTGTTGTTTCTAGAACACCAGCAAGCACCTGTCCCTTTCACATCTCTCCCTCCCAGAATCCCCTTCAACTCTCCTGCGCCCCCTGGGGAGGCGCCTCGCAGCTTGAAAACCTCTGGTTTACATGGAACATGAGAAACCTGGTTATTCATATCTCTGTATACATGATAATAACAGTATCCAGATTTCTGAAACTAGGATATGGTGTTAACATGCACAAACCATAACCAGGATACTAGTGCACATGTAAACACACTCATTATCAATACATTTTTAAACTTACTTACAGCTAAGAAGACAAGTTGTCTGATGACTCACATGCCCCCCTTCCTACTGATGATGTACTGCCTTTAGTTCAGGGCCTTGTGCTCCTGATCCCAGTGCTTCTGTGTGCAGACCCTTCATTTGAAACTAAACTAACGACAGTTTTTGCCTTACTGCCATGAAAATATCTTACAAAAAGAATAATTATGACACTTCCTTGTCTTCATACATCAGGGACCACAAAACAGCATCATCTGCGTCTGACATCATTTGCTTTGTGTGTGTGTGTGTGTGTGTGTGTGTGTGTGTGAGAGAGAGAGAGAGATTCCCTGCTGTGTATCTTCCTCTGGTTGCCTGCCAACCACAAGATGATGATGATGATGATGATGATGATGATGATGATGTGACTGCGAGAGAGAGCGATGCGTGAGAGGATATGGGGCGAGAAAATGACAAATAAAGAACAAGAGTGGCTGATGGGAGTGTCCACCTGTGTCCAATTAGCTTGCTGTGAGTGTGTGAGTGTGTGAGTGTATATAAGTGAGTGCCCTTGAGGGTTCAAGTGTGGTTTTGAGTGTGTGTCTTCATATGTGTGTACGTGTTTGTGTGTGCTTCCAGGTGAGTACACGTTTTGGTTCGCGTGGGAGCGTGTGTGTGTGTTTTGGAATGACTCACCTTGTTTGTGTGCGTGCACAATTCTGTTTGCGTGCATATGTGTGGGTGTGCGCACATAAAAATGTGTGTAAATCAGTATTAGTGTGTGTATAAATGTGTATCATGCTGTGCACTAACTGACCCTGTTAATGCACAATGTTACTCTAGATTATCTGAGTGTACATGCTGCAGGCTGTATTTGTGCAAGTGTGTATATGTGTGTGTGTGTGTGTGTTACTGCAGAACCTGATACTGCTTCCAGGAAGTCCATCTGCAGCATCTGAGGGACTCCCCAGTTCTCTGATTGGATCTTTAACTTCCCATTAGTCTGCTCTGGATTACACTGACTTTAGCAGTGCAATGAGAAACAACCCCCTGTGTGCTATGGCCAGTGCTTTGCGAGTGGTGGCAGTGTCAGAGAGGGCTGGCAGGTTGGGAGTGGGGAGACCAATTGTTTTAAAAGCTATGTTCCTGTTGGTGAGGGTGATTATTGTGTATGTAAACGGTGTGGGCTAGTTGTTCTTGCTCTGGAGTGAGGTTTGCTGTAGTGAAAGGATGTTGTGGATTGTGTCAGACTGAGACATGGTGAACCAGGCAATGGTTTGGTCACTAGGTGTACGTTGGAATGTTAATAGGGCGTTTTAGCTAAAAACTATACAAGAGAATTATCAGTCACTTTAAAGTGACTGTTTACTGTCAACTGGCCAATAAAAGATGATTTTCAAATAGCTTTTTTTTTTAAACATTGGAATATTTGAAATCTGGTATTTTCCCGACGTTATGTTTATTTGCTATTTTTTTGGCCTAGAACGTGCCACAAGCCATAATAAGAATCTGTGCATATCTGTGTTTGTAAAAAGATAGCTGGAGAGCAACTCATGAAGCTAGTTTTAGCTAAGTTAGCTAGCTAGCCACAGCTGATAAAATCTGCAAGCAACAGTTGTCATTTCAGCCGACAAAATCGACAGTCGCTGGCTAGAAATGAGTTTGCCTCTGTCTGAAATCAAGGACCCAGAACGGAAAGAGTGGCAGGCAACACTACCTGGGAGGGGGGGGGCTCAGTGAACAGTCAATTGTTACACCTTTTGTCACAGCTATGTAATCCTTCATTACAGAGTCTGGGGATTAGTCCACTCAGTTTGCATTAAGAGTAAACAGCATCATCAGCAAAAGCAGAACAGAAAACAGGGAGGCTTCTTATTCTTAATATGATAAAGTATAATTATAAAACGGAGAAAATGAGGAATAAGGCCTGTCTCTGATATAAGCCTCTCTCTCAGCAGTTGAGGTAGATAAAGGTCACTATAGAGCGATTGAGAACCCTGGAATATGCACAGAAATCTTGTTGTGATACAAACGCAAGGAGCCATTATATCATATCATACCAAACCTGTTTTTGTGAAATCGGTGTAGTGTTGCTCTGCTAGTCCTGGTTTTATACACACATACACACAGTCCCCTTGAGTTTGGAAGGCAAAGATAATGAACAGAGAGAAGCAGAGTGTTTAAAGCTCAGCTGGTTGCCAACAGGAGAATAGTCCTCTAAACAAAACATCTTTCCATCCACTGGCCCTTAACATGCCTTCAGCCACTTCTCTCTCTCCAATTCCACATTTACACACCAAAGAAGGTTTTTGCCTCCTTGTGATTGATACCAAGTACTAACAGAACTATGTACGTGATGCTTTTGTTTTGGAGAAGAGTGGAATTTTGTGTTGCTTAATTTTGACAGCTGCATGCATGCAGCTACTACAGAATACATCTGCTTCTTTATGCAAGTGTAGCTGGTTGAACCGTTTTGTTAGGATTCATGTGGCTTTGAATACAGATGAGGTCTGGACTGAAGCTGATGGCTGGTACTTTTTTAAACGTTAGGTAGCCTACATGAGTTGTTTTAGAACACTCTCTCCGGCTGGCTTTGTGTGCACTTGATGGCTACATACATGATACCCAGTGTTGGGCAGTAGCGGCGTTACATTTCTAAGTAGCATGGTGGTAGCGTTGCTGTTTTCTGAATCACATAGCTTTTCAGTAGCTTAGTTCTTTTATTGATCAAGTAGAGTGGTAGCATCCACACAGTGTTTACTGGAAACAGATTTTATTGCTTTAAAGGTTGGATTGAATTCTGTATATATGCTTTGTCTCCCCAGGACCCCAGGTTCAATGCTGAGGTGGACCTGATCACAGGTTACAAAACCCAGAGTATCCTTTGCCTTCCCATCAAGAACCACAGAGACGAGGTGAGACAATACACACTGGAGCAGTACATACTGCAAACAGTACAGCTTGTGTTTAACTACTTACAGTAGATCTGATGTTATAGAAGTTAACCATAAACCAGACGGATAGTGGTTCATCTTAAGGGACACTTGTGGCTTCTCAAGATCAATTTGATTTTAGCAGCCAAGGGAAGGCTAATGTGTAAAGAAAAACGATCTGTACTACATTTTTGACCCAAAAAAAGTAACTCAATGTTCACTTACTAGCTTTTTCCAGATCTTTCATCCGCACCCCATGGTCGACTCAATTGTCATCCTGTATGTACGGTATGTAACTTCATGTGATGACAATACTAACAATCTCCATGACAACTGAGAAAACTCCATCCACCGGGGAAGACCATCAGGTGCAGCCTATAGTTCTGAAAAATGCTAGTAAGTGGACCTTGAGTTACGATTCCTTTTGTCAAACTAAATGGTCAATTACATTTTTAGATTTTTAGATTTTGGTTTTCCGGTTTGCTATACAAGTTATTTATGCTGTATGTAGTGTTTGCAGTCAAGATTATTAAAAGAAAAAAACTTCAAAGAAACATTCTGGCACGTGGGGAGATATTCTCGCTTTCTGTCTCAACCAGAACCTCTCTCTGTACTGAGCATGAACAGTTGAAGTGATATGGAGTCAACAGCCAATGACCATATTGCCCATAATGTTGTACTGCTCATTTGAGGGCCCTTGAGCCATTTAGACTTTCTTATCCAGCGGGGTACTGCTTGTCTCTGTGGCTCTTTCCACCCCCAGCAAATTTAGAGCGCTAACACTTAATTTCCTGCATTCGGATGAATGTTTCTGTACCAATTTCTGCCTTTTCTGCATCAATTCATGGTGGAAATGACATTTATGTAAAGAAAACACAAAATTCAGGCAGCAGGTGACAATTTAAAATATAAAAACATATAGAAATATAATGCAGTAAGGCTCTCAGCCATTCTGTATTGCTTTCAAATATGTATATATATATATGTATCAACTTTTCTCATTTAATATCATCCCTGCTGAGTCAACACACATGTAGGCATACTTTAGTCTTGTCTCCTTTTTGTGACTTATGTTAGGGGAAGGAACTTAAATGTGCATGTGGCACCTATTCACATGAATGATAAATGAATACATTTATAAACCCCTGGACTTTAATAGCTCCTGTGCTTCAGCACGTTTTCTGCTCATGTTCAAAACTTTCTGGACATTCAAAATCTAACCCACATATCTGTGCTTTCTGAGATTTCGAGAATAAAGTCATAATATTTTGAGAAACAAAGTTGTAATATTGCAAGAATAAAGTCCTAATATAAAACAAAAAAATCTACCTGCTATACTCTGATGTCTGTTAACCTGCGTTATTGCTCTGCTGCTATGGTAGTATATTCCTTCAGACCGTCTGACAGACATGTATGGATGAAGATGTGATGAAGATGGTTTCTTAATGTGCTTGAGTGCTGTCTATTTGCATGTGTTTTCTTTTGCAAAAAAAAGCTTTAGCAACGCAAGCCTCGTTGACAGCCATGTTTCCTGTTGGCAGGATTTCTGGTAGGCTTGAGATTGTTGATTATCAATCTCATGCATCATCATTTCAGAGATGTTATTAAGAAGTGTGAATACGAATCAAGACATACTATTTACAATTCAGTTACAACCACGTTTTTAACAGAGCTGTGTTTGCCTCTGCTGTATAACTTTCCAATGAGAAGCTGGCACAACTTGACTTTGAATGTATTTTCTGCAGCATTGGTTTTCAGAATACCAGTCAACACAGGTTATGCTCCAAGTCCTTTTTTAAATTAGATCAATGTACAGGAACAAATTCTCCTTTCTCTGTGTTTTATCCATCCTATCCATCACAGGTAGTTGGAGTGGCTCAGGCTATCAATAAAAAATGTGGGGAGGACGGTGCCTTCACTGACCAGGACGAAAAGGTTAGTATGGTTCACTGGTTCACTTACAAGAACCACATTTTGTTAATGTGTCTAAATTCTGAAACTCAGAAAAATGTCATTGACAAGATATGTTGCCCTGGACCGAAGTATCGGACAGACTGCCTCACATCTCCTTAGCTGTCCTGACCCAAGTCAAACTGTCTCTGCAGCCCCCAGATACAGTCCATCTTTCTCCACCTGTATGTGTCCTTCCTCATATCATCTGTCATCCTCCTTTCTCCTTCTGCTCCTCCATCATTGATTTATCTTTTTTCCATGCAACAGTCCAGTCTTGTGTCCCGTAGTTCCTTCCTTCCCATTCAGATGTCGTTGTGTTCCTCTCCAACAGGACTTCTCAGCCTATTTGGCCTTTTCAGGCATCGTCCTGCACAACGCTCAGCTCTACGAGACATCGCAGCTGGAAAACAGACGCAATCAGGTGGGTGTGAATCTCTGAAGGTGTGTGTACGCGTAGACACAACTCTGTACATGATGGATTCTCCTGTGTGTGAATGTGTGTGTGAGCAGGTGCTGTTGGACCTGGCCAGTCTGATCTTTGAGGAGCAGCAGTGTCTGGAGGTTTTACTGAGGAAGATTGCAGGAACCATCCTGTCCTTCATGCAGGCCCAGGCTTGTACCGTCTTCATCGCTGACGAAGACTCCATGGTCAGCACACACACACACACACACACACACACACACATATGCTCAAATGCTCACACCATGTTCATACTTGTGTGTCTAGTGCACCAAATCCATCTGCCTCCATTGTTTTTGTTTGAATGCAATAAAACAGCAGCACAGGGAAAGATTATTTTGAATTAAATGAGTTGAAGTGAGCCATCACTGAGCAAAAGAGAAAAAGCTGTCAAGACAAAATGGGAAGCTGACAAAGGCATCGACTAGGAAAGGAAGCTGAAGGAACTGAAGGATAATAATGTGAAGGAACAGAACTGGAGTAACAATCAAATCAAAACAATATGCTTTATTAGCACGAGTGTAACAAAGACAATATCCCCAAAGCGTCAAGTAATAATGAGATTAAAAGAAAAACAAAAAAGTACAATTCAGAAAATCAGGAAAATAGCAGAAAAACAAAAAAACAACATTTGTTCTGTGTGTTTGTGAAAGACTGTGAAAGTCGAACAATAAATTGAGGTAAACAAAATAATCCTCTCAAGCGTGACGTATGCGAGCATGTTTTTCTCTTTTCATTTGTTTGCTACTGCATGTTATAAAGTTGTGGGAATTTGCACATCATCAAACAGCGGGTAAAGTCGTTTACAGTTTGTTGTTAATGAATCACAGTAGTGATAGAATACCTGTGCATCACCTGTACTGTCAGCAGCTGGTTTCATTGAGCGGCAACAGCTTCCATTAGGTGTTAAAAACCAGGTTTCGCATAAAGAAAATGTGTTAGTTTAAACTAACTAACTACTTTCTGTGGCTGGTAATACATTTAGCTTTTTGACTTTTAAAAAATTGCAATAGTTTTTTTAATGAGATTACATTTTTCTGTTGTCTGATGTGTCCTTAAGCAAAAAACGAAACAAAACTGTACTGTACTGGATTTTCCATCACAGTTCCCTTTGATACTATTCATTTGGTGTAATGCTAAAGCATATCCTTCCACTTGCTGTCATCTACAGGTACAGTTTTCAGTTACATGCTATATAAGTGGAAGATTCTCATCTTGAGTAGTTCATAGTCACTACCTGAACATTTCTTTTGTTCCTGACACACAGTCAAACCTGGTTCAGATACTGAATTGTACTTATCATAAGATCTGATCACCAATACACTGGGTGTCTAACATTTTCACTAGTTTACCCAGAGTTAGAGCTGGCCAATGTGGCCAAAAAACTAAATCTTGATTTTTTTTTCAAGCTTGGGTGCCATTCACGATTTTAATCGGTTTTTTTCCTGCAGAATACAAAAACATGGGCCATTTTTTAAGCCTACATGTGCAAAACAGTTGAACATGAATAATAAAAGAACAACATTATTTGCAAGGCTGACATCCCAATGCACAAGACATTCACTTTTGCGTCAGCCTGATAGCGGATCTGCAGACAGCTGACTAGCTAACGTTAGCTTACCGGCTACATGGTAGGGACAGGCTGAAAAAAGGATGACTTCCACGGCCAGAGATACATTAAAAAACACAAACTAAGAGATCAAATTAGTGAGCAGAGTATTTTCCCAGTCTGTCCCCTTCGTAGATGTGATCGCTAGATTCACAGTGAGATAGCCAGAGTCAGCTAGCCGCCTGGAGACTGACGGGAGACACCAGCGAATGTAGCCCGTTATCATTTACATTACTGTTAGACTGAAAATAACCCTTTTTGCACATTGTAACTACTCGACTGTCACAATGTAGAAATTTGACAAATCTAAGTAATTTGATTTATCCCCCAGCCCTATATATACACTGTAGTACACCGAAATATGTGGAGACCATTCCACCTTCCACTGTGAAGACATTTTAGGGAGGACAACCTGGCAACCTTGGCAAACAATAGCCTTAGTAAAGCCACAGTTTGCAGAGAGAGAATGAATGCATCGGCATTCCACAGACAACAAAATCCAGTCCAGAATGCATATATATATATGTTTGATCATATTGTGACTTATTTTCTTACCTTTTTATGTGCTTTATGAAGCATGAAGCAGCTGATCTCAAGGTAACCACCATCACGTCAAAATAAGCAGCTGCTCAAATAGATTTATAGCATATGGGTACAACAATGGGAGGCTGTGTTGTTTCCCTTGAAATGAAATCAAATAAAGTTATCAGAAGGAAATGAATAGCAGCTTTAAGGAGCATAATGAGTTCTGACACTTCTGACAGCAAGTGGAAATGCAGAGTTTCTGTTCTGCAAATCAAAAAGTTTTATATACAGAGCAGACAGAACAGTAGCTGGCCGTGTTTTAATGTAAATACGGTCTATACTTCTGACTCGCTGACTCACACACACATACACACAGAACCCCTGTTAGAGTCCTCTGTGGGCATTAACATTTGTTTTGGCTTGTCCTCCTCAGGGTGTCCAGTGCCTGAAAAACACACACTGACACGCTGACACACTGCACACGAACACAGAAAACAGGCACACAGGAAAAGGAAGCAACTTCCAGCCAAACAGCGAGGGAGACTGATAGACGGGCTTGGTTCCAGTATTCCTCACATCTCGATAGGCGCGAGGCTTCTAAACATCAACTCCAATCTACAATTTACAGCATATTTTACCATTATTTTGATCCGAACTTTCCAAACATTGGGAAATATCTTAACAAAAGAGTACCTACCTGGAATACACATACACATTGAAATACCACAGTGTTTTTGTCAATCATTTGTAACAGTGTGGAGCACTGTAGCTGCCACTGGCCTATGTTGGCTGTGGTCAATGATACAGCCTCTTCGGATTGTCAGTAGATAACGCAGACACTTTCTCCATTTTCTGGGTGGGTAAAGGTGGTGCATTTATAATCTGTATTAAATTACTAGAATGCTCGTACATTGCAGTAATTTAAGGAAAACCTTTGAGTAATGGGTCAAATCTGTAGAAGGGGTCTTTTATGTTTTTTTGGTTTTGTCCTATTGCTGAATATTGTAGGTAGTAGCACATAGGAACCTTCCTTGGGCTTCATTTGTCATCTGACCATTACTGCCTCCAGCTGACCTGATCTATTTACCAGGAAAGCCTCTAAGACAAATCAGCATCCACTATATCACTTGCGTTTAGAAAGCGAAACCTTTGTGATTTTAACAAAGCCCGCCAAGGTCTAGGGCTCATGGGAAATGGTGTTCATTAAAGGCAGCTAAAAACCAGAAATACCTTTTTAGAGTGGTAGTTTTTCAAAAAAACTACCCGGTTTCACTTTCACTTATTTGAGAATAGTGAATTAGTGTTGCTCTGAATATGTCTCACTGATTACAGGGGGATTTAGAGCGATGTCACTTACATGGAGCATGGCGTTAGTTCAGCCAGAGCACTGAAGTCATTTTTGCATTAGCTGACTGGCATCAGCTGTTTCATTTATGCTTCACGATCCCTGGCTAGTAACATTCCATCATATTCATGCAGGTGTACAGCACGACCATTTTAACCCGACACTTCTCAGTATTACTTTGCTGATACGCTCATGCCAACGCTGATTGCTCCCTCAGCTCCTTCCCCAAACCTTAAACTCCTCCTTATGAGCCACAGTCTTGGTATTGCTTATTTAACTAAGAGACGGTGTAGTCCCTCATTCGTCCAGGAGTGTTCTATCGTAGAAAAGGTTTCAGTCGTCGTCATCTGGACACTGTTTTCAGAATCAAGACGTTTCGGCTCCCATCCGGAAGTCATTCTCAATTGTGAAAAAATTGGACGGGAACTGGAAATTTACTCTGAGTTACATAAGCCTAAATCTCAGACCACCATTTCTGTTCAAAGAGGGGTTCTCTTTCTTCACAAAAATGGCTTCCTTGACGCCCCGTTCAAACCAACTCTTCTCTCTACTAAGAATCTTCACCTCGCTGTCTTCAAATGTGTGGTTTGTAGCTTTTAAATGCAAATGCACGGCCCTCTTTGAACAGAAATGGTGGTCTGAGATTTAATCTGCCCAAAGTCTACCAGAGTGTATTATCACCTTGGTCACGCCTATCACATGCTAATCAGGCACTTAGCAGTGATGAAGTAGATGCAGCCAGAGAACAATAGGCCTGATTACTGGGCCATCTTGAAACTATTAGGTCAGTTTCAGGTGAAACTAGCTATTTACAGATACTCAGGCAGATTCCTTCCTGAGGGCAGGGCTTATGTAACTCAGAGTAAATTTCCAGTTCCCGTCCAATTTTTTCACAATTGAGAATGACTTCCGGATGGGAGCCGAAACGTCTTGATTCTGAAAACAGTGTCCAGATGACTACGACTGAAACCTTTTCTATTTAACTAAGACTTATGTCCATTTATGTGTTTGAGATCTTGCCCACAGAGCAGAGCCTCTACCAGAAAATTACCACCATATATAACCATTTGCTATAAATGGTCTAAAGAAAGTGTCTTTGACTGAAATGCAGAATTACTTCTGAAGGTTCAGACTACACCTCGACACCCCATGCTTCACTTATTTATTCGTGACCTTGGGAACAGGAGTTTGACAAAATAATCTTTATTCTTTTCCTTTTTTACAAGATACAAGATAGATTTATTGTACATTTTACAACACAGGGTTGTATAATGAGATTTTGTTTTGTAGTTACCTTTATGCCACTGAAAAAAAAGACCAGTGAATAAATAATGTCATAGAAAACTATTTTACATGATGAATTCAGCAGTCTCACGGCCTGAGGGAAGAAGCTGCTCTGTAGTCTGGTGGCACGACAGCAGATACTTGTGTATCCAGACGGCAGCAGGGTGAACAGGCTGTGGCTTTTTTTTGGGGGGGGGGGTGTCCTTTAGTATCCTTTGGGCTCTGCGCAGACACCTCACCTCTCTGACATCACTGATGCTCGGTAGGTTGGTACCAATGATCTTCTGAGCGGTTTTAATCCCCCGCTGCAGAGTGAGAGGAGTGGAGTAGGTGTGACCTCCAATCCGATATACGCACTACCGCTCAAAAGTTAGGAGTCACCTGTTGTATTGATGGTTTTCTTCTTTCCTTCAGTAATGGCTGTTTTAACATAGATAAAAGATAGAATAGATAGATAAAAACAGTATAATAATAATACACCAAATGTATTATTTACATTTGAAAGAGTTGTAGAATAATTAAATGACCCACAGTGTTGCATGACAGGGGAGAATACTGTTGGAACCATTTTTTCCCCAAATACTTGTTTTCCAGTCCAGAAGTGCGTAAGTGACCTGAGATCATTTTTGAACCACATCTGTGCAACTGGGCTGTAAATATTTTGGGAAGCCGTTTTCTTTGGGCCCTCTGCAGTCTCCTGAGTGGTTAGACTGAATCGGTTTAAACTGTGATTTGTCCGTCCACAGTATGTTCAGCTGCTGTTCTGTGATCCAGTTCCAGCAGTGTTAACCCTGGACTAACCTGCTGTTTCTATTTGAAGTTTTAAGAAAAGCTTTGCTAAAGCAACACTCCTGTTAATTGCAGCTTGTTAGAGGCATTATTGTGTTTTTGACACTGAAACAGGAACCTGTTCCTGTTTAAATCTGCACCGATTTTAATGCTCAGCTTCCAGTTTCTTTTACCAATGACTGCTCATTTCTTCTAGTCTTATTGAACTGTTGCTCAGAGGGAACTTTGTCTCTTTCTGCCCTTTCAGTTGTCCCTTCATACAAAATAACATCTATTTGTAAAGAGGTATTCCTCTGAGCCTTCTGAATGTATCGAATCAAGTTTTTGTGGCAGGCGACTCCAAACTTCTGCGTGGTAGTGTATACCCTATATTAATTAGTTGTATTATTGAAATGCTGGATATACACTGGAAAATAATAACACTATAATTGCAAAAATACTAAATTTTTAGTACTCAAGGTCCACTTACCAGCTTTTTCCAGTACTTTCAACCGCATCTGATGGCCTTCATCAGCAAATGATGACAATCAATTCCAAGTTGATTCAGTTGTTCACGGAGCTGGTTTAGTTTCCTCATTCACCGATGAAGGCCGTGAGTAGACTTTGAGTTAAAAAACATTTTCTTCCAATTTTTGATGAAATGTGGCTCTTGTTCAAGGTCAACTTACTAGCTTTTTCCCTGAGCTTTCAACCACATCTCACAGACTTTATCAGCAAATGATGACTGCACCAATTCAAAGTTGGTTCAGTTGTCGAAAAGTGGTTCAGTTTCCTCATTTGCTGATAAAGGCTGTGAGATGTGGTTGAAAGCTCAAAAAGAGCTATTGAGTGGACCTTGAGTTAGGATTCTTTTGTCAGAAGCTTTTAGTGGTAGGGATTTCCCATTCTTATAAAACTTTTTGGCATTTTTAATATAATATGTTTTAACATAATATGAATGTTTAAAATCAACTTTTCCTCAACCAAAGGCAAGTTCCACTTTATGACAGTGAAAGTCACAAAAGAGAAAACCTCTCTGTCTCTCTCTCTGCTTGCTGTTTTTATGGAGTAAGCGGAGTGGAAGTGCATGGCGGTCAAGATGACGACAGCAAGTTAAGAGCTCTGCCACAGTTTTGGACCACAAACAGCAGTGCTTTGGAAGGAAGATGATGATTCAGGGTAATTTCGAGAGGAGAAAATGACTAGAGCAATATCCACCCAGAAAATGTAGGTTTCTTAGTTAGTGCTTGATACCATATCAGAACCTTTTTTTTTTACTAAAGGAAAGTATTCATTCTCTCAGACCTTTCTTAGTCATGCAGCCATTGGTGGGTCTTTGGGTGTTTGTCCCAAGGATCTACCAATGGCTGCATGACTGGTTCCTTTTCAGAAAACTGTCTCAGTTATTTCATTCATTTCAATTGGTCTTGGTTTATGATCAGTTTAGAGACGTGTGAGTCACAAGTTGTGGACCTTAACAAAAAAACTGCATATACAAAGAACAGCTGGTCAATAAAATGTATTTTTATTTCATATTCATAACAGAAGTTATCTCATTGCACTTTTCCTTGACCATAACTCCTTATAATATTATATACAGAGACCCAACAATTCCCACCATGAGCAAGCACAAAAAGCCCACAGATATTTCATCATGTCACTGAGAGCCTTAGGAGTATGATTATGTAAACATTTTACAGATGGCTTAATTATTTGCTGATGTAATTAAATGATTGATGATGAATATTATACTTACATGGTAATTAAAGTTTAATTTAATTTGCTGTCAATGCTAGCAGCTGTTGTGCAGTTAGATTCTGCATTTTATAATGCTACTACTGCCTACATGTGCAGGAAGCAAGCTATCATTTAAGCTAT